>NW_026947487.1:118108200-118275700 GCF_034190915.1 Cavia porcellus
CCATCGCCTCCTCACCCATCTCCTCCTCCTCCCAACTCCTCCTCCCCCATCTCCTCCTCCCCATCCTCCTCCTCCTCCATCTCCCCTCCTCCATCTCCTCCTCCCCATCTCCTCCTCCTCCATCTCCTCCTCCCCATCTCCTCCCCGATCTCCTCCTACTCCATCTCCTCCTCCTCCTCCTCCATCTCCTCCTCCATTTCCTCCTCCTCCATCTCCTCCTCCTCCATCTCCTCCTCCTCCATCTCCTCCTCCTCCATCTCCTCCTCCTCCATCTCCTCCCCCATCTCCTCCTCCTCCATCTCCTCCCCCATCTCCTCCTCCCCCATCTCCTCCTTCCCCATCTCCTCCTCCTCCATCTCCCCCTCCTCCATCTCCTCCTCCCCATCTCCTCCTCCTCCATCTCCTCCTCCTCCATCTCCTCCCCCATCTCCTTCTCCTCCATCTCCTCCTCCTCCTCCTCCATCTCCTCCTCCATTTCCTCCTCCTCCATCTCCTCCTCCATCTCCTCCTCCTCCATCTCCTCCTCCTCCATCTCCTCTTCTTCCATCTCCTCCTCCATCTCCTCCTCTCCATCTCCTCCTCCTCCATCTCCTCCTCCTCCATCTCCTCCATCTCCCCCTCCTCCATCTCCTCCTCCTCCATCTCCCCCTCCTCCACCTCCTCCTCCATCTCCTCCTCCTCCATCTCCTCCTCCATCTCCTCCTCCTCCATCTGCCCCTCCATCTCCTCCTCCACCATCTCCTCCTCTTCTATCTTCTCCTCCATCTCCCCCTTCTCCATCTCCCCCTCCTCCATCTCCTCCTCGTCCTCCTCCATCTCCTCCTCCATCTCCTCCTCTTCCATCTCCTCCTCCATCTCCTCCTCCTCCATCTCCTCCTCCTCCATCTCCTCCTCCATCTCCTCCTCCTCCATCTCCTCCTCCTCTATTTCGTCCTCCTCCATCTCCTCCATCTCTTCCTCCCCACTCCGGAACATGGAACCCAGAGCTCGACTCAGGGCTGAGCACCATCTCCACCATGGCTACACCCTCAGGCCTGCAGCAGGTGCTTCTTGACCCCACTACACCAGGGGCGACACAGGCCTGAGGGGGTGAGCTGCCAGCTGGGGCTGAGGACACTGGACACAGACAGCAGCCCTCCTGGGACCTGGGCACCTGGATCTGCCGAGGCCTGCAGTAGAGGCAGAGCAGGCTGCTGTCATCTGAAGGCAGCCTGTGACACTTGTGTCGCAGCACCACAGCAGCCCTGCCGCATGCAGAGAGAATCCCGGGGCTCCGGTCGGCCTGGGCCTCGACACCCCAGTGCCCTGCACGTGGCCCTGGAAGGCCTTTCTTTGGCAGGCACTGGTTTAATCAGTGTGTTTCATTAAGGTAGTTTCTAGAATCCACTGCCTCTGAGGGCAAACTCCAGGTGGACCAGGATCTATAAATAGCGGCTGGAACCCTGGACTGATTCCTTTACAACCTGGGTGCAGGGAAAGGTTACCCAACCAAGGTCACGATCCAGAAAAGTAACATAAAAGATCATTTTGTTTGTTTGCTTTAATCCTTTTAGGACAGGGTCCTGCTACGCAGTTCAGGATGGCCTTGAGCTCACTTTGTAGCCCAGGCTGGTCTTGAATCTGCAACGATCCTCCTGCCTCAGCCTCCGGAGTGCTGGGATTACAGGAGTGAGTCACCATGCCTGGCAAAATTCGTATATTTAAACACATAAAATAACAGTACAAATACCATCAACAAGTTCCAAAGGCAATGAGCAAATGGAAAAATCACTGATAAAGAGCTAATATCCCTAACGTAGGATGAACTCATTAGCATCGAGGGAAATAAAGACAAAAAAATCACCGACAGAAAGCAAGAGCAGGCCAAGGGGCACGTGCCTGCGATCCCTAGAAGCTGCGTCAGGAAGATGCCACGGTTGAAGCCAGCCTCAGCAATTTAGTGAGACAGTTGCAAAATAAAAATAAGAAAGAGAAATGGAGTTCGGAGCTGGAGGTCCAGCTTAGTGAGTGGCAGGGTGCTTGCCTGGCCTAGGTTCAAGCCTCATTCCCACCCCCACCCCCCACAAAAAAGCTACAACAAAAAACCAGGCAGCTTACAGAGAAAGACACAAAACTGCGCCCGCCCGTCTGCTTCCTCAGCCAGACTGACACCCTGTGACCGGGTAAGAACTCGGCGTCAGCTCAGTGCAGATGCCGCAGAATCTGTTGTTGGCAGCTTGCATGGTGGACACGGGTTCCTTCCGGATGCTGACCCCCCAGAAGCCTGCAGACTTCCCAGCCTGCGGGACACACACAGCCGGACCCTCAGCTGGTGCTCGGCTGGCTGTCTGGCAGCCATCAGGGTTTATTGCAGTGGTACCGGCTTCCGGGTGCTGGGCTCAGCTCCGCGGTGTTTGTTTAAAGCGAGACCTTCCGGATTCTGGGTTACCCTTCACCCCAACACCACGACCTGCCTCTGGCCCCCTCCTCGGGTCTGGGTGCGCCACTCGGGCGCAGCTTCCCACACTCGCCGGCCAGCGGCGGCCCGGGAGGCCGGCCAGCTCCTCCATCTTTCCGGGCTCTGAAACTCGATCCTTCTCCGAACCGCAGTAAGACCCAGAGGGGTGGATCCGGTCTCTGCGTGGCACACAGCGCAGGGCGACAGGACCGTCCTTCGGGAGAGTCCCAGGGCAGGGACGGTGTGCGTGTCCACCGCTGGGGACTGGGAAGTAGGTCTTGGCCAATGCCAGCCACCCTTGCCAACCGTGAAGGGAGCCACCGACACGGGATGACAGCCAGGGTGCCTGGGGAGATCCGAGTGGCAGCCGGAAGTGGTGGTGGCGTCTGTAATCCCGGCGCTTGGAGGCTGACTTCCAAGAGCAGAAGGCCAGCCTGGGTCACACCGTGAGTTCAAGACCAGCCTGAACCGCACGGAGAGCCCCTGTCTCCAGGAAAAGCACGGGCACAAAGAAGTGTCTGAAAAAAATGCATCTGAAGGGACAGTTCTGCGACACTTTATTTTCAGTGAAATACAATCTCTTCCCAGGTAGCACACATATCTGCAGTCAGAACTGCCCAGTAGTTTACACATGCGTGCCTGTTCATTTTCTTAATGTCCAACTTATTTAGTTGAAAACACTCCCCCCTCCACTCTCTGTATGTGTGTCTGCCATTGCTAAAGAGGATAAAATAGAAACAGGGAAAAGAAATGGCCAGATGTCATTTGCCAGGCACAGCAGGGCTAGGAGGCAGGAGCAGGGCACTGGACGACGAGCCCGAGGTTCAAGGCCAGCCTGGGCCACATAGCAAGACCCACTTCTGAAGCAGGTCACGGCTGCTGATGCCAGCCCATGAGGTGTCGGGCTGTACGAAGGATCAGGGTCCATGGCCTCTCCATGTGGGAGCAAAGCCTGGGGGTGTCCACTGGGAGGTGCTGCGTCTGTCCGATGCCTGCACCCCAGCAGCAGTCTGGGGGGATGAGACCGCTTGCCTGTGTGGGGACCAGAGCTGGGCATCCCTCAGGGCTGACTGCTTCTTTATGACCTTCGGTGGACTTTGTCAGGAGCAGGAAAAGCCAGCACCGAGAGTCACCTGTGGAGCAGCCGATAAACGATACGTCATGCTTGTGATTTCATCCTGGGAGGGGCAGAGTTGGGGGGCAATTGACTTAGGTCAAACTCCAGTTCCAAGAGAGCGGTGGGGTCACAAGGGCTGGGACAGGATGGGAGGCCCGTCCTGGGGTCCAGGGGTCCATCTGATGGACAGCCCTCGCATTAGAGGCTGGCACCAGGGAGGGAGCAGGGTCAGGCAGGGGGAGTCCCACCTGGAGACCACGCGCGCCCTGCAGCCCTGTGTCTGAGGATTCTCATGTTAACTGCTAAGGGATGTCCACACTCCTCCTCTTGGGCCGGGTTCTGAATGAGAACAAAGTGAGGTGCTGGTGTTGGTAGGGGGACAGGGGCTGGCCATCACCCCGTGACCCAGTGAGCAGGTCACTGATTCAGACACAGAACGCCCAGGCCTGTTCATATCTTTGTTGTGGAATCGACTGAGGGGTTTGTGGTAACCCACACTTTTTGAGAACAAAGATGCCCCGTGCGGCCCTACAGAAGGCACGTTGTCTGCACATCACACACCCCGGGTCCTTCTCACGGAAGCCACCCTCATCTGACCCAGCCTCCTCCTGCGGACCCCCAAGCCCTTCACAGCCAGGCAGGCCCCGTGCCTGGCACGGGGAGAGGGTTCACCCTGCTTGCGCCTCCCTCAGAGGCAAGGGGAGGTGGGGGTACCAGGTCCTCTCAGAGGACGCAGGGACTGGCTGGAGCAGCAACGTGTCCACCCTCCTCCTGAGGACAGACGGAGACAGAGCCGCAGCTGTCAGCTCCTTCCAGAGGGCCTGGGTCTTACGGGTCTGGTCAGGCAGGGATTTGCAATCTGTGAGAAGTCCGTCAAGCACAGCCTCGCTCTGAGGCAGGGAAAGCGACATTGCCTTGGTTTCCTGTGATTGCCCTGCCCGGTGACCGCAAAGGCAGTCCTCTCCTCTCCTGCAGGCCAAGCCCAACTGTGGTAGGCCAGGCTCCCGTGAAAGCCAAGGGGAGGGCCCTCCTGCCGCCCGGCTCTGCAGGGTCCCAGGCGCCCCTTGGCTCCACTCTCTGCCTCTGAATTCACAGGACCTTCTCCCCAGATCTCCGTGGGCTCTTTCTGTCTCATCGCGTGGGGTCTATCCTCATCAGATATGAGCTTATCTTGCTTCTTACCTATGGAGACCCTACTTCCCCAAAAGGCCATGTCCAGAGGCTCCAGTGAACACGAAATTTGAGGGGACACTCCATCCCCTGATGATCGATACTAAAGCAAGCCGTGGTAAGGGGGTCATGGGGAACCTGGGCCCTGACCCTTAGCTCTGTCTGCAGTGCAGACCTCTGTTGTCCCATATCGAGGGTGTCCAGGTAGCATCTCTGACCACCACCGTCAACTTGCAGTCTGGGCTCCTGGCTCCCTTTTACAGATTTGGAAACTGGGGGCCCCCCCGGGTTAAGCGAATGGCCCAGATGGGACAGCTGAAAGGATAGCCCAGAATCCAGACTTGCCAGTAGGCTCTAAGATCCTCCCACTCCTCGGACTGGAGCCGCTGTCAAACGGCAGAGGGCTTCAAAAAAAAAAAAGGCAGAGGGCTTCACCTTGTCACTGCGCTCCTGGGCGGCCTGGGAGCTCAGATTTTGGAGGGTGCCCCCTCCATTCTGGGATCACTCAAGGGAATGAGGGAGCCTCCAGGACTGATGCAAAACAGCCTGCACTGGGGGGTCAGGGCGGACACGGGCCCAGCAGCGACCTGACCTCTCCTGAGCTCCTGCTGCTCCTGAGGCGACCAAGAGCCCTGGGGGTCCTGGGGAAATGCGTCCCGCGGTGGAGGCAGGGCTGCCAGAACCTCTGCTGCCCAGAGCCTTGTGTCGTGGTGCCTGCTCCACGCGGGGTCCAGGGATTCCTGGACTGTCTCCTGGAGGACCCATGGCTCCTGACCCATCCCAGAGCCAGCGAGGGCGAGGCTCCCCGGGGAAGGCGGGGCTCAGGACCGGCTCATTTGGGCAGGCCAGGGAGACACAGGAGGTCTAGCCCCGGGACACCAAGTAACGCCTTCTGGGAAGAGAAGAGGCAAGTTGCTCGCCCCTGCGCCTCAGTTTCCCCACCTCTGAGCGGAGGGTCCGAGTGGTGGCATTTGGAGGTGCGCGGCTCCCTTCCCCCGCCCGCAGCCGGGCGCCAATGCCAGGCCCTCTGTGAGCTCACTTCTCGCAGCCCGGCGCTCATTATTACCCTCAGTTTCCCCAGGAGGAGCCCCTCCTCAGAGAGGCCAAGTGACTGGCCCAAGGTCACACAGCCCAGTGGGGCACGGAGCAAGGGCGAGGACCCGGGGCTGTGGAACCCCGCTCCGGCAGCTCTCCCCAGCCCGCCATCGCCCCTCTGGCAGCGCGCTGGGGCATAAAGCAGCGAGGCCGGGCCCCTAGCTTCGCCCTGAAAACAAGGATCCGTGTACATCTGCGGGAACAAAAGCGATCAGAAATCCGCCCCGGGTTTTCCGCCTCGCCGACCTGCGCCGACCAATCCGAGCGCGTCGGGCCCCGGGGGCTGGGACGGGGCGGGTCCCGCGTGATCGACAGTCCCCGGCGGAGGCGTGGCCGCGGCTCGGGCGAATCGGCTGGCGGGGTCCGAACAATCCCCGGCCGCCGACAGGGCGCCCGGCCAATCATCGCGGGGGGCGGGCCCGATCCGCCGGGGCTGTCGCGAGAGGCGGCCGCCCCGCCCACTTGTGCTGGCCGCGGCCACCCTTGCGCGCGGGGGAGCGATCAAGCTGCTCCTGGGCTCCGGACGCCGGCGTCGGCGCTCGGCCCGATCCGTCCGCGGCAGCGCCGGGGCGGGCGTCCGCTGGATCCTTCCGCCGCCCCGCGAGGCCCGAGCGGCGGGCGCCGCGCCCAGTGCTCCCGGCGGCTCCGCTGCGCCCCGCGGCCCGGGGCTAACGGCCGGCCTGGGCGCAGGCGCGGACGGCGCATGGCCGGCGCGGCCCCGGCGGGGGGCGGCCCGCAGTGACAGACCCTGCGGCGCGGGGGGAGATGGGGGCGGCCGCCTCCCGGGCGGAGACGACGACGACAAGGAGCGGCCGCCGCGCCACGGCCGCCGCTGGGCACGGGCACGGGCACGGGCGCGGGCCGGGAGCCTCCCGGTGAGCGGGGGCCCCGAGGCCGCTCGCCGCCGCCCCCGGCCGCCCCCGGCGCGCGCCCCCGCCCCGGCCCAGGCCCAGGCCCCGGCTCCGGCTCCGGCTCCGGCTCCGGCGCGCGCGTTCCCGGTCCCGGCCCGCGCGCCCCCGGTCTCGGCGCGCCCGGGCCGCGGCCCGCCGCGCCCCCCGGCCGCCCCCGCGCGGCCCCAGGCCCCGGGTCGCGGCGCGGCGCGGGCGGCAGCATGGTGGAGAAGCGCTGCCCGCTGCAGAGGGACAGCGTGTACCGCTGGTTTTCGGAGCTGCCGTCGCCGCAGCGTGTGGAGTTCCTGTGCGGCCTGCTGGACCTGTGCATCCCGCTGGAGCTGCGTTTCCTCGGCTCGTGCCTCGAGGACCTGGCGCGCAAGGACTATCACTCGCTGCGCGACTCGGAAATCAAGGCCAACAACCCCGCCGACCTGGGCAGCCTCACCAACCTGACGGACGAGGTGGTGCGCAGCAAGCTGCTAGTGTCGCTGGCACTGCTGGGCTCGGAGCAGCGCGAAGCGGCGGGCGTGCTCTACCGCACGCTCACGCACATCGACTCCATCATCCACAACTACGGGCTGCAGCTCAACGAGGGCCGCACGGGCGATGAGTTCCTGCTGCTCTTCACCATGGCCTCCAACCACCCGGCCTTCAGCTTCCACCAGAAGCAGGTGCTGCGCCAGGAGCTCACACAGATCCAGAGCAGCCTGAGCGGTGGTGGCGGGGGCCCCGGGGGCAAGGGCGCGCCTGGATCCACCTGCCCTGCCTGCCACAAGGTGGGTGCGCCTGTGTGTGCATGCCAGCAGCGTGAAGGAGGAGGGTGGGTGCCCGAGGATGCACCCCTCGCTCCAGTCCCCATCCCGTGTCCATACTCCAGCCTACACTCCAAGCCCATCCCTGGAAACTCCAAATCTGCACACCAGACCAGTGTCACACCCTTGTTTGCACCCCGGCTGCACCTGGAACCCACCAAGTCTGCACCTGCAGCCATGTGTACATCCCGAGCCTCCACTGCTCCCCAGACTCACACCTATAACACCTGTGTGTGCTCCAGACTGCACTGTGCCCCATTTCTGCAACTCAGATCTGCACCCATGACCTCAAGTCTGGTCCAGGCCACCAGTCTAAATCCATATCCCCAAGCCCCACCCCAAACACCCCCCCTCCTGCATCAGGAGCCCCAAAGCAGTCCCCTAATCCCCTACCTTGGATTTCCCTCCGAGGCCCGTGCCCCAAGACTACACACTGGCTCCTATCCCTAGTCCTAAACCATAGCAGGGTAAGGGCATCTGGGGTCAGAGGTTGGGGCTCCTTTGTTTCCTGTTTCTCCCGGGAAGATGATAAGACCTTTGTCCATGTCCTCATGCTCTGGGTGACAGATAACAGTTAAACGTTGTGTCCCCTTGGTTTCTGCAAATCTGGAGCTTATTACTCGGGCTCTGCAAGGTGGACCGGGGCGCTGGAGCTTGGGCCTCGGTAGCTGCCTGTGCAGGTATAGCCAGAGGGCCAGCGAGCGCGCGCATGCATGCTCAGAGTACGATGTGCACGCGGACGTGTGTGCGTGTGTGCGTACGTGTGTACACGGGAGCGCTGCGAATGTGTGTCCGATTGTCTTAGGAAGCCGGCGTCCGTGCCTGGCCAAGCAACAGTTAGTGCAGCTGCCCTGAGGATGGTGGTTCACTCTGGCAGCTCCATTTCACACATGGCCATGCGTTAGCCCCATCAGGATTCAGGCTTTGTCCAGAACCCGGGAGAACTGCGTCACTCAGAGTGACCACAGCCCAGTCGTGTAGTAGTGGAGCCGGCTAGTAAAATCCTGCAAGCTAAAGGGCTCCTCTGACCGGCCATGTGCACTGACGTAGGTCCCACTTGGGATTTCTTTGGAAAGTGGGGGCAGGCGGGGAGGCAGGGGGTCCCTCTGGCAAGGTCCTCTTTGCAGTGCCTTTGAGCTCTTTGAAGTTAAAATTCTTTAACGGACTTCACCTTGCCAGAGTGGCTGAGAAAGCTGTCTGCTTGGCTAGTGGTTGAGTCGTGTTTCTGTTTTAAAAATTTTTTTCCGGCTCTCTTTGAACCCCAGGCTGTGGCTTTTTCCTCCGTAGCGCCTCCCTCTAAGAAGTGGTTGTGGCATGCAGGTTGGTTATTGTTGATGCCTTATCTCTCTGGTGACATTTTCCTCTGTGGCCGGAGCTTTCTCTATGAGTTCTGTTCCCATCTGAGATTCCCTGTTGCATGTGTCCCTGCTCTAAGCAGAAGAGACAGGACCCAGGAAACGCCTTTACTGGCAGTCAATGGTGTTGGGCCATGTGCCGGGCACTGTCACCTGTCTGGGGCCTCGGGCTTGACGGCCAGCTCAGTCCCTGCGGTGGGTCCTGCCTCAGAGCTGCAGCCTGATCGTGCCCTGGCTGTGCACTGTGTCACTGTAAAGGGATGCTTGTGGGGTGTGCAGATGCCTTTCTATGCAGAAGGTGGTGGTTATCATTTTGGAAGGGAGTGAAGGAAATCTGGGGCAAAAGTATCTTTTACAAGAGAGCTATCTGTCAAACGGAAATCCCTTGATAAGGTAAAGGTGCTAATCTATGCCTCTTCCCCGCCTGGTGCCCTGCACTGAATTCACCAGCATGTGACCCTGGCCAGGCCGGTCCTGCTGCCCGCTGTCTCCCTGCTGCAAGGGACGGACGCTTTTCCTGAAGGTGAAAGTGGGGCCCGTGCTCCCTGAGCCCGGCTTCCTCCTCCCCGGCTGCCCTGGCGCTCACGGTTTGTTCTTACGAGGCGCGCGTTGTGTACACGTGCACTGTTGTGTGTGGCAGAGGGGTTTGTGCTTCCTGTGCTGGTTTTTGAGCTGCTGCCTGGGCCTGGCATGGTTTGGGAGCTTTGGAGACTCTGGGAGGCTCCATTAACCCTTCGTGCCGAGGGCTGTGGTAAGCGACCAGGGCCAGGTCCTCGGTGTCACAGTGCCAGGGTTTCATCAAACTCTGTTCCCACTGAGTATGTGTCACTCACAGTCCCAACGCCTTCCCAGCCTTGTGCTCAGGCCTGGCGCTGCTGAACCTCGGCTGGGGACCAGGGCGGGAGCTCGGGACCTCGGGACCTCGGGACCTCAGCCTTGCAGCCTGCTGTCGGGGCGACCCTGAGAAGCCCATCCCTTGGACGGCACGCGTGGCTTTGTCTTGAGCTCCCTGACCTCACTGACAGTTTTGTTTAGAGATAAAGGTGGGGGCTGCTTTTTAGATTCTTTGTCCCCAGTGAAGCTTTCAGTTTTTATTTAAACCTTTACCGTTCTGAGGACCCCAAGAAGTTTAAAAATGTGGGGTGTGATACACAGCATGTGATGGCAAGGCTGGTGACAGGCAGGGTCACCCGAGGTGCCCAATGCCCCGCAGAGTAGGGGCCCTGAGCCTCGGCCTGTGAGGGAGAAGCCGGCCCCCCCATGGCTCGGGTCAGCCTTTTCAGAGGTTTCGGGGCGTCGTTGGTAAGTGTCACCTTTGCTTCTTTTCATGTCACTGTCTCACCCCAAACCCCGTGTTCCTCGCTCGGCCTCCAGCCTGGCTTTCTGTCTCTGGGTTCTCTGCTGATCACCTCACAGGACTCTGCCCTGTGCGACCCAGGCTCCTGCCTGTCGCCTGCACCCTGCTGTGGTGGAGTGGCTGGACCGGGCATGGCGTGCCGGGGTGCAGCTGGTGGTTTCCAGTGCATGGTTCCGTCCTTCACCCCGAGCAGTCCACTGAGCATCCTTGCGGCTGTCCTGAGGGGGTGTCCTCTGGCCTGCCCTGGCCAGACGCAGCCCTCAGGCAGGTGTCAGGCAGCCTGGTGTGGGGAACAGTGGCTTGATTTTATCTTTTTGTTTTTTGTGGTCCTGAGGCTTGAGCCAGGGCCTCGTGCATGCTTTGCAAGCCCTTAGCACTGAGCTACATCCGTGGTCCATTTCACTTTGAGCCAGGGCCTCGCTGAGTTGCCCAGCCTGGCCCAGGTCCTCCGCCTTCTGCCTTGGCCTCCTAGTGGCTGGATGAAGGGCATGGGCCCGCACATCCAGGTTGAGTGTTTCTCAGAGTGCTGGCCGGGCTCACCAGTGCTGCTGAGGGCCGTGATGGGCGGTGGTCTTCCCGGGGGAGGAGTTCCTGCGCTGTCCTGGTGGCCTCTGGCATGGGGCATGCTGAGCATGGAGCTGCTGACTCCCACAGGTGCTAAGGAGGAGCCCGAGGCCTCTGTTACCTACACACACACACACACACACACACACACTCACACTCACACCCCTGGCCCCATGGCTGTGTTCAGAGTGACATGCGGCTGACCCGAGGCTATCACATGAGGGGCTCTGCCAGGCTCTGCCTGGTTTCTCCCTTAACCCTGCCCATGCCAGCTGACAGCCACCTGACCCAGCAGCATCCCTGGGGCAGACTTTGCCTGCCTGCTGTGGCTGCGGAGCGGGGGGACCCCACCAGAGGTATTGCTGATGCGTGCTGGATGGGGCAGCTTTGGGAGTCAGGATACCATTCCTGCAGCCCTGGTGAAGTCCCCAGCACAGGTCCCGGCATCCTCCGTGCAGCTGTGAGGGCTGGCAGAAGCCTCGTGAGGGCAGGACGGAGTGGCACTTCAGGTATCGTCTGCCCTCGTGTAGAAGACGGCCCACAGGGCGTCGTGTGCTCTGGAGACCTGGGGTCTGTGTCACATGGGGTGTGGCTGTCACGTGTGTGCATGGTCTGTGGCCTTGAGCACCCGCAGGAGCAGCCGAGCCGCAGCGTCAGCCCCTGGGTGTCGAGGCTTCGTCCTTCCCGCTTGCTCTGCCTGTGGACGGAGGGTGTTCTCGGGCAGCGGTTTTGTAGTGTGTCTCCATGAGCACCTTGGGCTGCGGAGGGAGCCTGCAGGGAGGTCTGTGCTGGTGCGTGGGTACGTGTGCAGAGCTGGCAGCTGTACCTCCTGAGAACCTGCGGAGCCCCCGAAACGAAAAATGACTCCCGCTTTCGTCCCGCTGCGGGTCAGGTCTTAGGAAAAGGCCCTCTCCGTGGGCTCCAGAATGGCCTGGCTTGGCTGCTTCTGACAGCCGGTCGCTTCCCTGGGCTGGGATGTGCCGATCGAGGTGCCAGCTTGGCACACAGGAAACATTGCCCAGCTGTAGTCGGGTTGATTGTGGACCGATCGAGCAGGAGAGCTCTGGACAGCTCTGCCCTGTGCTGGACTGGAAAGCCCGAAGTTAGCTAGAGGGAGGGAACCGTGCAGGAGAGACGGGCTCTGCCTGAGTCTGTGTCCTGGTGGCTGTGGGCAGGGTCTCTGACCAGCTGCGGGGCCGGGTCTTAAGCAGGTGCCCCACAGGCTCCCCGAAAACCCCCTCCCGCCCAGAGCGCCTTCCTGGGCCTGGATCCCATCCTTGACCTCTGTGCAGCTCCCTCAGAGCCGGGGTCAGGAGCCTGCCTGCCATTTCCTGTCTCTGTCCTCCCCCCCCTCGCCGACCTTTGACCACCACTGGTTTCCTGCTTGGCCTGGAGTTGGTGATTCTCGGACTGACTTTTTAAACAAAACAGAGCTTTCACTGCACTCTGCAGCTCCTCTTCCTCCTCTTCCTCTTATTTTTTTAGAATTTTGGTGCTGGATTTGGAACCCACAGGGGCCCTACCATTGCATTATACCCAGACACTGTTTCCTTCGTATTTTGAGACGGGATCTTGCAAAGTTTCCCGGCCTTTGCCTCCAAGTAGCTGGGACTGCAGGCTTGGGCCCTGGCCCTACCCCGGCGGCCAAGCTGCTCTTGTGCCCTGGGGACCTGAGGTCGCTGTGCCTCGCCTGGACATTTGGACACGGGGTGGGAATCCTGGTGTCAGTGCCTCTCGTTGCCTTCACGGTAGGAACGGCAAACCGGACCCCTCATGCGCCCTGGCTCGTGCCCTTCCCAGTGTTGGTGCCCGCTCCTGATTCTCCCCATCCCCTGCCCACCTCTTGTGTGCTATCTTTGGTCTCTAATCTTTGATTAAAATGCTTTTTATTAAAATGCAGTAACGTCTTAAGTCAAGAAAACCTCAAAGTAGGTAAGTGTAATCAGAGCCATGAGATTGAAGAGGTGACCCCAGAATAAAGCACCCCTGCCCTAAGGTCAGACGGGGAGGACTCAGGGTGCTGCGGGGCCAGGTGGCTGCTGTGATGTGCACTTAAAAGCCAAGGCCTTTGCCCTCTCACTAGCCAGCCGTTGAGGTCCTGTGTGTGTAACCGTGTGGAACGGTTCTTGGTAGAACTTTCCAGAGCCCTCATACTTGCAGATAGGAGACAGGGCCACCCCGCCTGTTGGGGTCCCGTGGGCTCCTGACCCAGCGTGGAGGATGCCCCTGCCCTGCACTCAGCTGCCTGTCCCGGGTGTGCGGTGGTCGGTCACATCAGTGACACCCTTCTTCCCTTTCCTGTTTTGTTGTTTTTTGGTCCCAGGGATGGAACTCAGGACCTCGCCCTTGCAAGGCGGGTGCTGTGTTGCTGAGCTGCGTCCCCAGCCACGGCTTCTTCCCGTTTCACAGTGGCTGTCGCTCACCTGTCACCAGCCTGTCCCCGACATGTTACAGATGGCGGGCGTGGCCTTTCCCCTTTGGCCAAACACCCGAGATATCTGCGGAACAGAAGTCAGGGTTGGCTTGGGTCACGCGGCCTGTGCTCTCATCCCGTTGCCTTGCTGTCCCTGCCACCCCCGCGTACCCGGGAGACCCCGCCTCAGTCCTGGGAGCAGTATCCCGCTTTCCCAGGGGACCCTTGCACCGGGCCTCGGGAGCTTTTACGTCACCTGCAGCCCTGCTGAGCCGCTCTCTCCTTCCCGTCTTGGGAGCTGTTTACGTTTCCAGGAATTTTCTCTTGCTGGAGACAGGAGCACTCGCTCCCCTGTGGTTAAAATCTTAGCTTTGGGTGGGCGATACAGTGATTCTTTTTAAAATCTGACATTCCTCAGTCTTCTTTTGGTGTGGCTTCTGGGTTTGGGCCTCAGCAGACGTTCATGGTACGCTGCGTGTGTCCCTATCACCCTCCAACGGCACGCGTGTGTGTTGCGTGTGTGTCCTGTGAGTGTCCTGTGTCTGCCGTGCAGCGTGCGCGCCGACGCACTCTGCAGTGTCCTCGGGCTGGCCTGAGCCATTTCCTGTTTTACGTTAACCGGATCATCTGGAACTGATTTGGAGCCAGGCACAAAGCTGGCTGGATGCTTCCCAGACCACAGTGCAGCCGTCCGTGCCATCTGCTGAGTGACCCGTCCCCCCAGCTCTGAGTCCCGTCTCTCCCTGTGTGTCTGGCCGAGCCGTCCTGGCCAGAGCGTTCTCCCTGGGCCGCCCTCCCCTGTGTGTCCCCGAGACCCCTGGGTTTGTCCTGCAGAGTGGAGCCCGCTGGCTCCTGGGCGGCGAGGGGTCCTGGAGCTGCCGGCCCCCCGGGGCCCGGCTCCCCGGACTTCTCTACGTGCCTGCTTTCATTCACGAGGTTTTCAGCCGCGTTTCTGCATCTCTCCGAAGTGCCCTCTCGTGTGCCCGGCCAGGCCTCAAGCCCAGGCGAGCTCCAGCTGTGTGGTGCATATGAGGGCAGTGTCTGGGCCCTGGGCCCCTGGATCAGGTGCGCACACACACACACACACACACACACACACACACACACGTGCGCGCGCGCGCACTGTACACATTGTGCACACGCGCACACTCACGACTCCCCGCGCCCAGGAGCCGACCTCACAGGGTGGTGCCCACTGACCCGAGCGCCCCGCCAGCGCTCCCACTACGCGTCCTCCCTGCCACAGGGACACTGTGGTCACCCCGGGCCGTGCTTCTCTGGAGACATTTAGCTTTGGAGTGATTCTCCAGGGGGTCAGGGCCCGGTCTGAGCCTCACAGCGAGCCCCTTCCCCGGGGGCCCCCAAGGCCAGTGGGCTCCCCCACTCTAGCCGAGCCCCGTCCCACCTTACAGCTTCTCCGCTGGTCTGAGCTGCGTCCTCGGCTCCTTCCTCCTTTTCGGTGGTGTCATTTTTAAAGAAGTTTTTTATTTTGAGACAGGGTCCCCCTAAGTCCAAGTCTCCCAGGCTGGACTCCAGTTGGGGATCCTCCTGCCTCAGCCCCGCAGTCACCCAGAAACCTCGCCGCATCCCTCGAGGTCCTTGGATGACAGGCCCACCACACTCCTGTGCTCCTGTCCCCCACTTGCCGGCCTGCTGACCCCTGGCCCCCTTGGCCCTGAGCCTTGCACACACTGTGCCCCCTGCTCATGCCCGCAGGTCTGTGGTATCTGCAGCCTGCACCTTGGGTGCTGGGTGCTCTGTGTCTGTGGCCCTGAGTTGGGGGAGCTCGGGGTACTCTTGATCCTGTCCAGTTCACTGGTGTGTATTTGTTTGATTTTGAGGCAGGGTCTCGAAACGCAGGCTTTGAGCTCGCTGTGGAGTCCAGGCTGGCCTTGAACTCACAGTGATCCTCCTGCCTCAGTCTCCTGAGTGCTGGGGTCACAGGGAGGCACCACCACGCCCAGCCTTAGCTTCCTCTATAAGAGCTGCCCTCACTGGCTAGGTGCGAGGAGCTGATGGGAGAGGTCCAGGGCCTGGGCCCAGGTCGAGCCACGTGGGCGTTGCTCAGGGGACCTGTTCCCGTCCTCCTCTCCCTGCTGCAGCTCAGCAGCGCCTTCCCCGGGTCTCCTAGGGCCCGGGCTGTGGCTGCATGTGTTGACCTGACAGTGCTGGTCGCCCTGGTGGCCGCAGCATGCTAGGCAGGCCATTGACAGGAGGAGCCCTGTGTCCTGGTCCCTGCAGTCCCCACAGGGCGACTCCCGATGGGCTCGGGGCTCGGTGCACCTCCTGCTCAGACCCGGTCTTGGCGCCACGTCCTGGTGTGGTGCGTCCTGGGGCTGGGCCACCCGAGGTGGCCGCTGGGAGAGGCCTCCTCCCCCTGCCGCAGTGTCCTGCATCTGCCTCCACCGAGATTCTGAGCATTCATCGATTTTTACTTTCTTTTTTCTTCTCTCCCTCTGATTTTTTAATGGGCAGAGCTGTAGGGTAAGGAATAATAAGAGGAATGTATTTATGTGGAAAATGTTTTTTTGGTTAGTGTTGGCTTTTGCTTGGTCTAAGTCAGCAAATAGCTTTCACTATTAAACTATCTATTTTCTTGTTCTGGTTTTTAGAGACGCATAATGACTGTTTTAGTAAAATGCTTGCAAATCAGTTTTCTTTTTTAATTTTACGGCTTCTTTCTATTTTTTTTAATGTGCTCTTAAATGTCTCTAGCAGATGCTGGCCCTTCCTGTCTGGAGTTGGGCGCTTGGAGGGCCGACAGAAGCGCGTGGCCACATGGTGGGTGGGGCTGTGTGGTAGGCACTGCCCAGGGGCCTGCCCGCCGGGTCCTCTGTCTCCGGGCTCTGTGTCCCTGTCCTTCCTGCCACGTGGCCCGGAGCCAGGGCCTAAGCGCTCCTGCTCCCCAAGGGCAGAGCCTGTAGATCGAGTAGGAGCCCGTCCCACCGCCCTGACCACTCGGGCACCTGTGGTGCGCAGAGGTGGAGACGTGCGAGGGGAGGGCTCTCAGGACCTTTCCTCGCTTGTACGAAGGCCTTCATGTTGAGACTTAATCTTTAGCTTGTTTTCTAATTATAAATGTACTGACTGTTCTCCATAGAAAAACCGGGAAACAAAGGTATAAAATAAGAGTTGCCCGGAGAGCCGGGCGTGGTGGTGCGGGCCTGCCACCCCAGCTCAGGAGGCTGAGGCAGGAGGGTCTCGGTGAGTTTGAGGCCAGCCGGCTGCATAGTCAGATGCTGTCTCAACCTCTTCTCCAAAAACGTCACCTGGAGATGAGTGCTGTCAGCTCGCTGCGGCGTGGCTGTGGTCTCTCTTGTCCCTCTGCGTGTCTGCTCGCACACACATAGCCGCTGTTCCTTCTCCTTCTTTGTGAATGTTCTGGGACCTTTCATTGTCTGACATTCCTTTGGAAGGCTTCGGAGCACTTACATGTTTGTAAATTTACACATTCAACTGTCAGTCTTTCTCCAGAAGTTTGTGTTTGTTTTCACCCCTGTGGAGGGAGGGCATGGGGCAGGAGCACAGCTGGGCGCCAGGCTCTCACCTAACTTGCAGGAGACTCTTGGTGGCAGGGGCAGCGGCCCAGAAGGGGGAGGAGGGGGGAGGGGAGGGCAGGGGAGTCGCTTGCTCACGCTCACAGCTGCACTGGGCTCTCCTGTGTTGAAGCCTGCAGGTGGTGCAGAGGGGCAGAGGTGTGTGAGCGTGAGCTCGGCGTGGCCTACGCTGCGGTTGGCCTTGACTGGCACCGAGCAGGCCGCTGTGTCGCTCCCTCCCGAGCGCCGGCTCCAGGGAGGGCTGTGGGTAGCCACAGTTCGGATCCTGCCGGTTCACCAAGCCGCCTCACACTGATCGCAGTAGGAGAGCTGGTGGCTTGTCATGTGGACTGTCTTCTGTCTTTCCGTTTATCCGAGAGCTGCATCTCCAGTACTCACTTGGTTTAAGTTTGAGTCAGGGCCTTACTGCGTGGCCCAGACGTGCCCTCCTGCCTCATGTGGCCGTGACCGCAGGTGCACCGTCAGGAGCCCGTGTTAAGTGCGGTCCTTTGCAAGAGGAGCGGGCTCCCTGCACCCCAGGGCGGGACCACAGGAGCCTGGCAGTGTTTGGAGCTCTGGCCATCCCCGCTGTGCCCGAGTGGGCAGGAGCTGCAGGGTCCTCCAGAGCCGGTCCCCAGAGCGCACTGAATTAACTGAGCCACCTGCCTGGCATGCTGGGAGCGGCATGCTGTTACCGATAGGCAGCAGCTCTCTAGGCACAGAGGTTTCTCCAGTTCTGCGGTACCGAGTGCATCCGGTTAACCCTGTTGAAAGCCCTGTGTGGCCGGGGCCCTCGCTTTCACCGGAGGTGAGGCGGGCTGCCCAAGCCTGGGGTCCCTGGGGTCTAGTCTGAGGGGACTCCCGCACCTATGGCCAGAGGAGGCTGGCTTCAGCTCCTTGGCTGTGCAGAGAGCATTTGGAGGGCTTTCGGTTCTTCATGTGGAGGTGACTTGATCTGTGTGTTGTGGACAGCGGGTGCTGCAAAGGTCACAGAGACCTATGCCCGCTGCACGTGCTGTTGACGGTGAGGACAGCCCAAGCGTGGTCCTGTGCTGGTCCCTCCCGCCCGCTCCTCCGGGGCTGCTTCCCCTGTGCCACTTGTCACAGGCTTTGGCTACACCTGGCTTTTTCCCTGGCTTTTTGACACAGGGTCTCCCTGTGCAATTCAGGCTGGCCTTGAGCTCACCTTGTAGCCCAGGCTGATCTTTGAATTTGCAATGATCCTCCTGCCTCAGCCTCCCAAGTGCCAGGATGACAGGTGTGTGGCACCATGCCCTGCTGTACGCTGACTTTTTAAGCGTGTACCTCGCAGTCGCTTAGCAGCGAAGCCTGGCTCTGGCCCTGCCCTGGTGCTGTGTGTGTGTGTTTGGTTCTGTTGGACCCGTCGCAGGCATTGTGCAGCTGTGGACAGTGTGGGCTGGCTGCCTTGTCCATAGCAGGCTGGGAGGGGCCTGATGTGTCCGAAGGTCGAATCTTTGGATGTGGTAGGCTGCTAGACTTCGGAAGCTTCCCCCTGGCTATCGGGAGCCTTGTGGTGGACACCGTGTCCGATTCCATTCCTTAGCTTCTGTCCAGGTGGCCCAGGTGCGCTGCAGCAGAGCCAGCCTTGGCCTGTGAAGAGTCTGACGGTGGCCTCCCTGGGCTGCGGTCACCACGAGACACCAGGAGACACCACGCTCCTGCTACTTGCTACCCCTGTCTGGGTGCTGTGCCATGCTGGGGCCGTGGGGCTCTCTGGGTGCGTTTGCGTGCAGGACCATCGGTGGGCTCGTCATGGCCTGGTGAGGGAGGCTCCAGGGGGTGCTTGTGCCCGCTGGTCACGGGCTGCAGGTGACAAGCAGAGGTCACCCTGCCCACATGGGAGGCATCATTGTCCCTGGCCTTGATGTGGGATGCCAGCAGGACCCTCACCCATTAGGATAAGTGCCATTAGGATAAGTGCCCTCCTGATACGGCCAGCAGGGAGCCCTCAGCAAACAAAACCTAGAGGTCCCTCGAGGTGACAGCTGTGGGCGGGGAGGGCAGCGGAGGCCTTCTGAGCAGGCACTGCCCCCTGCGAGCAGCAGGCGGGGCCGTGCTGCCAGGCTTGGACTCGGGAGGCGACATGACATGTGCAGTCCGGCTGCCCGCTGCGTCCGGCTACTGACTGGAGCCCCGCGGCTGTGTGAGTCAGGAGCGTCTGAGTTGAGCTGCCGAGGTCACATGAGCAAATTAACCTCACCAAAAATAACCCCAAAAACAACATTTCTGGGAAACAAAAGTGAAGGCAGCTTTCATTGTAAACAGAGGCGAAAGGAGACAGAGGGGGCTGGAAGAAGTGAGCAGCTGGGGACTGGGAAGAAGGTGCTCCGGGAAGGACACGGAGGGGGAACACTTCCCTGCAGCGCTGCGGTGCGAGGTGTTTCCTGCCCAGTCCTCACGGCCGCAGTGACGTGTGTGCACGTGTGTGTGCGTGTGTGCGTGTGTGCGTGTGTGTGTGTGTGCGCAGTCCTCGGTCCTCCTGTTGATCCACAGGAAATGCTTCCCTGGGAATGGGCAGTGGGACCCCGTTAGTGCCTGGGCAGCCTTGGGCCACCCTGTTACCATGGGCCTCACACACAGATCACAGACAGCGGGCATGGAGGGGCACGCCTGTAACCCCAGCAGTCCGGAGGCTGAGGCAGGAGGGTCACCATGAGTTCGAAGCTGGTCTGGGCTCCATAGTGAGACACTGATTTGTCTCAAAAATCAGTCAAACCACAACAAAAAAGCTCCTCCAGAGCTCCTGACCAAGTGTGCCTTTGGGGTCTGGGGACATCCTCTGTGCCCCAGGGCTGCAGCGTGCAGTGTGGCTAATGTCAGAGTCCCCTCTGCCCTGGCCCCACGGCCGCTGTTGGCCACTGGCCCTCGTGCATGGTGGCGGGGGGTGGCCCGGCACTTCCCGCTCACCTGCCTCCTCGTTCCAGGCCAGGATGGAGAACTCCAGTCCGCAGGGCCCGAAGGTCTGGGGTGGTGAGAGCGCCAGCTGGGCCCTGCGGCCACAGAGTCACCTCTGCAGCTGGGAGTGATCAGCTGCTTCTCCGAGGTCTTGCCTGGTGGGGGAGACGCACGCCAGGGAGCACCATGGCCGTGGGTCCCAGCCCTCGGGTTTGCCAGGCCTTTCAGGGCACAATCAGAGCCACAGACAAGACAGGAGGTGCAGTCAGTGCACGTAACCGGACTTCCTTTAAACACCACACCCCAGGGTTATATGGGAAAACTTGGTGTCTGATTTAAATACTCCCTGAGGGCACACGTGCGTGGATTGAATACTCAGGTGATACTCGCTGTGTTTCCCCCGAAGGCCAGCAGGGCTGATCACGTGGGTGAAGGGCTGTGTGTGGCGGGCACGGGGGCTGGGGACCAGTGACTGGGGACGGAGACCGGGGACCCCATCCACCCTGCGCCGGCCCCCCATGCGGTATCTGCTGCAGAACCAGCACCAGCACTGGTCCTGAGGGTGGCACTGCCACTGAGGCGGTCCTGCCGACAGCGTGGTCCTGTGGGGCCGCCTGGGGCCCAGGCTGGACACTCCTGCGTGGCCATTGAGTGATGAAAGCAGCTTTTGGAAATTAAAGGGAAATGGCTTATGGTTGAGTTACAGATGTTAAGCAGTCTAGGTGCTTTGCCTTTTCTCAGAATGGCTTGGTGGTCTTATTCCAGGGAGCGGCCTCCTGGAGGAGTCTGGAGTGGGCAGGTGCGTCTTCTCGGGTGCCCACCCTGTGATGGGCCTCGTGGGCCGTGGCTACCCAAGACCAATGGCTGCTCGCCTTGTAGCCCAGCGAGGCTTCCTGCTGGGGGGCTCTGGCAGGCGGGTGTGTCAGGTCCAGGCCCATCAGAGGCCCGTGGAGTGCGGTCGGCACCCTCCTCCTGTCCCTGCCCCTGCCTACCCCAAGCCAGCTCTGCTGGGCCAGCTCCCGCCTGCTGCCCAGCATGCACATGTCGGAACAGCTGCGCCCGAGGGGGACCAGCGTGGGCGCCTCGGCCTAAGCAGCTCCGCAGGGAACAGCAGTGTGGGGTGTCCCTGAGAGGTGACCGCTCTCGGCGTCTGTTAGAACGAGACTGTGCAGAGGGGAAGGCCCTGCTGGCTTTTACTCCGTGTCCAGAACTTCTGGGGCGGGAGTGATGCTGCCCCACGGAGCTGGGGTCCAGCTCTGCCCAGGGCCTGCGCTGCCTGTGAAGAGGCAGGCGGGGGTCCTGTGCTCGGGACTCGCCCCCACACATGGGGTGTGCTGGGGAGTGTCGTTCTTTGGAGCCTGTCCTTGCACCCCCAGGGGCGCCCCAGGCTGTATTATCAGGGTGCTCCGTACCCAGGACTGCGGTCCCCTCTGCCTGAGCGCCCTGGAAGTGGTGCTGGTGCCTGCTAGGGCTGTTCTGCCCTGTCACACTGCTGTCCCCGTGGTTTTTAGAGCATCCAGACGGGTTCACTAGGTGCACGAGGGTGGTGCTAAGTCCTGCTCTGTAACCTGTCTTTAGGGGAACGGACCCACTTGAAAAAGAAGGTCTTCTCAAGTCAGGTGTGCGAGTTGTGCCAAGGTGACCTCTGTCCAGGCACTGAGCGCCTGCCGCCAGGCGGGGTCTGCCTTTGGCTGACGTCACAGGGGCCCCCACTTCTCACTGCAGGAGCGGTTCCGAGGGTGGTGGCAGAGCAGTGCCAGCCTGCTCGAAAGCGTGAAGCAAACAGCGGCCCTCAGGACAGACAGACGCTTGTCACTGAGGAGCCAGCGCCGTCCTGTCCGCGCGACAGAGAGTGAGTCAGGTGTGTTTTGTCTCCCCAGATGGCCCCCCGGGCCGAGCCCCCCGTGAACAGCGTGGGGAACAACAGCCTGGAGAAGGCACTGCACACGTCCGCACATTCCACGGAGGAGCCCAGGAGGCCGCTGGGGAAGCTCGGCAAAGGTGGGTCACGGCCGCCCGGCGGTCGTGGAGCGGGAGCCGGCAGGGCAGACGCGTGCCCCCGGGGCTCTGTGGGGCTCTCGCTCTTCCGACCCTGCAGGTGCCGCCCGGGCGTGTTTGGCAGGAAGAACCACGTGCGGGGGTGTCACTAAGGGACGCAGTTGTCAAACACCCTGTGTTCCCCACACTAGAACACGGGCGTCCTCAGGCTGGATGCCACCTGGGCGGCCCCGTCCCTGAGCCCCTCACTGTGGCTCTGCAGGGCTCTGTCCACACAGCCCTGATGCCCCAGCCGTGAGCCCCCGAGGGCAGCTGTGCTCCCAAGGACCATGCACATGTGTGCTCCTGTGATCTGGGTCTGTGGCTGGCGCAGGGTGGCCGCCTTGGCTCGGAGGTTGGATCTGCACCGCTTGTCTGTCCTTTGTCCTCCTGTGTCCCCCGTATCTCCTGAGGGTGGTGAGTGCCGAGTCTCACCAGCAAAGTCCCACCTGACACGGCCACCGGAAACATTGGCCTCTGGCTGGGGCTGGGGCTCAGGACCCTCTGGCCTCTCCCTTTTTGCCACGTTTGAGTCACATGGGTGCATGGTAGCCTGAAAGTCCTGGTCCCTGCAGCCTTTCCAGGTGCTGGCCATGACCACCGTGGAGTCCTGCAAGGTCACACCTTCCCCTGAGGCCCCTTCCTCCCGGGGCCATGACCTGGTTTGAACGTCCCTTCTGCCCGGTCATCCTGGGGACGCAGAGAGTGGGCAGGACCCATGTCACCCAGTGCACTGCCTTTCCCTTTCGGCACGGTGTCTCCAGAGAGACGCCACTGGAGCCTGCGCCCTGCAGGCCAGGAGACCTGGAGACAAGCCCCGTTCTTGGTTTCTGCTGGGTGCCCGGGGGTCGCCCACCGTTATCTGGTCTGTGTACTTTGGTGCCCAGAGAGGCAGGTTGCCTGGTTCTGATGCTTGCTGAGGCAGGGTGCTTGGCTGTGAGTGTCCTGTGTCATCCACGGTGACCGTGTCCCTGTCACCCGCTGTGTCTTGTGCATGTGCAGGGATGAAAGCACATGGCGCAGGACGTCTATGTGCAATACCCAGCGGCCACCCCACGGAACCATGTGTGACTACAACTCCTTGCGTCCCTGGGGGATGTGGCCAGGGACAGTTGTGCAGGTGGGGCCCCTGGGCGGGAGCTCAGGAAGCAGGCTGGATGTGGGCTGGAGTGGTGGGGGAGACGGTTCTGGCACCCGGGTCTTTGGACCTCGGTACCCGTTGTGCCTTTGGCGGTGCTGAAAGCCAGCATCTCGGGGCCCTGCTGGCTTCTCCAAGACACGGATGACGAAGCCTCCACGTTGTGTGTGTGGCACCTGTGGGTATGCTGCGATTAATCTGCGCTTTGGGGCAGGGGAGGTCACTGCCGGGCTGCCAAGGGCTGCGTGTATCACGGCAGTGTGACAGCGCCCACAGGCCGGAGAGCGGGTTCCTGCAGGATGAGGCGGTGTCAGCCGCCCGGTGTCCCAGTGCGGTGTTCTCTGCTATCCCGTGCTCGATGGCAAGGACTTGGCACACAAACCCGGTGCGTTCCCACTGCGCGGCCCACTCGGGCACTTTGTTTGCCCTTCGGTCATTTTTGTTTTGTTTACTTCAGTGCCGGGGTCGGCCGGGCCTCACACCTGCTGCGTGTGCACATGTGTGTGTGCGCGTACACACGTGTCTTCCTCAGTCGTGGTCTCTGAGGAGGGGGCTGGAGCTGGGAGGAGGCCGCCGTCCCCAGGCCTCCCTCTGGGCAGGCGTGAGGCTCCTCCTGGGCCCGGTCAGCCCACTTGTGCAGCGCGGTTGAAGCAAAGCGTCTCGCACCGGAAGTGGCTGTGCCTGGGTCTCGAAGCCAGTGCCCTGGACACCCCGCATTGTTGGCGAGCTCCCCACCTTGTCCTGGGGTGTCACCGTGCCTTCTCCGTGTCAGGTTTGTGTGCGTGCTCACGCAGCATCAGGGCCCGGCCCTGGGCTCTGATCCCTGCGTGGACCACCTGGCGCCTTCGTCCTGGCCGTCCCCACACTCCTGCTGGCCTCTGGGGTGTCCTCGCATGCTTGGTGATGCACAGCTCCACTCGCTGGGTCTCCCCTCCATCCATGCATCTGAAGTGTTTCTTCCGAGCTCCACGGTGAGCCTGGTCTGGAGAGGTTTCCGGAGAGGTTTGTGTTTCCCTTTGGGCTCGGGCGGCAAATGGGAGCAGAGCCCGCAGCCCGGGGCCTCAGTGACGCCGCCGTGCGTAGAGCAGCTCCCGTCCTCTTCCTCGTCCTCACACACCTGGGCCGTGGAGATTGCTGTGCTGCCCACGAGGTGGAGCCCACACGGACGTGCCATTTGATTGAGGTTTCGTGGAGAGTCCTGTGTTGAGTGAATATTGTCAGGGTCCTGGCGTCCTCATGCTCTCTCCCAGATGTGTGGCACTCGAGTGGCACCAGGCTGTGCCGCTTCCCGATGAGTGACGTTGGGATTGAGGTCTGGATTTAAAACACCTTCTGTTCCTGCGCACGCGTGGACGGGAAATCAGAGTGGGTAGGACACGCGTTGGCACAGTCTGTCCCTGAGTGCCCTCCAGGCCGGGGGATGCGGGGACAGCATGGACACAGGCTTTGGCGTGGCCTGGGGTCCTCTGTGGAACAGCGGTGGGTACACGGCACTGGAAATCACTTTCCGAGGCTTCGGGACGTTGCCTGCAGGGTAAGGCGCAGACAGGGAACCTGGTGCTCTGCGGAGCCTGCGGCTCTGGGGTCCGCAGTGCTGGGGTTGTGGCGGGGTGTGGGCTTGCCCTCCTTTCCCGTCTCGGGAGGGCGTGGCCCTGCCATGCCTGCTGCCCTGTCCCTGCCCGTCTGTCCCCTGCTTGGACCTGGCTGTGTGTGACACCCATCTCTCCACCAGCTTCCCGGCCCTGGGTGCCAACTGCACAGCCCTGGCTCTCCTGCCAGGTGACAGGAACCCGGCCCCTGTGGCAGGCGCAAGCTTCCCGTTTCCTCCAGACAGTTGGGGTCACTGTGTCACAGTGTGGAGAGGACCCAGGCCATGCAGCCTGAGGACTGGAGGGGCAGTCGTGTGTCCAGGAGGAGGCCGCAGCTGAGCGCAGTGACAGCTGCGTGCACCTAGAAACACTCACTGGAAAACCATGACGTGGTGCAGAAATTTGTGGGGAAGCTCCCTGTGATTTCAGAGCTAGACTTCTCTGTTATTTGCAGTCATTTCTGTTTATTGTTTCTCATTTGCCTTTTTGTTTTCTTCTGAGACAGGGTCTCACTGTGCAGTTCGCGCTGGCCTTGAACTAACTAAGCGTCCCAGGCTGGCCTCGAGCTCCTGATCCTCCTGCCTCAGCCTCCTGAGTGCGGGCTTACAGATGTGAGCCACTACGCCCAGCTTTCGTTTGTCTTCTACACAGAATTACGTTCATGTCACTCCAATAATTTGTAATTTTTCAGTTACAATAACAAGCATTTCTTAGTATTGTTTTTATTTTTGTTACTGTGATGCTTTCCTGTGCGCTGGGCAAGGGCTCCACCCCAGCCACACCCCGACCCTACAATCAGGGTCTCTGCAGGCTCCAGAGTGGAGCCCATTCAGCAGGGCCCAGGGCCCTGCTCCCCCAGCATCCCTCCTGGCCCTGGACTGGGGCTGGGCAGGCGCAGAGCTGGGGGTGTACAGGGGGTCGGTCGTGGTCGGTCTGGCATCTGGAACTGGCTGAGGGACACTGCCTGCTTTTCTGTCTTCCGCCCGGCTCTGAGTCACTTCCCCTGGTCCAGGAGGTTTTCCTGTCCTTCCCCTTCGGCCTGCTGTTGTGTCGCCCGGGACCTGCGGGAGCAGGGCAGGCCCAGGGGCCTCCGTGGATACTCGGGCATTGAGCTTTTGTTGCTCCAGGAGGGAAGAGTTGTGGACCAAACGAGCCACCGGGCACGGTTTTAAACGGCACGGTTTTAAAAGCACCCTGCTGGGAAAACAGAAAAGCTGTTTATTTGCTGACAGTTGGACAGACGAGGTTGTTAAGAGTTTTCTGGTGCAGTAGAGAAGCAGAAGGAAAGAGAAAGTGAGGTGGCCTTTATTGAGGACACGGAGAGGAGCCCGTAACCTGGGGGTTTGGCTTCTCCTCCTGCCAGACCCAGGGGGCAGAGGGTTACCTGACCTCTGATCGGAAGTGGCCCGTGGGGCGGGCATTGATGGCATGCGAGGAACTGATTGGAATTCTCTTCCAGTGCAAATGGGAAAGGAAGTTGCAGTTAGGGCTGAGGGGGAGAAAGGAGGAAGTGGCCATGGGGTAAGCGTCCCCCCTGTGGCCTTCCGCCACGTTAGACCACGCCATGGTGTGCAGTAATCTGCACAGGGCAAGGACCTTGCAGTCCTGCCTCTGGTATGTTAGGAAAGGGTCAAATCCCCCTGACTCCGTCCAGCAGGACGGGGGCTGTGTGGGGTCTACGAGGGTTGACGGGACGAGGCTTGATGCCCACGGAGGAGCCGGTGCCAGGTGTTCCAGCCAGGACAAGGAGTTTTTTGTCGGTGAGTGCTTACATCCTGGATTGGAGAAATAAAAGACAGGGTGCCATGGGACTTAGGCCACCATCGTGATTAAAGGACCAGGAGAGGTAGAAGGCAAGGTGCCTTCTCCGAATGTGTCCATCCATCGGGGCCCTGGTGAGGAAGAATCTGGAAAACGAGCGTGGGCTTGGGAGGGCTGGGTTACGGAGGCCAGTGACCCCGGGCTGAAGGACAGGAGGAGGAGTGCAGTGGGCCTGTCCCTGGTCTGGGGGGCTGAGCTGGAGAGAACGGGACGCACGAGAAACTCAAGGCCTGGCGGATGAATGGTGTTTGGGGAGTCACCCGGGAAGGGAGGGAGGGCTGTGGCTGTGGCTGTGGCTGTGAGTGAGGGGCGCCCAGCCCCGGGGGGCTCCTGTTTAACTAAGCAGCTGAGGGCGGAGAGACCAGGGTGCTGTCAGGGAGAGGAGCTGGCGAGCGCTCTTGGTGTGCCCTGGGAGTGTCTAGGAGAGACGGCCCAGAATGCTGCCGTGAACAAGCAGGGGACTGTGAGGCTCAGGAACCAGATGGGGCCAGAGACACCGCTTGGTCTGACGGTGTAGCCGTGGGTCCTGGCTAAGACACAGATGGTGGGAGACAGGAGATGCGGTGACCGCTCAGGATGTGTAGGGTCAGGGGAGGGAGGGCGAGGGGGCCACCGCTTCGCTTGACTGAGGTGGAACCAGTGACCTTGGCTGCCATTGGAGACGGGAGGAGGACCGCGTGGGGGCCACTCTGCTTTGGTTGTGGGCTCAGAAGACTAAGATACATTAGGTCTCCTGGGGTATGGAGGATCTGGTTTGGTCCCATCAGGAGGTTGGGGAAGGCGAGATCAGCATGTTTTCATAGCAGGTGTGGAGGCAGGAGAGGACCGGGATGCAGGCAGCAGAGGAGGAGGCTTTGGGGGGCAGGAAGATTGGGGAGTAGGAAGGGTCAGCCACACATGAGTTCAAAGGGCTTAAAAATGCAGGAGCCCAGGGAAGTGCCCCGAGCTTGGCTAAGGCTAAGGGCAGGAGTGGAGGCCAGGATGGTGCAGCCCTAAAATGCGCTTTGAAGGTGTGTTTTTATGAGGCCATTTGCCTTTTCTACTTTCCCTGAGGATTGTGGATGGTATGGGATGTGAAGGCCCCGGGTGATGTGTAAGCTTGAGGATCCCTGTTGAGTGATCTGAGAAATAAAGGTGGGACCGATATCTGACTGAATGCCCTGAGGTAGAACAAACCTTGGGATGATTTCCTGTAACAGGACCTTAGTAACTATATCAGCGGTCTCCCTGGCTGTGGGGAAGGCTTCTGTCCATCCTAAAAAAATACAAACAAAGGTGAGAAGATATTTGAGAGCTTTGTGGTGGGGCATGTGTGTCAAATCTACCTGCCAGCCCCGACCAGGGGTGTGTCCTTGAAGCTGATGAGTAGGAAAGGAAGGGGGTCCGTGTGTCCCTGAGGAGAGGTCCTAGCACAGAGATGACGGTGAGAGTAACCTGAGGAATGATAGCTCTTAGAGAAGGGTGTGGGCTGCCGGGGCTAAGAGCGTATAGGGCCTGCGATCCTACAGGGAAACAGTTGTGTAAGTCAGGGATGCTGTCTAAGGCCTGCTGATCTGGGAGAACAAGTTTTGATCCCTGGAAAATCTGTCCCTGAGTGTTCTGTGTATAACCTGGTTTATGAAGTAGCTGTAGCTGCTTTGGTGAATAATTAGACTGAGGTAGACTGTTTGGGACTAACGGGAGAAGATGAGAAGGACAGGGCCTTTGTGGCTAAGGTGGCCTGTGAATCTGCAAAGGCATTGCCTTGAGCAATGGGATCTGCAGAAGTCTGGTGTCCCCTACAATGAGTAAGTGCTGCCTGCTTTGGGAGTAGCTGCCTCTAGGAGTTTAGAGGTGCATTAATGATGGGGGTTCCCTGAGAGTTGATATAACCACATTCTCGCCACATAGAGGCATGAGAGTATAAAATGCTAAATGTATATTTTGAATCAGTGTATATATTTCTGACTTTGTCCTTTGCTAGTGTAAGAGCCCTTGTAAGGGCAGTAAGTTCTGCCCTGGGGGAAGAGACCCCAGGTGGCAGTGGATTTGCCTCTGTAACTTCTAACTGGTTAACTATTGCGTATCCTGCCTTTTTTGGCTGTCTGTGTTTGTTGAACTGCCATCTATGAACCGTGTGTCAAAGGCTAGAGAGAGAGGTGTGTTACTGATGTGAGGGAAAGGGGTGGGAGTCATCTGTAAAATCTCCATACAGTCATGATGAGGATGGCCCTCTGAGGTGGGAAGCAAACCTGCCGCGTTACGAGGACCACTAGTTGCCATGGACACAAGGGTCCTGAGAGAGGACTAGGCGCACCCTTTGGAGGTCAGCAGGGGTCATCAGAGCAGGGAGCACCTTGTGTGAGATGAGCTCACGTAGGTGATGAGGTGAGTGCACTGGAATAGACTGCCCTAACGTGAACTCCTTAGCTTCCTGTGTCAGGAGGGCTGCAGCCGCAGGGGCTCAGACAAGGAGCCCATCCTCACGCTGTTGTCTAACTGCTTTGACAAGTAGGCTGCTGCTTGAAAAGACGGCCCCTTCTTGTGTCCTAGCACACCCACAGCGCTGTGGCCCTGAGAAGTCATGCACAGAGTGAAGGGTGAGGGCTGGGCCCTGAGGAGAGCCTCCTTCAGGTTATGGGAGGAGGCCTGTGTGGGCGTCTTGGGGCCTCGGGGTTCTGATAAGGGGCCCTTGGAAGCTCTGTAGAGGGTTTGGGCTGGAGCTGCAAAGTTAGGGATCCAGAGGCAAAAGAAGTTAGCTAAACCTGGAAAAGACAGACCCTGTTGTTTGGTTGTGGGCACCTGTGATCTGTGGTGATGGAACGAGTGATGGGGACCACAGACCAGATACGTGACCTTTGGGGAAGCTACTCGGGCTTTAGCAGGACAAACCCTGTGCCCACATTTAGAGCAAATTGAGGAGACTGCTGTGAGCTGTATGGCTGAAGTGTGGGATGGAGAATGCGGGGGAAGGTCATCAGCGTATTGAAGCAGGGTGCTGGGCTTGAGGTCAGGAGCTGTAAGGTCAGCAGCAAGAGCTTGGCTAAGGAAATGAGGGCCCTTCCCAAGCCCCTGGGGAAGCACTGCCCGGAAAGTTGTTGAAATCTGAGGGTGTCTGTGTCAGTCCACAAAAATGCAAATAAATCTTGACAGTAAGGGTGTAGGGGATGGCTGGTAAGGACAGTGTCTTTCAGGCCTAGGCCTGTAAGGTGTGGTGGAGGGAGGGATATGGAGAGCATGGTCTAGGGCCTGGTACCACTGGGTGAACTGGGGTCACGGCGTTGTTGATCACACTAAGGTCTTTTACCAGAAGATAGGACCCCGTAGGCGTGAGTACTGGGGGAACAGGAGTATTGTAGGGTGAATGGGTAGGTTTGAGAAAACCGTTGTCTAAAAGACACTTGATGATAGGTTTGAGCCCTCGTAGGTGTTTGGGAGCTAAAGGATATTGGGGAACGCGAGGAAAGATGGAAGGATCTCTGAGATGAATTAAAACAGACAGCATGGGTGACGCGGGTGGCGCTGGCAGTGTCCCAGACTATCAGATCAGCAAGGGAAGAAGGGAGAGGAGGGGACGGGCTTGCTGTGCACTGTGGGGTGTTTGGAGCATGGGAGCTGTGGGAGGGAGAAGGTAAGGGAGAAGTGAAGCTTTTGGGGGAGATCCCTGCCTAAAAGGGGTGTGGGGCAGGCTGATATTACCAGAAAGCCGTGGGGGCAGAGGAGAGTTTGGAGCCTGCATGGGATGGCCCTGTGTGAAGAGGCTGTGTGTGTTGGCCGTCAACACCCGGCACAGAGACTGAGGACTTAGTACAATGGCCTGAAAACTCAGGAAGAAGCCTATAGGATGCCCCATGTCTGTCAGAGTGATAGTGTTTTACCTGACACCTCCAGTGGGACCTGGGGCTCTGAGAAGGACACCTTAATGGGGGCCGTGGGCCCCGAGCCCCGTCAGTCTTCAGCAGCAGGTCCAAGCAGATCAGCCAGTGATGAATCTAGTGGTGACGAGCTCTCCTGGGCGGGCAGGGAGTTGGAGGATGGCTTACCCGCTCTCTGGCGGCCAGGACAGTCGCTCTTCCAGGGGGCAGAGGAACTTGGGGGTTGGGGCCTCCCCCGCCCGGTGTCACACCTGAAGCATGGTCCGGGAGGGGCTCCGGCAGCTCCACCTTGTTTTGTTTCCCTGAGTTGGGAGCCCCAAGCGCCACTGCTAAAAGATCAGATTGATGTTTAGCAAGTGTCTTTTTTGTGCCTCTTTTTCCTCCTTTTGAGTTTTATCTCTGTTGTTGAAAACATGAAAAGCCAAAGGTCTCCCCGAGGGGTTCACGTTTAGCTTTTTGTAGTTTTGCACGAATGTCAGGAGTAGACTGAGAAATAAAATAAGAGTTAATAACAGTTGTCTCTTCATGAGAGTCTGGGTTTACATTAATACACTTAATTAAGGTGTCCCCAAGTAAGAGGTGTCAGGAACGTAGCCGAGTTGTCATCAGCCTCTTGGACTTGGTCTAAAAGCGTGTTATGGTTAGTATAACTTGTGAGCTGTTTTATTAAGGCCCACCTTGTACATTCAGTCGTCTCATGTACTTTATAAGAACCTTCTCCACCTGGGTAATCCCAGCTCAGGTCCTGTTCAGCACCACCGCAGGCCCGGAGTCGTTCTCAGCAGTTATGTGCCTTATATCTAGATTGACTTCCTCTGGAGCTGCTGGCCCAGCTGAGCCTGCTCTCGTGAGCTGAGGGCGGTGTTCAGAGTCACATAAACATCCTTGAAATATAAGCCATAACAATTATAACAGTTATGAATTCAGGCTCTCTAATATAATTTTGAGGGTCAACCAACAAGGACCCTAATTCATGGTTGACCTGAGACAGGTCAGCGAGGGGAAGAGGACCGTGAATATGAACTTGTCCCTCAGGCCCGGCCGTTCCTGAAGGGGGAGAGGGACTGGGAAGACTGGAGTGGGAGGCGTAGATGGCCACCGAGCAGCTGACCACCCAGCAGGTGTCTGTGGGCAGTTACACATGTGGCAGGGACGCACGAGATGGCGACTGCTTACCATGAGACCCGCAGCAAGATGGCTGCTGCCAGTTACATGGCGAGAGAGCACAGGACGGCGCCTGGTCACCGTGTGACCTGCAACAAGATGGCAGCTGAGGACCGCGTGGTGTGAGACTGCAAGAGGGCAGCCAAGTACCGTGTGGTCTGCCAGGTGGCTGGCACAGGAGACGGAGTGTGGTGGGCCCGTGGGAGGATGGCACCCAGGAGTAGGGGCACAGAAGAAGGCGGCCGTCCAGTGGGACAGGTGGCTCAGGTGGAGGGGACTGAGGGTTAGGGACAGCTGGGTGAGGGCGGGCCGGGTGAAGCGGGGCTCAGAGCCCCGGCGAGAAGGCGCAGAGTTGGGTCTTGGGGAACAAAAACAAGAGGCCGTTGTCTGGGGGTCCTGGCGGAGCAGAGTGAGCCAGGGATGATACTGGGCTCTGCCCGGGACTGGACGAGAGAAGAGCGCGTCCCCAGAGTGGGAACGGCCAGGACGCAAGGGGTTCTGCCAGCTGGCCGCTGTGGTGACAAGAGTTACGCGTCCTGCAGGGCCGGGGGACAGACGTTCTCCCCTCGGGCCGCTGTGAGGCCGGTGGCTTGGCCAAGCCCCTTGAAAGATCAGTTTTGGGGTGTCTGTAGTCTTCTTTAGGCCAAGAGCACTAAGGCTGTGAACCAGGCACCCCAGAGGTGTTTTGGGGGACAGGAAGTGACACTCCCACAGTGACTAAAGTGGAGGTGAGCCCAGGGAACAGCTCTGCCTCCGGATGTAGGGGCTGTAGCTGCCGAGGAACCCGGAAGCTGTCCTGGGTCACACTCACCCAAAGAAGCCGTCACCTGTTTGCAGGTGTGACAGGGAAGGTCCCCAAGGACAGGAGGGACAGCTCTGCTCGGGCTGTCCCGCCCAGGGAGCGTGAGAACTGGCTCTGTCCAGGGACACAGCTTAGGAATTCCTAAGGCGCCTCGGTTGCCCCCGGAGTGTGAGAACCCCGGAGCGCGGTGGCTCTCCTGTGACAGTGAGGTGGCTCGGTGCTGGATGCAGGCTGGCAGCGGCAAGTAAGTGGGTCCTGGAGGAAGGAATAGTGGCCCATAGGCAGGGGAGCCCCAAACCGGGGTGACCCCCGCGGCCAGCACACTCTGCCGATTTCCTGGGTTTGGCACCAAAGTGTGAGCAGGGGGAAGGAGAAGATGGCTTCGCGGAAGATGCGGGGGGAACCTCTCCGAGGGCTTTGGCCTCCTCCTCCCCGGACACGGAGGGCCGAGGTTATGTGACCTCGGATCAGGAGGGGCGCCCGGGCAGGCGGTGCTGAAGTGCGGAGGAACTGATTGCAATTCTCTTCGTGCCCAAATGGGAAAGGAAGTTGTAATTGGGGCTGAAGGGGAGGGAGGAGGAAGTGGCCGTCGGGGCACGCGTCCCCCCTGTGGCCTTCGCCGTGTTAGACCACCGCCAGGGTGTGTAGTAACCTGTACAGGGCAGGAACCTTAGAGGTGACCCGAGCGGTGACCGGTGGCCGCTCCCGCACACCGCGTCCTTCCCGGTGTCAGAGGAAGGGAACGGTCCTCTCCTATGGGACTCCTTCCGGTCAGGCGTGTTTGAGGTCTTCGACTCCCAGTCTGGTGGGCCCTCGTCTGGTGCACCCCAGGGTGCACCCTCGGCCGCAGACTGTTCTCGGTCTGGGCCCCACTGGCGGGTGGGATGGCGAGGCACAGGCCACCTGCCTGGCTGCTGGCCAGTCCCGAGCGGTGCCCGGCGGTGTCTGAGCGAGCTCTGTGCTCTGTGGTGTGGTGGTGACCCGGGAAAGAGTTTCCAGCAGAACTGTCCTGGGCCGGAGACCAGGCCTGGGCCGTGGCTGCTGAGGATTTAGGCCGAGTTTAGCGCTGCCAAGGAAGGGCGCTTCACTGTTGGTGTGTGTAGCGGTGCGGGGGATCGAACCCAGGGCCTGTGCTTGCCGGCAGGAGCTCTACCACTGAGCTGCATCCCCAGCCCCGTGTTAGTCAGTTTGAGCTTAGAGGCTTGCGTGTGGCCGTGGCTGCCTGCCACTGGGCCGGCAGCCCACGGGACAGTGTGGCCCCCAGGCACAGTCGCAGATGTTGTTTGAACTCTAACACCTGTCAGGCAGGACTTCACAGGGCTGCACAGGTTTCTGGGAGCCCCCACATCTTTGGTCCCCGCAGCTTCTGGGGAGCCCTGCATCCATCTCCCAGACACAGCCTCCAGCTGCAGAAGAAGGTGTCCTGGGGGCCAGTCATGCTGGAGCCACGTCCACTGCCGCACGAGGGCAAAGGCTTCGGGCAGGGAGGGAGGTGGCGCGTCCCCCTGACGGTGTCACTCTGTGGGGGGATGGACACACAGCCGGGACGTGCAGGAGGCCGGGGGCTGGAGGGTGGCTGCGGGCCAACCCAGGGAGAGCGGGAGCCCTCCGACTCCTGGTCACCCCGAGAGGCTGCGTGGAGGCCTGCTCCTGTCAGGGTCTCAGGTCAAGTGGGCCCTCCTCTCCCCGTCCCCTGATGTCTTCTGTGGGTGCCTGGGCAGGGTCCCTGGCCGGCCGGCCCAGGTATTGAGGGCCTCGCTGTGGAATCACTGAGCCCCTACGCCGAGTTCCCAGGAATGAACCGACACCTCACCTCGTGGTGTAATCTTGTTCTTGTTTTTGTTTACTGACAGTGAGCGTTGAAAAGATAGACCTGAAGGGACTGTCACACACAAAAAGCGACAGGAACGTCGAGTGCGCCTTCGAGGTAAGACGCTGCTGTCCCTCTGCCGCAGCTGCTGTTCCCTGAGCGGGGTGGACACAGTGTCCAGTCCCTGCTGGCGCAGGGCCGAGACCACTCCTGGGAGGGCCGGTCAGGTGCATCTCTGTCGCGTGTCCCCAGGACGGTGGCTGAAGCCAAGGGTCCTGGGTGGGGAGGACGTTCTCAGCACACCTGGGGGTCTGGGGAGTGTTGATTCACTCTGTGCCCTGTGCGTGGCAGTTCCAGGGACCAAAGGTGCCCGTGAGGACCAGCAGTGGGCACGGAAGAGGTCTCCAAGGGGACCTGCACCCCGGGTAGGCGGTCCCCGTGTTGCCCCAGTGGAACCGTTCCCTAGAAATCAGATGTACCAATGTGGGATAGGAGTCCACATCCACGCTGGTGTGGGGTGTCGGTGCCCATCCGAGCTCACGTCCTGGCTCAGTCCCAGTTCTGCGTGGACCTTGACCTTGCTCAGTCTCGTGGTCCCAGAGCGGGGCCAGCGCCTCTTCCTCCTGGGCAGCAAGATGTCCGGGAGAAAAGACCATTCCCGAAGCCTCCATGTGTGTTCTGTCCCCGTAGCTCAGTCGAGGCAGGGAGCTGTGCTTGGCTCGCCGTGTCCCTCCACAGTCTGGCTGTCACCTGCCCGCGCGCAGTGTCCGGGCTCCGGTGACTGTGTGCGTCTCTGGCCGCTGACTGGTCGTGATGTGTGCCCAGTAGCAAAGGCATCTGGGAAGTGCCCTGCGTGCCCGCCTTGAGCAGGGGCCAGGCTCCCGTGGGCTGTGGCAGCAGGCTGCTCCTGCTCCAGGATGGTCCTGTGTGACCGGGGAGGTGCTGATCACGAAGAGTGGTGACGAACCGTCACGTGTGGGGCTCACGGGAGAGGAGGCCGCTGGAGCCTTGGCACAGTAGGGTCCCTAGGTGCCAGCGTCCCCAGAGCATAGGAGTGGCAGGCTGCACGGGGTCAGGGGGTTTCCTGGTGGCCTCTGTGTTCCCTGGGCTCCTGGATGTACGCTGTTGGTGCCCGTGGACCTGGCTGCTCTTCACACCTTCCCCTGCCTCTGCATCCTGCCCTCCTGCCTCCCTGAGAGGGATGTTGCTGTCACCGTCAGCCTCAGCGGGGCCGCATTGCAGGAGTGTGCTGTGCAGGAAGTCACCTCACAGTGGATCCTGCTTCCGCTGGGTCACAGTGGGCCTCAGCTTCCCGTCCCTGGGATGACCGGGCTGTGTCCACAGCACTTGCCGAGATGACGTCACAGCCAGGGCGGCTGCAGCCTGTTGTAAGGTGTGAGCTTCTGAGGGCAGACCTGGTACACAGAGCTCTAACCAGGACAGGGAGAAGCCACTGGCGCTGTCACCAAAGGACTCGGACGCAAGCAGGTGTGAGGAGCTGCTTCGAGGCCAGGTTGCTGGAGAGTGGGAGCCCATTCCTGAGAGGTGCCGGGGCCCAGGCAGGCTGTGTCTGCCCCTGTGGTGCCATTGTGTGCAGGTTTGCGCTGTGCCTTCTCTCTGTGAGTGGCCGGCTGGAGGGCATTGATGGTGTTGCTGTGTATGTGTCGGTCACATGCCACATGGCAGCTGTGCCTCTGCCGCATCTCCCTGAGCCTGGGGCTGCTCATTGGAGACCACAGGAAGGGTGCGCAGTGCACCCTCGGTGTCCTGACTCTGGCCAGTGCCCCAGGCCCCAGTTACACTGCTTCAGCCCACACCGGGCCAGTGGCCAGCAGCCAGAGAGCCCTGGCGCCCGTGTCCTGCATTCTGGCTTCTTGGAGTCCCCAGAGAGAAGAGGAATTGTCCTGGGCCACGTGTGAAGTACACAGTGTAGTGGACACGTAGAAACGGTAAGACTCCTTTAGCTTTTAAATGTTTTGACATCACACTGAAAAGAAGGCCGTGGAAACTGGGCTAGCGGGGCCTGCGAGCTGGTTCTGGGAAGCCGATGGGCCGGTGTCTAGCTTCCTAAGTGTGGCCACGATTCCCAGTGAGGTCTTGGGTGCTGTCCAGCCCACTGCCCCCTGCCCACACCCCACAGTGTTCTGCCATCGCCTGCAATGTGTGGGGCTGCGGGTGTAGGCACTGTCCCCGGGGAAAGGTGCCCTCCATGCCACAGTGAGGGAGCCCTTCACACCTGCTGGGTGTGCCAGCCCCCAGCTGCAGCACACCTCCCGCTGGTAGAGTGTGGCACAGTGGAGAAGTTACGACAGCGCTCTGGGGTGACCGGCAGGTCCACTCTCTGCACGAGCTGCACAGAACATTCGCCACAGCCTTCTGTCCCCAGAGGATGGAGGCACAGCAGCTCCCAGGGGTAGGAAGGAGTGGGCAGTGGCCCGTGCTGGACCTGGTTCCTAAAGGTGCTGGCTGTCCGAGTCCTCTGACGTCGGTGGGCGTGGATCCCTAGTGTATGGGCTACTTTCCTCCCATTGCTGAGGCAAAATACCCAACACTAAAAAAAGTAAGACAAGGTTTATTCAGTTCAGTTTGTGGAGTTTAGTCAGCTGACTCCAAGGCAGGGTGGTGTGGCGCAGGATTGCGTTCAAGGTGCTAGAGGGCAGCAGGAGCAACCAGAGCCGCAGCAGGCAAGCAGGCCCTGCCCCTTACAGCGTGCCCAGGCCCCCCAGGGGCACGGCGCTCCCTCCCTCCGTCCCTCCCTGGGGATCTAGCTCAGTGGTGTAAGCGCCTGCCTGGCAAGTGCAAGGCTATGAGTTCAATTCCCAGTAACCCAAAAAGAAATGCTCACCACCAGCATTGTCTATCAACATGAGAACCATAACATTTCCTCCACTGGCCCCAGAAGAGCCACACACAGCCCTTTATGCAAAAGGCATTTAGTCCATTTGTGGGAGTTGCCGAAGCCCGAACAGTGTCAGCACTGCTGAAAAGTCCAAGTCCCAGGTCTCCCCTGAGATGGAAGGCAAACTGGTCGCTACAGCCCCCTGTACAAATGAAAAGTTAGACACTTCCAGTGTTCCATGGCATACGATAAAAACATTTTCATTCCAGAGTTACAGATGGGGATACAAAGGATTGAAACCCATCAATTCCCAAGTCCAGTGGAGCACACATGAAGTCCTGTGCTTCCACGTTCAGTGTCTGAAGCAGTCTGTGGCGGAGGCTGGAGAGACTCTGCCCTCATGGCATCCTGGGGGTTGCAGGCCCACAGCTTTCTCTGAGGCCCGCTCTGCTCTCGGGCGCTCCCTGTTCCTGGAGTTTCCAGACTCCTGGGGTCTCCACTGCACCTTCACCCTCACCCTCCCCGCTTCACACACTGCCCCTCGGCACACTGCCGGGCCTCCCGGGCCTTCTGAAATCAGGGTGCAGAAGCCTTCTTAGCCCCACAGCTCTTGCATTCTACATGCATCTGACCTCAGCATCACACGAATTCCGCCAGGCTCTGCCGCCAGCTGGGGCAGGACCCAGGCTCTCCCTCCTTGGCTGTAGGTGTCCGGGGCCTGGCCGCTGAGCACTCGGAACAGACGGTGCTGCTGCCGCTCTGGAGCCTGGTGCTCTGCAGCTCTCCTCAAAGCAAAGGCTTTCGCTTTTGCAGTTTTGAGGTTGGAGAATTGCTGCTCTCTGTGATGCTCTCGGCTGTCTTTATATTTTCCTGTTTCTTTGTAGCAACCAAGATCTCCTCAGCTCTATCTTTGCAGGCCATGGTTTTTTTGTTTTTAATTTTTAAAAAATTATTTTAGGGCTGGAGATTTAGTTCAGCAGCGTACAAGGTGCCTTGCAAGCGTGCCGTCGTGAGTTCGATCCCTGTTACCGAAAAAGAAATTATTTTAAAGAGAATAAAATCAAACAAAATTAGAACAGTGAAAGTGGTACAGGACCTCAAAACAAGATAATAGGAAATCAACAATAGCTACCATAATGCCTCTTATTATCTGCAAAATAGTTATCCATACCATCAGACACAATAAAATCAAACAAAACAGAACGAATAAAACCAATCAAAACAATGAAAGTGATACTACTTCAAAAGATAATAGGAAATCAACTGGCTACCATAGTGTGTCTTGTTATCTACAAAATAGCTGCCTTTCCCATTAGATATAATAAAGTCAAAACAAAATAGAATAAAACCAAACCAAACAAAACAGTGAAAATGATGCAGGGCTTTAATAATAGAGGATTAACAATGGCTACCCCCTTCAGAAGGAGACAGATCGCCTATTGTTATCCCCTAAATAGATGCTCAGGCTACCGGCTTTAGGTCTGCAGTCAAGCCCTACCAGCATCGAGCTGTCCTTGGATTCCGCAGCTGCCGTCTCAGTCTGTGCTCCTCTGAGGCAGCCGGGCAGTAGCGCTGCTTGTCTCCCCGCCCACCCCTGGCCGGCTCACAGGAAGGCATTAGCCTCTGTTTGGTTCTCTTCCTGGCTCACCTGGCTGCTGCCGGCTTACAGTGAGCTGTGCAGTGACGGGACGCCAGCCCTGGGTCTCCTGGGAGAGGGATGGGGAGGGCGATGTGTTTATGCTGAAGAGGGGTGGCTTTGTTGAACCGTGGTGGAGGGCTACACACCACGCGTGTGTGTGGTTTGTGGTCAGCGTGACTTGGAGCTCTTTAAAAGTTATTTGAAGATGCCAGGTGCAGTAGGGCGTTTTTGTAGTCACAGCTACTCAGGAGGCTGAGGCAGGAGGATAGCAAGTTCGAAGTCACTTAGTAAAACCCTGTTTTATACTTCAAAAGGGCAGTGGGTGTAGCTCTGGTGGAGCCTCAGCAGGCCTGAGGCTTTGCCTTCAGTCTGCAGTACCAGGAAAGGGAAAAACAGAACCCCAGAAAACCTTCCTTTAGCCTCCTGAACTGGGAAACTGAGGTAAAGGTCCTTTCAGTCAGCGACACAGACAGCGAGGCTGCGCTCCCGGAGACACAGCTGGCAGAAGCGTGTCTCTCGGGGACCAGGAGCTCGGTCCCCAGGCTGGCCCCGGCCACAGGGCTTCGCGGGAGAAACTTCCCGCGGGAGCCGGGTTTCCTCTCTCCTCCAGGAGTCGGCTTGGTTTTCGCTGAAATCGTAATTGCCGGTTACCAGTTACTGAGGAAGCCAAATGAGTGTGGGAAGCAAATGATAGAATATTTTTGAGTGTAAGATTAGTGTGCATGCATGTGAGGTGTCAGTATTGTATCAGCTTTTCCACTTGCTGGAAAGCAGGACTGAAAGAACTAAATGTTTCCAAAGAAATTTCCTTGTGACACGTGATGAACAGGAAATGAATCACACAAAAGATCCCCAACTTCCTCTGAGGACTGCAGAGTCGTCGTAACTCGGCAGCCAGCCAGTGGGTTGCCAGGGCAGTCGGGTATCGCAGGACATTAGGTTGCTAAAGTGCATAAATAAACACCCCTGCCATGGAGGGCCGGTTCCTTTCCTCCCATCAAAAAAAAAATAAAGCTGGTCTGGTCCATCTCAGAGCAGAGTTAGCCGCGCTGGGTGTTGGGTTCTGCTGGCCAGGATGAGTCTCAGGAACCGCAGAGGTGAGTTTTCACTGCTGTCAATTTGAACGTGCGTCATCAGAGAGCCCAGGGACCCTACAAGATGTGACCAGGAGTCACAGGGGCCCCAGGTGTCTGGGGCTCCCCCCTCGATGTGCTGGGGCCCTCAGGTCACCTGAGTCATGTGGCCGTTTGCTGCTGGGCTTCGGGTCTCCGTGGGGCTGTGTGAACTGCGGGCTGGAGAGGCGTGCGAGGTGTGTGGGTGCTGTGCAGGACGCGCTGTGCTTTGGGGGCGAGGCTGCTGCTGTGCCTGGAGCCGGAGCCTTCGGGCTCAGAACGGGCTTGTGGTGTCTGCTCAGCAGGGGACAGAATGCCGTGAGGGCGCGCGCCTGCCGCAGCAGAGGGGTACGGGGTGCAGGTGTGGGGAGTTCAGCACGGAGGTGCCTCCGTGTTACCTGGACTTGGAGAGCTTGGTGAACAGTGGACCTGGCACCTGTCGAGGGGACAGCTGGCCACAGCAGTGTGTGCTGCCAGGCAGCGGGGGTGGCTCTGGGTCTCAGCTCCTGTGCCCTAAGCCAGGCTTCGGGTGAGGAAACACTCGGGGCCTCGAAACCTCTGGCAGCTCCTGGCTTTTAGGTCGAGTTAGCATTTCACGCTTCTCAGCCAGCCCCTTCCTGTCCCTGGGGCCACCCACCCTGGCATCGCATCTGTGCACAGGAGCTGCCCCACACGTGCAGGGCCCATGCTCAGGCTTGGTGGCATCTCTGCATCTCCATGGGATCTGAGGTGACCACACGGGGTGGAGATGGCAGAGACGCAGCTGTGCCTGGGCCCTGCGAAATATTCTGCAGCCCCTCTGTCTGAGGCCCCCCGGGCTCACTGCTGGCTGGTGTCTTGCCTCCTCGGAGGCCTGCTTCCCTCTGGGGCTGTCCCTGTGGTCCTCAGGGCAGGTCCCAGGGCAGAGGCGCCCCCTGGGGTGCTCCTGACTGCCCCCTGGGTCGCATGGTCGTGGTCAGGAGGAGGTTTGCTGGAGGAAGCAGGCCTGTGCACACGTCAGGGTGTTGTGAGGTTCTAGAAGTTGCAGGAGTAAGCTTTGCACCCCACGCTCTGTTAACTTGAACAGTGGCAAGTTGGGCTTTAATGGACCCGAGTTCTGTGACTTCCCTTGGGAACAAGTCCCAGGGTCACTGCGTGCCCCGTGCCCACAGGTCCTGCCCTGCAGTCCAGCCTGGCCACGGTGCTGAGGCTCAGGGTCAGGGTCTGAGTCCCAGACTCGCTTGTTTCTTCCCAAGGTGCTGTGGTCTGATTCATCAGTGACGTCTGTGACCAAGTCGTCCTCAGAAGTGACCGAGTTCATCTCCAAGGTAAGGCCGGGTGCTCACGCTGGCTAATGTTTACCCTGCTGGCCCTTGGCCTTCTTGGGCCTCCCGTTCGCCTTCCCCGTTCTGGAGAGTTCTCGGGCGGGGTCTCCCTGAGTCTCCCTTCCCCTGGCCCCGGCTCTCGGAGGCCCCCGGCCCCGGCCGTTGGGCAGCCACTCGCACCCTCCGTGGCGGCTGCTGCGCCTCCCGCTCTGCCCAGAGGCTCCCCTGGTGTCTGGCTCTGCCCTGATGTTCTGCTCCCGCTTCCCCATTTCACGTCTCACAGTGAAAGCCTGTCACGCCGAGACTCCCCCATCCCTCTGCCCCTGTGTCCCTTGCTGGGCCTTCGGCTCAGTCCCTGCGTGAGGTTCCAGCGGCTGGCTGACTCCTGAGTCTCCTAATTGACGATCCTTCCAGCCTCTCTTACTTTCTGCTCATCTCACAAAGTTTGGTTGGCTGTCAGGTGTCACGTCAGTAAGACGGGGACGGAGGAAGGAAGCAGCACTTACACTCCCAAGGAGCGCACTGTCCTGGACAGGGCCTCGGCGGGGTCTCAGGTTGTCCCAGCAGGAGTGGCCGGCGGGGCCCCTGTTGCCCCTGTCCGCCTCGGGGTGGAAGGGGACCGCAGCCTGGGTCTTGTTCTCCCGGGGTGCGGAAGGCTCCTCCCCTGCCCCATGCCCAGGGGCGCTGTGGTGCTGAGCCTGGGGGGAGAGGAGCCTGCACTCCGCCCGCCCAGCCTCCTGCCAGGCGCAGGGCCTGTGTCGCTGCCCTGGCCCCTCCCCGCAGCATCTGCCCTCCACTCTGGGCCTGGGCGGGGCCTGGGGCCTGGGCATCTGTGCCTCTCCTTTGGAGTCTTCGCTGTGGTCTGCTGGCCCAGGCACGGAGCTGCTGCCCTCCACTCCAGGGCCAGAAACAGTTCTGGGCCTCTACCCTGCGCCCCAAGGGCTTTGGCCTTGATGGAAGGGGCGGGGCCTGAGGAAGAGTGGGCACTGTGGTTTGTGCCTGTCCCCCTGGGGTGCGCTCCTGTGCAGCTGCGGCACGCTATGGGCATCGCCCATTCCACCCGTCCCTGGCGACCACTGGCCTGTGGTCGCAGGTGACGTAGTGTGTTGGTCCCCTTGACATGCAGCTCCCCAGGTGGCCTGCAGCTGAGCCTCCGATGGACCGACCGGTGAAGCTGGGGCTGGGCGGTCCCTGAGCGCACCTTGCTGCAGTGGGACTAAGCGGACGGGAGCCAAGCGTAGCGAGGGTGGACAGCTGATGGCCTGGCCGGTCCCCACGGCCTCGCAGCGCCGAGGGCTCGCTCAGTGCCCGCCCTCGAGAGCTTCCTGACTCGTCTGCTCTTTCAGTTGTCCCAGCTCTGCCCCGAAGAGAACCTGGACAAGCTCATTCCTTGCCTGGCCGGCCCAGACCCCTTCTACGTGGAGCGGAGCCACGTGGACCTGGAGGCCGGCCTGAGGTGGGCAGGGCCTCCGGCTGCGGGTCTCCGTCCTCCGAGTGCCGGGGGACGGCGTTGGGGGAACCGGAAGTGCTGAGGCCGCAGCGGGGCTGGCCCAGGGTGGGGTGGCCCTGCCAGCAGCCCTCAGGCCACGCTGCTGTCGGTGCCCTGTGACGCCGTGGCCACGAATCACCTTCAGGAGCTGCACGTTTGTGGCACTAGTGGCCACAGCATAAGGGGAGGAAGGCGGTGAGACGGTGGGCGCTAAATCAAAGCAGGGGCCCAGGCCTTGTGCTGCCCACCCGCGCTCCGGGAGGCTGAGGCGGGAAGGTTGCGAGCTGCAGCCCCGCCCAGGCGACCTAGTGGCTTTCCCAGGCTTGTCTCAAGATTAAAAAATTACAGTCAGTAAACATGGGCTGGGGAACGTAGCTCGATACGCAGGGGCCTGGGCTTCTTTCAATACTACAAAAATATTAAAGCCGGCACTTTAATGAAGCGAATGGTTCTTGTAGCTATTTTTCCCTAATAATCTTTTTCTCTTAATTAAAAACTAAAATTCCTCCCCTAATTGGTTTCATTAGTGCCTGGTTCATGCTGACAGAACTTTAATTTTCAGGTATTTGGCTTCATTGCCATCTCATGTCTTGAAAAACGACCACGTGAAGAAGTTTTTCAGCACCTCGTGTCCCCCACAGCAGCTGCAAAGCCCAGGTGCGTCTGTCCCCCACCTCGCAGGCAGCATGACTCTGGCCTACCCGGGCTGCCACACGCTGTGTTTTCTGACTTCTAGGTCCTGGCAACCCTCCCCTGCCCAAGGTGGGCACCGTGATGGGCACGTCTGGAAGGTGAGCCCGCAGCCGCCGTTTCCAGTGAACCCAGCTGTGGTGGCGCTCAGGGGACTTGGGCAGCTCCGGCCCAGCTTGAGGCGTCCCTGGCGTCCGAGCCGTGGGTTTTGCTTTTTGACTCTTCTGAATCGCCGTGTTATGTAGCAATAACACAAGCATCTCAGTCTGGTGGTGACAGACACCTGCCCGTGTGCACAGGGATGCTCACACGCATGCGCTGTGCCTGCCCGCAGCTGCCATGGGCGGGGCTTGGGGTGAATATGGGCGGGGCTTGGGTGGGATGGAGGGTGTGGGAGGGGCCTGGTGTTCCTGAGCTGGTGGTGGGCTGGGTGCCCAGTGCCCTGCAGGAAGCGGAGCTACCTGAGCACCCTTCGGCGCAGGCATTGCCTGAATTTGGTCCCCTTGCCCGCCTGTCTGGTCCCGCAGGCCCGTGTGCGGCGTGGCCGGTATCCCCTCCTCCCAGAGCAGTACCCAGCACCACCTGCCCCACGTGGCCGGCCCAGGCTCAGCGCTGGCCTACCGCGCCCAGGTGGACCCGGCGCCCGCCATCCTCATGCCCCCCGGCCTGCAGGCCCCTCAGCCACAGGAGCAGAACGGCATCTTGGACTGGCTGCGGAAGCTGCGGCTGCACAAGTACTACCCGGTCTTCAAGCAGCTCACCATGGAGAAGGTATGCGGCCGAGGCCTGTGCCAGCCTCCTCCCTGGGCAAAGATCCCGACCCGGTGTGGGGCGCTCCAGGGGCCTGGGCCGGGCGCGCCCTGCAGCCGGCTGCCCAGGAAGGCGTTTTTACAGTGAAGATCTGACCGCTGTTTTGGTGTTGCTGCTGGTGCTGTTGCTGTTGGGAAAACCCGAAGCAGCCTTCAGTCTTGGAGTCAAACACCCTGCTGGGCAAGACGGCTGGGGGCTGTTAGCAGTGAAATCCTCGTGTGTGCAAAACTCTGTTGAGCCTAGAAGTGAAGCTTTTAAGAATATTTATAATGACCTCAGTCTGGGTTGTTTGTTTGTTTTGATCCAGGCTGTTGCAGTATCGCAGTCAGGCTGGCCTTGAACTCACTGTGTATCAGCCTGGCTTCAAACTCATGGCCATCTTCCTGCCTCAGCCTCCCAACTTGGGTCAGCCTGGGCTGCCTAGTGAGTTCAAGGCCAGCCTGAGCCATACAGACCTATTTCAACTAAATAAAAGGAGGAAAAGACTTATAAATCTTAAAAACAAGGTTTAGCTAGCTGTGGCAGTGGACACCTGTAATCCCATCTACCGGGGAGCCAGAAGCCAGAGGATGGGGAGTTTGAGGCCAGTCTGGGGGACTTACCAAGACCCTGTCTCAAAAGTAAAATGGACTGGCAGGGTAGCTCAGTGGGAGAGCACTTGCCTGGCATGGCTGAGGTCCCTGGTTCCTACTACTCACTCACTCACACACACACACACACACACACACACACACACACACACACACACGGAAACAAAGGAGCTCAGTACTCGTGGTCATAATCAGTGGATGTGCTCTGATTGAATGTACCAGAGGAGGTGGCTAAATTGCAAAGCCCGTCCTGGAGGATGTGACCCCGGTCAGACTGGAGGGTAGCGGTGTTCCACCTGGACACAGGCTTTGTCCTGGGCGGTTTGCTCCCTGCTCATGTGGCTGCGTGTTCGGAAGGAAGGGTGACTGGCTGGCACCCCCAGCAGGGTCTCTTTTGCATGGGGCCCCCCTAGGGATGGCGGGGCTGCTGCCACCTGAGCATCTCTGGGCGGTTGGAACTGTGACTTCTCGAGTCACCTGTGCACGGAGCGCATCCCGGCAGGTGGCCAGCCTGCGTGGAGCAGAGGGCTGCCCAGTGCTGGCCCCGTGGCACCTGTGCATGCATCATGCCCCCATGGCGTGGGGCGTTGAGACGGTGCTGCGTTCCGTGTGTGCCACCTGGTTGGGCTTGCCCTGCTGCTGAGTCGCAGAGGCAGAGGCGGCACCTCCCGGCGGCGCTGAGCTCTGTCCCCAAGGCCGTGTGGAGTGGTGGTAGCTTTGCCATTTGTTTTTCTCTGCAAGTTTTTGAGCCTTACCGAGGAAGATCTGAACAAGTTTGAGTCCCTCACCATGGGAGCCAAGAAGAAACTCAAGACGCAGCTGGAGCTGGAGAAGTAAGTGTGCTGCCTCCGGGGGGCGCAGGAGACCCCGTGTCTGGGCGTCTTTCTGGCCTCCTGCCTCCCCGGGGCTGGAACTTGTGCGCAGGTGTGGCTGGCTGGGCAAGCGTAGGCCGAGGCAGGCTCCTCAAACGGGAAGTGCTGCCCGACCCCTTGCTCTCGGTTCTCGCAGGGAGAAGTCCGAGAGACGGTGCCTGAACTCCACAGCCCCGTCCTTGGTCACCAGCAGTGGAGTGGCCCGAGTCCCCCCCACCAGCCATGTGGGGCCCGTGCAGGCTGGACGCAGCAGCCATGCGGCAGGTGCGTGGGGCCCGGTGAAACACGCAGCCCGGTGGTCCTCGGGGAGAGCTGGGTCTCCGGTCCCTGGGTGCCGTTTGCGTGTCCCAGTCACCGTGCTTGTCTTCATTCTAACTGTGGAGTTGCTGGTGCAGGAGGGGGCGGGACAGTGGGACAGGAGAGGACCCTGGCGACTTAGCGGCACTCGAGTGGAGAAAGTGTTAGGTGCAGAGCCAGCCTGCTGAGCTTGAGCGGTTGGAAGTGACAGGGCTGGGGACCCAGGCTCCTGTCCAAGGAGTCCAGAGGCCCTGGGTCTTGCTTCGCGCTGGTGGCCAGTACAGCTCACTCTCAGCCTCCTGTTCTGAGTCCCGAAGCCACGTGACTCAGTTTCTCAGCTACCGTCCGGCCCCCTCTTGGGAGGTGGGGGCACTTTGCAATAGTCACTTGTTTCTGGATGGAGTGGACCCAGCAGGAGCGATGTGGTATAGACCAGGAGGACACCAGTGGCTGTCTGTCCTGGGAGGTTATTGAGCTCTCAGGATCTCATGTCGCCGGCGCAGATGGCTGTGTGTGCGAGTGACCGTGAGGACTTCAGGGATGACAGTGTGGCGCATCCTGGGAATCGGTGCTGCTGGGGAGGTGGGGTGGGGGCTCCTGCAGTGGAGCAGAACCGCTGGACTCCGAGCTCCTCATGCAGCCTGGGGCTGTGCTGCTGTGCGGACGCTGACTGCACCTTCTCCACAGAGCTGCGGGTGGAGGTGGAGCAGCCCCCTCACCAGGTGCCCCGGGAAGGCGGCAGCTCCTCTGAGTACTCCAGCTCCTCCTCCAGCCCCATGGGCGTGCAGGCGCGCGAGGAGAGCTCAGACAGCGCCGAGGAGAGCGACAGACGTAAGCCCCCCGCTCCTGCCACGCTGGCCCGGCCCGGGCGGGTGAGGCACTGACCAGTCTTCTCTGTCCCCAGGCGTGGATGTGCACCTGGAAGGTGCTGACAAGGAGAAGCCTGTGATGCTGCTCAGCCACTTCCCCTCGAGCTCTGCCAGACCCACGGCCCAGGTCCTGCCCGTGCAGAACGAGGCTGGCTCCAGCCCAGCCAGCCACCACCCCCTGGCCCCGCAGCTGCTGCCCGCCACTCCACACCTGGCCCCCATGCGGATGCTGAGCTCCGTGCACAAAGGGGAACGTGCGAGTTCGGACGTGAAGCTCCTCTCCTCATCTGTGCACTCGATCCTGTCTCTGGAGGAGAGGGGCAAAGGGCCTGCGGCCAGGAGCGGTGTGAAGGTGGACAAGGGCTTCGGCAGCGCCGTGCTGGACTCGCTCCCCGCAGCGGTGCCACACCCACCCGTGCAGGTCCTCTCGGGACTTTCTGAGAGCAGCGCTGTGTCCCCTGCGGTCTCCTTCGGTCCCCGGGCCAAGGTAGTGCACGCGGCCACACTGGACAGGGTGCTGAAGACCGCGCAGCAGCCGGCCCTGGCGGTGGAGTCCAGCACGGCGGCCGCAGGGACACCAAGCACTGTGCTGCATGTGGCCAGGCCGCCCATCAAGCTGCTCCTGTCCGCCTCTGTACCCGCTGACGCTGCCAGCTCTGGGCAGACCACCTGCCCCAACAGCGTGCAGATCAGCGTGGCGCCTGCAATAATCAACCCCCGGACCGCTCTGTACACAGCCAACACCAAAGTTGCCTTCTCCGCCGTGAGCAGCGTGCCCGTGGGGCCCCTGCAGGGCAGCTTCTGCGCCAACAGCAACACTGCCTCCTCCAGCAGCCACCCCGCGCCCTCCTTCGCCAGCATGGCCACGCCGCCCAGCTACCCGGCCCCCAGCTCCAGCCCCGCGCTCTCCTCCATCCCCGAAAGCAGCTTCTACAGCGGCAGCGGTGGCGGCGGCTCCGCCGGGAACCTGCCCGCCCAGAGCCAGGGCCACCACCACCACCACCACCATCAGCAGCCCCCGGCGCCCCCGCAGCCCGCGCCACCGCCGCCCGGCTGCATTGTGTGCACCTCGTGCGGGTGCAGCGGCAGCTGCGGCTCGGGCGGCCTGACCGTGAGCTACACCAACTACTTCCAGCACCCGTTCTCGGGGCCGTCGGTGTTCACCTTCCCCTTCCTGCCCTTCAGCCCCGTGTGCAGCAACGGCTACGTGAGCGCGCAGCAGTACGGCGGCGGCTCCGCCTTCCCCGTGGTGCACGCGCCCTACAGCGGCAGCGTCACCCCCGACCCGGTCCTGGGCGGCCAGTCTTCCTTCGCCGTGCCACCCATGCAGAACTTCGTGGCCGGGACGGCGGGCGTGTACCAGACCCAGGGGCTGGTGGGCAGCAGCAACGGTTCTAGTCACAAAAAGAGCGGGAACCTGTCCTGTTACAACTGCGGGGCCACCGGGCACCGCGCCCAGGACTGCAAGCAGCCGTCCATGGACTTCAACCGGCAAGGTAAACGCTGGGTGCGGCCGCCGGCCAGCCCGGGGCGTGTGGACGCGGTGGTCCCTGCTCTTGTTTTTCAAGCTCTCTGAAACACACGGAATCTCGGTCACCTGTGAAGCCCCTGGAAGGCTCACTGCGGGTCCGGGACTGATCGCGGGGTTTGTCACTGGGAGCCGCCTGGGGCTGGGCAGGGGCCCCGGGCGCTGAGTCTCCCCAGGTAGGAGGGGGGGTGCTGCCCCCTGGTGGATACCGGAGAGCGCCGTGGAGCAGGGGAGCCGCCGCCACCTGGGGTGCAGCCTGCGGGGTCGGCTCCTGCCCCCTGGTCCCACTTTCCCGCTCCCCCTTAGCCACAGTCAGGAGTGTGGGACGAAGACTCGCACCAGGTTTATTCTGATTGTCTAGGGAAAGTCACCCGGGTAGGGAGAGGCTCGGCCAGGCCAGCCCTGGACCCCGGCGCCCTCCGAGAGCTTGGACGCAGAGCTGCCTGTCCACCTCGGCACTCGCGGAGCCTTTAGAAGCAGCACCTGCCGCTCGGTCGGTCCGGTGCGGGCCAGCCAGTGGCCGGAGGCTCTGCGTGGGCCCCGGGGTGCCTCCCTTCTCGAGGCCCTGTCCCGACCCTGCCGGGGGCCGCCTTGTGCAGTCCACTTCCAGGGTGGGGGTGCTCTTTGCGAGGAGGGCTGGGAGAGTTGTGCCCAGCGCCAGCCGGGCCGGGCAGGCCGCTGGCCTGTCCTGTGCGGTGACTCACTTGCCTCTTTCCCCTCCAGGTACTTTTAGGTTGAAATACGCCCCTCCAGCCGAAAGTCTGGACTCCACAGACTGACGTTTTTCTCTGGCAGCAGAAATGATTAAGCCATGGAGACATAAGGAAATTAAACGCAGAACTGCAGCGGTAGTTGCTGTTGAGCTTAGTATTTTTAATCCAAAGGTGCTTTACTTTATTAGACTGGATAGAATCTCTAGCGTAGACATGCATCAAACTCCGTTTTATTGCCAAAACCCTAGGTTGGAGCTTGAAGCCAGGACCTGCCGATGGGCCTCCCGCGGTGGGTGACATGGTCACCTGCACCCCGGCGGCAGTGATGAAACTGTTCCCCAGGAGCGTCGCTCGCTGGTCCTCCAGGCTCACACACAATTCCAGGGCAGCTACGCACGGTCTGACCGGCCTGACGGTCGCGTTCTCCCGAGGAGCCGCTGCGTGGACTCTGCACAGCCTGGGTCAGGGAGAATGCCAGCGTCCTCACCTCCTCTCCTGTTTCCCTCAAGTGACTGGGCACTCACCGCCGGGATCTCTAAGCGCCACGGCAGAATGTAACCCCACGTAGGTCTCTGGTGTGGGCCACAGAGTCCTCCGACCCAGCCAGTGCAGGAGGCCGCTCGCGTGGAGTGGGCACCAGCAGGCGACAGCTTCCTCCGTGACAGAGATTTCAGTGCGTCCTTCCCTCCCTCCGACACTTGTAGCACTTCCAGGTTTTTTAAGATTTTTCCTGCAGATAAATGTAGACTCCATTAATAAACAGAAGTAGCTCATCCTCGACAACTTCATTTCTAAGGGTCCAAGTCCCAGGAAATCGAGTCCCCGAAGCTCGAGCCCGTCCTGGCCCGCTCTCGGCACCTCAGCAGACTCCTGCGGGACACAGATGGCCTGGTGGACGCCCTGCCCTCGGGGAAGCTGGCAGGTGTCTCTTCTGTGGGCTCCCTGGGATCCCAGCCGAAGGGCTGACGATGCCGGAGTCACGCCCGGATGACTGCTCCTTCCGGAACACAGCCCTGCAGCGTGGACACGAGCGATCAGGAACTTGTAAAGGAGGCTGTGTTCTGACCACCAATTCCGTTAAAAACCGCCTGGAGGACTTAGCAGGGCGCCAGTCTGAGACCGCTTGGCAGGCACAGCCAGGAGGCACATTGCTAAGCAGGAGGCGGGCGGAGTCTGCTCGGCTGGATTGCCACAGGTCAGCCCGCAGGAGATCGTGTTTGGTCTGACGCTTCGGGACTTCAGTCTTCAAGGTTAAAGGGAATTCTCTCCAAAAAGCAACATTTAAAATGCTAAGCCTTCAATATTAAAATATTGATCGGTAGAGTCTTGCCAGGGGTTTTCCAGTTGAATATTTGTTAACAAGAAAATCACAGTATTTAGACCATTCTTAAAACGGGACAATCAGCCTCATGCAAAATTGTTGTAAATCACACACACACACAAAAGGAACCCTAGAATTTGAGGTGTTGCAATACGAGGCTTTGCATTTTGAGATCAGTTTCCTGACTTCGTGGAAACTAAAGCAGAAAGTTGTTACATTTTTTTATGAAAGGCTTTTAGTAGAGTTTTGTAGTATTATTTTAGTAGGGTTTTATTTCTATGCAATGCAGAATTGACAGACCTCTGTACTCCATCCGTGGTACACAGTGTTACACACGGTTCTGAAGTCATGGCCAGGCTCATCACAGCAGCTGTGGGAGGAGGTTACGCTGATCTCTTAAACACTACAAGATGTCACATAATGAGAACTGATACAACTTTGCCTTAAAGAGTCCCTGACTGGAATTTGTCACATTGTGTTAAAGGAAGACTTGGCGTGTTCATTGATGTTTACGATTTTAATATTTATGAAGGCCGTTACATGGCCTGGATATGTGCTGAAAGCCAAACTTTTAAATTTTTTGGTTTTTTTAAACAAAGAAATATTTTAAATAAATCCTATTTCAACACAGTGAAATTGTTGAAAACTGTCTCATAGCAAAAAGAAAAATAAAACATTTCAGTTTTTTTGTTTTAGTGGTCAGTATAGGAGAATGAAAGTTGTCTGTTACCCTTACAGCTATTTTGATAAGTATTAGCAGTTTAACCTGAAATACCACAAAAATCGGGAGCGGAATCTTCCATCTGAACTGTGACACTCAGAGCTGAGGGCAGAAGTTCTGACACTGTCACGCCGTGTCCCGGTCGCCCGAGGTCCTGAGCAAACCTCCGGCTGGCTTGGAAAGCGGAGCCGGGAGACCGCGGCGCGGTGCGAGGGCAGATGGGCACATCCCCGACGGATTTCTCTGCCGGAGCAGCAGCCCGGCGCCCTGACCCCTCGGGCCGGGAAGGTCTGGGGAGCCGCCTGCCCCTGCGGTCCGCCCCAGCTTGTCTCTAACTGCAGGGCCGGCTCCAGGCAGGGGACGGTGGCGTGTACAGCTCAATACTGGTGAAACACTATTTAGCCTTCTGTTTATTAAGCAAGATATTCCCGTTTTCCACCTTACCCCAGTTTTATTCCGTGGTAATGTCAAAGGCTGGAAAGATGTCTGATGCCAGAGCTCCTGGCTGCTGAGCAGCGCTGAGGAATGGGAGGTGGCGCTTGGCTTCCCCGAGCATACGCGCGGGCTCTGAAGCAGCCTGCACCTGTCCTCCAGGACGGCGGTCAGCTGGGCGGTGCAGTGGTCAGCAGGGTCTGCATTGCAGCTCGCTAGTCAGAGGTCTTGGCCCTTTAGTGCAGACCCACCTCGTTCCCACCATCGCCAGCCCAGGGCAGCACCTTGCCCGACGGTCACCCACTCCGCTTCGAGGGGTGCTGGGGCCGCTGGTGGGAGTGGGGTCACACCCTCCTGCGTCCTCCCGTCCCTTCCTGCCTGCGGGTGACTCTTCCCATGCCTCGCTAGTTCATGTCCGAAGTCTTACAGTCGTAAGGGAAACAGCTGTCTCCTTGCTGGACCTTGTCCCCAGGATGGACTGAGCAGAGTGGGCCATGCCCCTCCCCAGGCCTCAGGGGCCGGACTGTGGCGCGCGGTCCCGAGCGCCTGGCTGCACTGGCGGGGCCGAGCGTCCCGTCCCTCCAGCCTTGGCCGCGGGCACACCCAGGCCGCAGCCCTCTCGGCTTCTGTCGGACATACTTTGTTTTTAGGAATGAAGGAAAATTCTCCCATTTTTTGAGCCATTCTTTTGTCAATTCTACAAAATTGCATGTAACTTTATAAATATTTTTAAAAGATATAGTTTTGTAAATATTTAATATTCTGCTAATTTGATTTTGAATTGTAAATGTCAAGTATTCTGTTTTTGGGGTTTTTATGTTTTATTATACTTTGTTAAAAAGGAAAAATTGTACATTTTTAGAATGTTTTTATGAGTAAATTTAATGTACTGAAAATAAAAAGTTTAAAAAAGCCTCTGTCCCCCAGTCCATCGCAGCTCTTGGTCTCTGGGTGTGGGGTGCAGGAGGCAGCCTCCTGCATGGAGGTCGCCCCCTTCCTGCCAGGATCACCAGGATGCAGTCCCCTGCTTTGGGTGAGGCGCTGGGCGTGGCAGCCAGCATGGGGACAGTGCCAGCCTGGGGCCTCTGGGCAAGGCCTGGCTCCCCCAGGCCTCGTCCCCTTCCTGTGTCCACGCTGGGCCCCACTGAAGTGCATGCTGGCCGCACAGCAAGCCCAGGCTGGCCTCAGCCTCCGGGGGCTGGGATCACAGGTGCAGCCGCCTTGCCTGACCCAGGGTTTTTAAAACACTGGCTGGTGCCGGGTGCCCGGTGTGCGTGCCAGTCACCTTCAGCGCCCGTGGGTGCCACCAATGACACATTCCCAGGGCACCTGGGTCCCGCGTCCTTTTGCCACAGCCTCAGCCAAGGCTCGAGGTGCTGTGGAGGCGAGGCCCGCACGCTGCCCACCCGCAGCCACCACCCAGAGCAGCCCTCAGGCACACAGTCGGCGCACAGTAGGGGATCCCAGACAGGTTCAGCCAATCTTTATTCTTGGTGCGTTAGAAGCATCTGCTTTTAAACGTCCTACAAACGAACATGGCCTCAGCGTGGTACTTGCGTTTTAGAAAGCAGTGTTGCAGGCGTCTACTGCTACAGTGGTTACAAGGATCTCAGTAGTGGTACGCACAGTCCAGAGGAGACAGGCTGAGAATGGACATCACGTGGAATCACACAGGTTAACATTACCGCTGGGCGGCATGCAGGGTGGGGTGGGGGCATCTGGGGACGGAGCCGGGGTCCTGGCGCGGCCTCCAAACTTCTCCCTCTGTGACAGCAAATGGCTCTCCTGTCATCACTGCAGACAGCAAACGAGGCCAAGCATGGCCTGCTCTGGTGGTGGTGTGACTGTGACCCTTCCGTGGCTCTGCCACATGGGTTCCTGCGTAGGTGCCCTGGGTGCACAGTGGGGCAGCCAGCGCCATGAGAACCTGTCCCTAATGCCCTGAGGACCCACTAAAGGAAAAGCACCACCTAGGACCACAGGCAAAGGGCGCTCACTTCCACCACTACCACGACCCCAGGACAGCACTGGACACTGCTGCTGCGCAGGGGCCCGCTGGAGGCCTCAGCCCAGAGATGCCAGCAGAAGACACCCCGCCGCTCCCTGCTGCTTTTAAGGAAGCCACAGGTTACTCGGCTCAAGCGCACCGCTTCCCACCGAGCGGAGCCACTGCAGCAGCTGCGCAGGAGGTGGTGGCAGGCCGGACTCGGGGTGCGGGGCCGCGTGCAGAGGGCGCTGGGGCCTCGGGGGCCCAGTGCCTGAAGTCACCGCTGCTCCAGTGGCCAGTTCCTACCAGGGGGAAGAGCGTTCAAATAACTGACGGGCTGTTCTACTGGCGATTTAGGATGCAAAGTATTTTATTTTTAAACTTCTAAACTTTGAAAACAAGGTAGCTGAGGTTAAATAATAGAGCTTTCCAAAGCTGAATGTGCTCACGGGAACTCAGTTTTTCTGCATGAAATACAAAAACAACTTCCTGAAACTCCTAGGTGGGAACGAGACTGTTCTGACACGCTGTAACTGGACGAGCTGAGCCATCTCAGCTGGTGACATCCCTTTTTCTCCTTGGCAAGGGCCTGCAGGCTCCGCGCTGTTCTAGGCGTGCGCCGACAGCCCCCCGAAGGTCTCCTGGGAGGCGTACACCATGTACAGGAAGCCGTCCTCGTCCTTCTCACTCTCATACACCTCGGAGATGGGCGTGGACACGCTCACCATGCTGTGGCCGTTCACCAGCAGGAAGAAAGCCTGGTTGGCGTTGAGCTGCAGGCGCCGCCTGTGGAAGGGAGTAATGCAAAGAGAAAGGCGCAGACGGGCACCCGGTTCAGAGACGCCTGTGGCCGCCCGCCCCCCGCCCCCCCAGCTGGCACGGGGCTGAGCCGCTTCTAGCAGCACCCCGGGGGAGCCCCCACTCCTCTGCTAAAGTCCCAGGCTTGCTTCCTTGACTGCGCTCCTCCCTGGCAGTGTCAGCAGTGGTTCTGGACCCGCTGCCCAGCCTAAGGCCGTCCCGGGACCGCAGCCGCAGTTGCTCCATTTCAGAGAGCAACATCTACACTAGGTACCGGCCTGCGAGGTCGGGGAAGTGGGAACTGGGAACTGCCATCCTCCCCAGGCTGGGGGAGCTGCCAGCAAGACCACAGGTGGGGAGCAGGGGAGGGGAGAGGCGGCCGAGACCTGATGATCTTGATGAGCTCGCTCATGTTCACGTGGTCAGGGACGAGGAACTTGGTTTTATCCAGGACAGGCAGCTGCTTCTCACCCTTGTATCGTTCTATGATCACCTAGGGAAGCCAGAGTGACTCAGAAACACATGGTGGCACACACCTGCCATCCCAGCACTCTCAGAGGCTGAGGCAGGAGGATCACAAGTTCAGGCCCAGCCTGGGCAACTCAGGGAGTCAGGGAGAGCTTGTCTCAAGACATAAGGAGCTGGGGATGTAGCTCGGCCTGAAGGCCCTGGGCGCAATCTCCAAAACTTCAAAACAAAACAAAACAAAACAGCTCATGTGCCTCCCATGTGGAGCCAATACCTGCCACAGCGGGGCTTAGCGCGCACAGCCCCCGGTTTGCTGGCAGCTTTCCTGTGGTCACTGAGCAGCGGGAGGCCTATTCCTGACAAAATGGAGCAGGTGGGGAAACACTTCACTCTGTGTCATTTCATTCTGTTTGAATCTGGCATCATGACAAATGACTGAGAGGACCCCGAGCCTCACGGGACGGCACTCCGAGCTCCAGCAGTCCTGTGTCACCTCCAGACCACTGTCCATGTCTTGCTTCTAGGGAGAGTCCGAGTTCCTCCTCCTCGGGGTAACAGGCTCTGTTTTTCCACACTAGAGACATTCCCTACGCAGCATGAGGAAAACCCCAAGTAGTCTTTCCAAGACCAGAAGACACCATATTCACTGGTTCTGAAGACCCACTTAATGCAGAGGGACTGTACAGCCCTTGGTTTTTTGAGGTCCTGGGGACTGAACCAGGGCCTGCTCAATGAGCTACACCCCCAGCTTCTTCCTAATGGAGCTCCAGTACTCTCCTGTCAACACAGGGTGACTACCAGGTGCCCTAAATCATGCAAATGTGCACTGACCACTTGCCATCTGACAACTCCTTCCTGCCTGACAGACAAGGATACCAGAACTCCTGGAATTTTAGTGACTAGTCCAACATCACTTAACAACCCTGAAGTTAGGATTGAACGCAGTCTGGTGGAATACAGCGAGGTCCTTGTGTGTATTCTGCTGTAAGAGCCCTGTAAGTGCCCCAGGCACTGGGCAGGTGAGCAGGCAGCTGGGGTCAGCGAGACACTCGGTGAGGGATGAGACAGCCATGTTTTAAGCCGGGAATGGTGGTGCACACCTGTAACACCAGCCCTCCAGAAGCCTGAGGCAGGAGGCTCACAAGCTGCAGCCAGGCTTGAGGATCTCAGCAAGACCCTGCCTCAAAATGAAAACTGAAAAGCACTGGGGACATAGCTCATTGGATGGGATGGGCCTGGACCAATCCCCACTACCACACAAAAAACAAACAAAAAAACCAGGAAGGAAGGAAGGAAGGAAAGAAGCCAGAAAGTCTCGGGGGCACAGTTAAACCCCAGGGCTGCGGAACCCCACAGCAATCACTACCGCTGTGTCCCTCTGAGAGACACTGATTACTTCTTTCCGTAGTGAGAGGGTGAGCTGGGTGGAGCGCACAGTAGAGCACCAGAACCAACCAAGCAGCAGGAGAGACCCCGCCTCACCTCCCTTTCTCCTTAAACAATGACACTTGGCTTGCAAATGCACAACACATGGGCAGCAAATTCAGCTTAGAAGAACGTGGCCAGATGAAACCGTGAGCACGTGACTCTGAGCTGTGACACTGACAGCCAGGCGCCTGCCGGACCTACCGGGATTTTGGTGGGGTGCTGCTCTCGGATGAGCCGCACATCTTCTACTCTTTGTTCTGCAAGGAGAGGAGAGACACAAGTGTCACTGGGACCAGACGGCAGCTTCCCGCGCTTCTGCAGCAGCCGTCCCCTCAGCTGAGGCCCTCTCCTGGGACTCAGAAGACTGAGCACGGTTACCTGGGCCAGAGGCAGCCGCACAGCTCTGCCAGGCAGGATGGGCCGCCAGGCGTGGGGAGCACCAGGCCACGGCTGAGCTCCAGGTGTGGGACAGACGCACTGAGCAGGGGCAGAGGGGGGCCCTGCCACCCAGGATGCCATTGTGCCCCATATGGGGCTCCACCCAGGACACGGGTTTTTGGTGTAATTTTCTCTGGTCACTGCCAACCCCGGCATGTGATGCCGAAGAAGAAATGCGCAGATGAACACGGTGCTGTGTCACACTGCGCCCCATGCCGGAGAAACCAAAGCTTGAATCTCAGAGTTGGCCGCTCAGTACCTCACTGAGACTCTGCTTTCCTTTTCCCTCTAATCCCTGGCCTTCAACAGCTTTGCCTGGCTTCCTGCACAACACAAGAAAAAGAGAAGCCATGTCCCAGTCTCAGGAGCCTGACTCAATGACCGAAGACGCAGTCACTTGTTGAGTGACACGGAGCACAGAACTGACAGTGGTGTTACTAAAAACCTCGGGCTAAGGAACAAAAACCACCCCAGTTTAGATAAATATTCAGCGTCGCAATCTTCCTTTGTTTCATCCAGGGAAAAGGTCACATTCACCTATTACAAACACTATGGAAATAATCTCTGTTCAAGTACAGCCACACAAACTCTATTTCTGTCTTCCCACAGAACATCTTATTTTGCTGCCTCTCAGTTTCTTTCTCAGGGTTTTGTTTTTGAGACAGGGTCTCACTGCATACCCCAGCCTGGCCTCAAACTCACAGGACTTTCCTGCCTCAGCCTGCAGTGCCGGGATTATGGTCTTGTGCTACCACATCTGGCTAATCCCAGTTTCTCTTTAGTTGCAAATTAAAATCCTTCTTGCACTGCATTCATTACTGTTTTATTAGTCAGCTGTTTTATTAGTATGCATTTGCAGTACATGATGACCACACTCCTTGTCCTGCACATTTTAAAATTAAGATGGTGGTGAACCTAACATGGGTTATTGTATTTTTCTTTGAAGGCAAACGATGTTAATACAAAGTTGTGTTTCATTTTGTTTTTATGGTTTTCTGAGACAGGGTCTCACTGTGTAGTCCAGGCAGAGATCCTCCTGCTTCAGCCTGAGTACTGGGATCACAGGCACGTGCTACCGTGCTTGGTTAAGAGCTTTTTTCCCTATACTAACCCCTCTGTGTTCAGGCTTAATTGCAGTGTTGACACTCCACAGTAAGTGGGTTGCAGTTTGGCCCTGGGTCTCTAAAAGGCTCACCATGACGGCTGTGAAACAAATGACTAAACACAAACACTGGTGCTGTAAGCAAAGAGCAGGGTAGGACCCCTGCATCTCTCCAGTGCACGTTGTAAGTCCCCGGCTTACAAACCAGTGAGCCCCACAAAATGTCCTGCACACATGTGACACAAATTTACCTTGTAAAGCACAAAAAAATCCAAACACACAAAAATACAGCAAATCCTGACCGTAGTGCTGTCCACTGTCACACCGTGCAGTGAGCACACAGCAGCACAACTGTGACAATGTCCAGCAGACACCGAGCTCCTCCCTGACCTGTTCACATGACACATGTTCCTCAGTGAGCCCAATGTTTTCTAGTATCTGTGAAAGTTCACAACTCTAGTGTTGTAAATTAGGGACTCACTGGATTCCTATTGAAAAATGTAAGGATAAAGTATATCTAGCACTGTTAACAGTAAACTGGCTGGTGTAGTGGCACACATCTGAAATCCCAGCAATTGTTTGTAATCCCAGCACCAGGGAGGCTGAGGCAGGAGGATCACCAATGCCAGCCTGGACTACCTCAAAAAACAAACAGTAAACTGGCCCCAGCAGCTCTCCACCTCCTGTGGCTTCTGCCCTCCTCCTGCCCATCTCTGAGCTCGCCTAGCCAGAACTGTGCTGTACCATCTAGACTGGCTTCTGTCTCTTTCCCAAAGATGCCCCTATCTTGTCAGTGTGGATCATTTCAGGGGGGAAGGGAAGTTACGATTTCATTAATTTGCTCTAACAAATAAATAGCTCTTTACACACCCTCAAATGTGCTTCACATTTAGAAGCTTATCCTAGGGCCAGGGATACAGCTCCGTGACATAACACATCCCTGGGAAGTGCAAGGTCTTGGGTTCAGTTCCCGGCACCGAAATAAATAAATAAATAAAAGCTTATCCTAGTTGAGTGTGGTGGTCCACAGCTGTAATCCCAGCACTCTGGTGCTGAGACAGGTCTGCCCTGGCCTGCACAAAAAACAAAACCGAACAGACAGCTTACTTTAGTAAATCTAAAAGTAGCAAGTAAATGGAAAGAGATTTTCTGTCACAAAATACATTTATCAGGTTAACTGGAGAAGTAAAAACCAAAGCAAGTTCTAGATGGAAGGCTTCCGAGTCCGAAGCCAGTGAGGAGAAGGATGAAGAGGCAGCATGGAAGGCCCACAGGGCTGCTCACTGCCCGGCCAGCTGCACAGTAGGGACTTCTGGGGGACCTGCAGCTGCGCCCCTGGCTTTCTCTGCAGACAGATGCTGCAGGGCTACCAACCACACGCCAGGGTGCTCAGGCCTCCTTCGCTCCCACCTTTCCCAATGCTGCAGTAACACTCATTTGTTGTCTGCCTCCAGCCCCAGGCCATCAGGGCCCTAGCCCTGTCCCTAAGAGAAGATGGTAGATAGCAGGAGGAGAGCAAAAGGAACTGCCCTCGGGGCTCCTTACTTCTGCCTTCTAAAAATCCTTAGAAAGCTGGGAGTGGTGGTATACTCAGGAGACTGTAGCAAGAGGATCACCAGAGCCTGGCCTACAACAAGACCCGACAGCAAAACAAAAAATCTTTAGGAGCCTCCCAAGCAGACACTCTAAGCTGTGTGTCTCGTTTTGCTAAAGCGTCATCTGCAAAACCACTGGGGTTGGCCTAGGACACTGAAAGTAGGCTCCTGTTTACACACCTCTCCTAGGATTTGCTTCACCGAGTGACTAGGAAGCATTATAAATACACCCGGTCTGTACCTCCTACCTCTACGCTGTAAAGGGACACCCAGCCGTCACCCAGTGACAAGGCTGGAGCTGGTGGAGCGCTGCCCGGGCTTCCTCGGGAGCCTGCTCGCCGGCCCACCCAGGACAGCTGCGGCGCTGTGTGCCCCGGAGTGACACAGATGTCCCCGCGGGGCACGCCCGCGCTCCCTCGGCAGCTGGCGACCCACGCCGGCCGCCTCTGTCAAAGCCCAGGCGGGACACAGATCGCCGACCCCCCCTTCGCCCCAGTAGATGCTCTGGGGCCACCGGCAGAAGCTGCGCCTACAATTACTCGCTCGACTGAAGTTTAGTTTGTAGTATTTTCAATCGCGCCCCAAGCAGCCGCGTCAGTCTCGGCCCACTTCACGCACTGGCGCTGACAGGCGGCCCAGGGGACGCCCGGCCACCCGCCGGCCCCGCCCGCCTCCACATGGGACCTGCCGGCCGGAGCTGCGGACCTCGGCCAGGCCCCCGCACGCTCGCTCGGGGCAGGAAAGACCGCCGGGCCGCGGCTCTCCCCGAGGAGCGTGGCGCCCGGGACCCGAGCTCCCCACCCAGCTGCCATCGCGAGGCCTCACGGCCACCGAGGAGGGGACTAAGGGGACCCGGGGGCGCGCGGAGCAGGCCTTCCCTGCCCGACGGCCCCGGACCGCCGACCCCGAGGCAGGCACGGCCTCCCGCCCGTCCGGCCCGGCCCCGCGCAGTGCCGCCCCTCAGGGCCTGGGGCCGGACTGTCCACAGCGCCCAGGCTCCGCGCCCCGCCAGGCCAGCCCGCCCGGGCCTCGGGGTCCGCGCAGGGGGCACGAGGAGGCTGGAGCGCCGTGACAGAGCTCGCGCGGACTCAGGCCCGGCTCCGCCGCCGAGGGTCCGTCCGCGACGCAGGGACGGCGGCGCCCACCGCCCCACACCCGCCCGCCCGGGCCTCCCCGACTCGGCGCCTCCTCCCACCGAAGGTGCGGCGCTGCTTGAAGGTCTTTTCCGACGGCATTGTGCTGAGCTCCCGGGGGCGGCGGCGGCTCCGAATTCGGCGACGGCGACTTCCCTTGTGTCTCCTCACCCCGCAGCCGGGTCAGGTGACCCACGCCGCGTCACGGGGCGGGGCCAGAGCCGGCCGAGGCGGCGGCCACCATGACGGGCGTGGCGGAACCCCCGTGCCGTGCGCAACGCCAGAGGGCGGGGCCGATCCTGCGCGTGCGCAGCAAGAAGGTGCCTGCCGCGCATGCGCAGAGAGGGCAGCGGCATCTCCGGGCGGTGAGGTTTGCGTGGGTCCTGCTTCCTCTGGCGGGGGGCTGCGATTTGCTGTCGCGCGCCCCTGACACCCGCGCTGGGGGCGATCTGGTTCCCACACGGCAGCGGGGCCGGCCCGGGAGCACGTGAGGAGGCGGCGCTGACCCTCGGGCAGGTCCTCTGCTGCAGTCAGCCTGGTGGCCCGGCGGAGGCAGAGGCAGGTGGATCCTTACGATTTTGAGGGCCGCCTTGGTTACCTAGTGAGGTGGTGTCTTAAAAAAAAAAAAAGGTTGAAAGAAAAACTTAAACGTGGTTCAATGGATCACGTGTTGTGTTTTGTGACTGACATGTCTGATTCCAGAATCAGTAAAAAGCCAGTTGCCAGCTTAGACTCATGATGACTTTGTCCACTGGCCTGCGTAGCTGACATTTCTCTCCTGCCATGCCTGGTACCTCACAGGTCCGTGAGTGACTGTGGGTTGATTCCTAGCCCTGGAGGATGACGAAGCCGCAGCCCCACACCCTTCCCAGCCCGTGTTTGATTCCCTCCATTCTTTACCTTGAAAATACGCAGCAGTAACGATCTAGTATGAGTGAGTTTCTATAAGGTCCGTCTGGTTTCCCAAGACCAGAGAGACCGTTTATAAACTCCTAGTGAACCGACGTGTATTCGGATGGAGTTCTCCCGAAGGTGTATATGGCTTGGTTGTTTTGTATTTATTCCACGAAAACTGAAATGGGAAAAATCCAACTCCGTGCAGTGAGGCACATCTGTAATCCCAGAGGCCGAGGCAGAAGGATCTTAAATTCAAAATAGCCTAGAACCTAGCCAGGCTGCGTCTGAAGATATAAGTTGGAAAGGGCTGGGAGTGGGGCAGCGTGCGCAGCCCCACTGGCTTAGCAGGCGCAATGAACGCTCTGGGTTCTGTCTCCGACACCCGAGAGGAAGCAAACAGTCCGCTAAGCATTTCTATGTCCTTCACGTCTGGGCAGACACGGAGCTGGTGCTGCTCTTTTGAGAGACTGTGGCCTGCAAGCTTCTCCCTTTTCCGGATTGCATGATAAATATTGACTGGTGAGTGCTTTCTTGGCTGAAGCGTTACCTGGTAGGAGGTCAGCTTTTTTTCTTCCGCAGCATGATGTTCCAAAGGCAAGAAGAGGGCAGACGTCGATATCCGGCTCATTTTACTCCCGTGGGGCTTTGTCAAATCACCCCAGACCTGCATTCATTGTTACAAGATTGTGGCAGTGTGGGGCCGGGCTCCTGTGTGCCTGTCTCTGTTCTGGGTTATGGTCTCACTAGGTAGCCCAGGCTGGCCTCGAACTCACAGATATCTTCCTGTCTTGACCTCCCAAGTGCTGATATTACAAGTATGCACCACCATGCCCAGCTCTTCTCTGTGTTTTGAAATACTGCAGATGTTTTATTTCTGCCCCAAACTTCTCATCACCACCTGAATCAAAAGCCACATGGTGGTGACACCTGTGATCTCAACAGTCTGGAAGGCTGAGGCAGGAAGACTGCAAATGCAAGGCCCAGACTAGCATCTAGCAAGGAGACTGTTGCATTATAAAAAAGGGCTGGGGATGTAGCTCAGAGCAAAGGCCTTGCGTCCAATCCCCAGTTCTTCAGAAAACGAAACACCAGACCACAACAGCCCCCTGGCAGCAGCTGCAGTCTCCGATGGCGAGGTGCCACTTCTGCATTAAGAGCTGCCCATTTACATCAGGGACACGTGGGTTATATTTTGTTTATTTTGGTTTATATACAAATATAAATTAGGCCTTCGTGGACACAGCCAACAGAATCTCACGGAGGAGGTGTGAACCATCCCACGTGGGCACAAGGGGACTGCTGAGTGCAAGCCAAGCGTGGTGGCTGCTGTGACCCAGGTGAGTGAGCAGTGCTCCTGAGGTATGGCACACCATCGTCCGCGTGTGCAACCAGTGAGCCCGGCCGCACGAGAAAGGCAAAAACCCATCCCCCCACCCCGCGTTGGCAGCACCTGTCTTGCTGAGGCAGGGGGATCTCGTAGTTCAAAGCCAACCTGGGCTACAGAGTGAAACTGTCTCTGAAACAAAACCACGAAACGGCTTTCACGTAAACATATGCGATGTTTTCCTTAGGAACTTCCTGTATCGCAAGTTCCCACGAAACCCTCCACCCTGTGGGCAGCGGGTGGGGCCCTGGAGACGCCCCATCCCCCACAGGATTCTGCCACACTCAAGATGGAGGGCTGCGGTTTGGCTGTACGCCGCGGGGCTGCCGGCTCGGCCCGCCCCTGCCTCTCTGTGATTGGCTAGGCTTTGTTGTCGGGGCGGCTATTGGTCTGCAGCCCAGTCAGTTGCGGTACCAGCCCTGCTCGCCTGAAGAAGTAAACAAACACTGATTGCTCAAGAGCCGCGGCAGGCTGTTTTCGGAAGGACGCGGCCCGTGGGTGACAGCGGCTCACGTGGCCTCGCGGGCAGCCGGCGCGGCTGTGGACCGCGGCGCCCTCCCGGCGTTAGGGCGCCGCGCCGCGGAGCAGCGTGGGCTTCTCCCAAGCCTCGGGTGCGAGCCCCTTGCCAGCCGGGAAATCACTTCTGCGCCCTGGCGCAGTCGGGGACCAAGCCGCTGATGTCCAAGTCCAGGAAATGCCCTTGCAGTGACTTTTTTTTTCTGGCAAACAATTGAAAAAATGTACCGTGTCGTACATGGTATTGATTTCCTTATAAGTGATCATTTCTAGGAGTTAACTTTTGCAGCCAGGTGCGGGGGGGGGGTGCACTGCTGAACGTCCAGCACCCTGGGAGGCTGAGGCAGTAGGATCCTGAGTGTACCCTGCCTATTCGTTGCTTGTAAAGGTGTAGTTCCTTTTTAGGGGACGCATCTGAAGAGGGCTCCGTTTATAACAGCTGCGTGCTGGCGCCAGCAAAGGCTTCTCCAGCGTCTTTCCTTCCACATGATGCCCACCTTTCCCCCACTCGTCTTCGGGCCATTCACACGTGTACGCCTTTCCACGCCGTCACTACCAGTTTCTGTCCAAATAAATCCTGTACTTGTTAAGGTATTTAAAAATGGTTTTATTAAAGAAAAATCTTTAAAAATAAAACAGATGATGCAAAAGCGATGTTGTCAGCGCAGTAATGCCTGGGAGGTTACATACCTGACGGGCTGCTTGCAATTTCACCTCTGAACAGACAGCAGAGGGCCTGGGCCACATCCAATCAGCTGCCTGCGGTACGTCTACACCCCAAGCTGCCCAGGGAGCTGAGCTGGCTTCCCGGCAGCTGCTTCGGGCTCCGCCAAGTCATCCCTGGCCCTGCCTCGCTGGCCTGGTCCCAGGAGTTTTCAATCTGCTGGTCTCCTCCTTCTCCCCCAAGCTGGCGCCCTCCTGCAGTGCCTCCTGGGCTTTGTCTTGCCTTGTATGCTGGTTTAGCTGGGAAGGAGCAGCAGCCCTTTGGGTTGTCCTCCAAGAACCCTTGCTCTGGCAGCTGGCTTCTTAACGTGCCCTGTGCTGTGTGTGTGCATCTGTGTGACACCGGAGTGGAACTCAGGGCCTCAGGAAGTAAGTCTAGTTTCACCTCAGAGTGGACACATGCAGGTACACTTCAGTCCAGGCATTGTGGCTGGACACTGCAGAATTACACAGCTCACGTGATGACTGTATTATAATAGGATCAGCCTCCTAAAGAGAAAACCTTAGCTAAACTGTCTCACCCGTAATGTACTCTAAGCTCCGCTAGGGAAAATTATGTTTTATCCCCAGCTCGTAATGTGGGGCCTTCTGCAGGTGGGTGGGCTTTCTGTTTGTTTTAATCAGCTGGAATGCATGGCAGGAGGTCATACTTTGTAATTTAGGAATATGGAACATAGCACACAGGCCAGTCATTCCATACACATCTAGACCTGCTCCTGGGCATGGTGCTGCATGTCTGGGATCCCAACACTCGGGAGGCTGAGGCAGAAGAATCCTGTGAGCTGGAGGCCAGCCCGGGCTACATAGTGAGTTCAAGGCCATCGTGGACTACATAGCAAGACCCTGTCTCAGCTAACTAATAACTAACAGACTAATCATGCAGCTCCGTATCTGGCTTCTCTATGGTCACAACCCCACATGCTGCATGTGAGTGGTTCGGGAACCTCGTTTCCAGGCCTTTTAACCTGTTAGTTTAGCCTGCTCTTCTTCATTTAACATTCAGTCAATAAACATTTGTTGGTGACATTGTCTGGGAAGTAAGTCTAGGAAGTCTGCTGGCACACGGGCGGCAGGGATGTGTCCAGAGAGGCTGCTGACAAGCAAGTGCATATAAAAGAGGGGTCCACTGGAGGGACCATTGTCCCCAGTAGATATCCTGGGAGCTCTCTAGAAGGGGCACCTTCCGACGTCCAGGACGCAGTGGTGCCTATGTTAGGATGTTCCTGCCTAGGTGTGGGGACACGCTGGGCACGGCCACTCCTTGAGGAGCCGTGTGACTGGGGGGACTCGCGTGGGCCATGCGAGTGCTTGGTGCTGTTATTTCACAGTGGGTGGACAGTGGCGCCTTGGGCAGGCTCGGCAGGGCTAGTGTCCCCACCGCTGCCCCAGGCACAGGCCAGGCAGAACTAGGCCACCTCGGCAGGGTGGGAAAGGCCCAGCTACAGTCTTCGTTTACAGTCTTCATTTTCTTACAATAAGCAATATGTCCACCCGGAACTGACAGGGGGAAGGGCGCTGGAGAAGCTGGGAACGCCATTCCTGCCTCACCTTCTGAGCCGGGACAGCAGGAGAGCAGGCAGACAGAGCAGGCAGACAGGTGAGCATGTGCGCACGTAAACAAACAGGCTAGTGAGAGCTGTAGGCAAGAGCTCCGCGTCGCGCAAGCCCCAGCGCGCAGGGTGACCGAGGCGGCAGAGCAAGCCCGGGCAGAAGCGCAGCGCCACCCGCCGGCCGCAGTCTGGCTCGACTCTGCAAAGGCCTGGGCGCCACAACACTACCAGGGGCCTCGTTAGCGCAGTAGGTAGCGCGTCAGTCTCATAATCTGAAGGTCGTGAGTTCGATCCTCACACGGGGCATCCGCATTCCTTTTGCACCTGGCGGCGCGACTTTTTTCCCAGGCTGCAGAGTTCTTGAGGGCGTTGACAGAGGTTCGCCGAGGCCGAGGCCTGAGAAGCCAGGGACCCCGAGACCCTGAAACCCCGCAGGCTTTGCTCGCGCGGGCGTGGCCGGGGGCGTGGCTGGACGTGGGGCGGGGCTCTGCGCGCGCGTGCGCAGAGCGGCGCGGGGACGTGCGTGCGCCGGCCTCCCGGCGGGCATGGCGGTGTGCGCTCGGCTCTGCGGCGTGGGCCCGGCGCGCGGGTGTCGGCGACGCCAGCAACGCGGGGGCCCTGCCGAGACGGCGGCGGCCGACAGCGAGCCGGACACGGACCCGGAGGAGGAGCGCATCGAGGCGGGGCCCTCGCCGCCGCCGCCGCGCTGCTCGCTGCTGGACCTGCCGCCCGAGCTGCTGGTGGAGATCTTCGGCTCACTGCCCGGCACCGACCTGCCCAGCCTGGCGCAGGTCTGCAGCAAGTTCCGCCGCGTGCTGCACACCGACACCATCTGGCGGCGGCGCTGCCGCGAGGGTGAGCGGAGCCCAGTCGGGTGGGGGTGTGTCGGGCCCGGGGCGGCTTCGCGGCGAGGGATGGGGCGCCCGGGCTGCGGGCCAGTCCGCGCACCCAGGTGGGCGCCGGCGCGCCGGGCTCGGGTGCCGGCGAACCAGGCCCTCGGGGTTCCGAGGAACCGAGCTGCCCCCGCTCCCACCCGTCTTTGGGTCCCGGACCTGGGAGCTCGAGAGCCGAGAAGCGCCCGAGAAAGAGGGGTCCAGCTCCTGGTGAGCTGCATTTGCAGCGGGGTTGGGACGCGCCCTCGGGAAGGTCGAGTGGTTTTTCTCGGGGTTTAGGAGCGGGAGTGAGGGCAGGGAGCAGCTGCTCCAGGTGACCCAGGGTCCACGGTTCTCAGTAACTGCTGTGCGTCTACGTCGTATTTCGGTAAAAAGGATAGGTAAACAACTCCCGAACAAAGGAAGAAAGTGTGGCTCGGTAGAGACCGTGCAACCGGAGATAAAGCACTGCGAACCTTTCTGGGGACCCCTCTCTTCCCGTGCACGCTCCCCGGTGCCGTCACGCTGCGTGTCCACCTGCGGAGCGGGCGCACCAAGCTTCGCGCGTTGCGCGGCCTGCAGACCGCGCACACTCAGCCCTGGCCGGCTTTGAAGCTTCCCCGTCACTCCTCGCACACGCAGTGCTTTCCAGGCTGCTGTGCGCGTCGTGCAGAATACCGGCGGGGTGGGGGGTGACCTGTATGCTTTAGGACGCGGAAGATTGCCTTAGGGCACACTTCTCACGGCTGGGTCGGGGGCTGGCGCTGAGGAAGCTCTGCCAGCAATCGTCCAGCTGTTGAGCTCACACCCCAGGAAGGCCGCACCGCAGGCCTCTTTCCACAAGTCCTCCGGGGCTCATTGCATTGCCTTTGTGGCCAAGGCCCAGAGTGGCAAGTGCTGCTCCCGTGGGTGGCTTTAGTGGTAAGTGAGATGAAGCCTGAAGCCGTGGAGCCCACACCCTGAAGCCGTGGTGGTTTGATGATTCTGCTGCTCGGCTGGTTTTATTGCACCTTTTAAAATCTGCTTTGTTGTTTGACTTGTTTCCTCTTAGAGCATCTGTCTTTGTGTTACGGATTTGTGAGGACATTTCATATTAATCCTTCCTACTGGGTGGGCCGATTGGCTTTTATATTTTAAAATCAGGACAAAGAAAAATTCAACTTTCTTTTACCCTGTGATCTGTACCTTTTCGTTTTCCAATTCATACACCTGTCACACTCAGAGCTGTCTCAGGGTCCTCTGGGGTCCTTGTCCTTCAGGAACTGTGAGGAGTGTCCTGCTGAGCTTAAGAGTAGGATAATGGATTTTTATGTGTGTGTGATCAAAATTCAGAGGTTTGCCACAGAGTCCCTTTAACTGACTTGTAACTCAGGATAAAGTCTAAGAATTCAGGAGGAGATAACTATAGGAGGTCCTATCAGGATGCAGAAAGACGTTGGGGACCTGGTGGGGGGACTCTTCCTGCGCCCTTCTCTCTGTAGCCCCCAGTGGCTTTCCTGGGACTCCAGAGGCCCTGATCCGAGAGTTAGTATCTCATTTACTGAGGTGACCTGGTGACACTAGAGTTCGAGAATTACAGAAACAATAAAGCTACCTCCCTCCTGTGTGGAACCTTTAACTCTTCGTTATTTGGCTGATCTACTTTTTTTTTTCAGTGCGTTTTATCTGAGCCACAGCAGCCCCCCTGCCTCAAGCTCTTTTTAGTTTTATAGTATGTGACAGGGTCTTGTTAACTCGCCCAGGCTGCCTTCTGCCTCAGCCTCCCAAGTATCTGGGATTACAGGTGTGCATTACCGCACCTGGCGCCTCTACATTTTAAAAAAATCATCTCTGCTAATGTTGAGGACACTTTTGATCGCCTTCTCTTTCCCATTCAAGCAGCTTCTCTTCATAGTGTGCATTTTCCAGGCTTTTAAAAACTACCTGTCTGTGTGTTTACTGGTTTAATGGCCAATCTGACATCCCCGGGGGAGAGGGGGTCTCAGTGTTTAGAGCTCACACTGTGTCTTTTGGAGAACGGGACTCCTGTGTTGCCAGGGGTGGCCTCAGACTCCTGGGCCTAAGTGGTCCTTCTGCCTCTGCCTCCGGAGTCCCTGGCGCACAGCACTGCTCTTGGCTGGGGTTAGGTTAGCTCAGTGCTTTTAAACGTCGTGTGGTGGTTCAGAGCTGGGCGCCCACTTTCTTTCTTTTCCTGTTCTCATCATGCCCCAGCGGACAGCCTCTTGTATCTTTGGTTGTGTGCACGGTTCAGGATTCCTCTGAGGAATACTGCTAAGTGGTGCGGTGGGGCCCTGGGCCTGGCTGTGGTTGTTTCCGGGCGGTTTCTCCTGTCTCCAAAAGTGGGCTGCAAGTGACAAGGAGCACCGTAGCAAGGAGCACAGTACAGCAGGTGCCCTCCTGGTGCTCCACGACTTGCAAGCTTTCCCATGTGATGCAGCCTTCCCGGCTTGCTCTAGCTTGAATGATCACCTTTATAAGCCAGTGCCAGTCTAGGTGAAAACCAGCACCTCGTTTTCCTTCACCTGGTGGCTCGTGTGTGCGCACATCTCACCACTGGACTGTCATTTCAGAGTCTCCTGTCTGGTTCTACTTAAGCTCTGTCTTGTTTTCTGTTATTTTTCTTCATTTTATGGTCTTTATTCAGTGTAATCCACGTAGATTTCTGCTTAATAGATGGCAAAGTGTTTTTCTTCATGTAGTCCTTTTGTGGTAAGCATTTGGTCTTTACATCATCCACAGTGACTTGTGAAATTCTCAGGAGTCAAACGGAGTCAGAGTTACGGATTTTAAACTTTGCACTGAGGCAATGGTTTTTGATCCCGAGGTTTGGAACACAGCCCACTGCTGAGTTTTCAGAGTTGTTCTCCTTGTCCGGGAGGGGGGCCCATGTGCTACCTCATCTTTGATGGACTTGACACTGGGGACTGTGGTGTGAGTAGGTGGGAACTGTCCTGGTCCCAGCTGCCGGTGTCCTTCCCAGCTCTCTTGGGAAGGACAGGGAAGCTGGTGTGGGAGTCCCATAGACAGTTGGGACCAGTACAGTGAGCAGCTCGGCACCAGGCACCTGAGTGTCCCATGAAGGACAGTAACTCGCCCCACCCTGTGAGGCCCTTGAGTGCTGGGTGACCCAGGGCAGCTGGGAGCAGCCCACCTGAGTGCTTCTGGAGGACTCTTCCCAGGCAGGTGGAAGCGAGTTCCGGCTGTGAAGCCCGGCCTGCCCTGGCCTGACCCTGGGCCAAGGATCTGACAGGCTGGGGACATTGCCCTGTGACTAAGCAAATCAGGTGGCCTGCAGCCAGGGTGTAAACAGCCCTGACGCACTGTGGCCTGGCCTTGGCCCCTGCAGCTGCATGCACAGAGGGCTGTAAATAAGTCATCGCCTCCCCGGGCCAGGGCGGCAGCCCAGCAGGTACCCGCTGTGCCCTGCCAGGTGTCCAGGTGGTGCAGGCGCTGCCCTCCATGGGCTCCCACATGGGAGCTGATGCTAACACATTCTCTAGGGCTTCCATAAGGTCTGCCTAAGGCTAATGAGCTTTGGACATTCAGGCCCTGATCCTACCTCAAAATATTCAGATAATTGCCAGGGATAGAGTCCAAAAAGAGGAAGTACTCATATGTTAACTTCCCCTCCAGGTGGGCGGGACCTGACTATTTGCTATCACTCAGCTTCCAGCTGTGTGGTTGAGGGCTTCTAATTTCCTACTTGCCTGTTTCTTTCCCTGATAATAAATACTTTAATGTCAGCCTGGGGTAAAATTTGTACTACGTCTTGATTAGCTGTAAGTCAAAAGTGGGTGTGACATTCCTCCTAGGTAGAGATACCTTTTTTCTTTAATACTGGGTCTTTTGAGCCAACAGTCGCGGGGGCGTGGGGGTATCGCTCAGTGGCACAGTACCTGCCCAGCGAGCACAAGGTCCTGAGTTTGATTTCTGGTACACATCAGCCACCCGCCAAAAAAAAGATCTTTCCAAAAACCAGTAATGTTACTGGATGCAGCAGAAAGTGCTATTTCTGTTCTTTCTGACTCCCTGATGTGAACTTCAAGCTGTGGCCTTTGCTACGTGGCTGGGGTTGGAGGGATCCTCTTGGGAGGAGGCTTCAGCCCTGCTCTCGGTGGACACTTGTGGAGTCCAGTGTGCCGGCCTGGGAGTCCGGAGCCCTGGGAATAGTGCCGGCTTTTTCTTGTGCTTTGCTCCTTGGAGAAGGAGTACAGAGCTTGGTATTTTTGCAAGTTGAATCTCAGACTTTACTTAATGGGGAAACGCAGTCCTTACTCAGCAAAGTAGCGGTTGGGAGTGGGGGGGGGGTGTTGTGCTGCTCGGGGGAGTTTTTTAAAGCAGCTGTAGGAGGCCAAGGGTATAGCTCAGCAGCACAAGCACCTGCCTGGCAAATGCAAGGTCCTGAGTTCAATCCCCAGTGCAAAAAACAAGAGGATTAGGCAGAATTTTGAAAGTGCACACATAAATAACATGCAGGGCCTCGAGAGACAGGCATGCCAGGCTAGCTGGGTCAGTCTTGTAACCCCAGCTTTTGGGAGGCAGAGGCAGGAGGACTGCCATGAATTCAAGGCCAGCCTTGGCTACTGTGCACAGCAAGACCCTGTCTCAAAACTCAACAAAATTAAACAAGAAAGAAAAAAGGGGGTGGGAGGCTACAGGTTACATTTCTGGGGCTGAAAATGATTATGTGTTGACCTGGCCTAGCCAGGGATCACAGGCGTCACCCTTGTGACCTGAAGATGTGGAAGACGTGTTCTGTTGTGTGATGAAACATCACCCTTGGGAAGGGTGAAAGAGGCCCGGACATTAGTAAGTCCCTAAACTTTATCTTATAATCACGTTAAACAAGAGGGCCCAGAAATGAAAACAGAATCTTGGTGAACAGTGGCTCACAAAGTTACAAGGAGCCAGACAACATTGGGTGGTGTTTGGCTTACGCTTTTTCCTTCTGTTTTCCGAGACGGTGTCTCCCTGCATAGGTCGGGCTGGCCTTGAACTCAGCGATTCCCCCGCCTCGCCTTTGCGAGTGCTGGGAGTACAGGCGTGCACCACTGTAGTTGGCTTCTTTCTTGCTTTCTCTTGACTTGAGTCTCACTATGTTCAGGTTTAATCACACTCTTAGTGGTCTCAACCTTAGTTTTTTTGTCTTTTTCCTTTTTATCGGTACCAGGGATCGAACTCACGACTGCCTGCTGCAAGGCAGGCACTTATGCCACTGAGCTAAATCCCCAGCCCCCAATTTATTTATTTTTATTGGTACTGGGGATCGAACTCACGACCACGCGCTTGCAAGGCAGGCGCTTATGCCACTGAGCTAAATCCCCAGCTCCCCAACCTTAGTTTTAGTGGGTGGAAAAAAATGGCCCACCCCAGTAAGATAATGGGGAAGCCCTAAGGGGTGATACCAAAAATCTCAGGTCGGCTCCCGTTTATCCCTGAGGGACCAGTGTCAGTCTGACCGCTGTGATTCTAACTTCTGTCGGCTGTACCTCCAGCCACAGTCTCTGTTCATTCCTGGCTTTTGTGCTGACTTCCTGGAGGGCCCATCCCTGTCTGACTGCCTACAGCATTTCCCCTTAATAGTTGTACCCTCCTCGTGATTTGCTATGCAAACTTTCTCCCAGAAGTGGGCCCATTGGCAGTCCATTCAGGATCCTGCCTGTGTCCCAGGAGCTATTCCTATTTCCTGATAAATTTTCCTGCTCTTACCTCCATTGTTTCTTAGAATTCATTCTTTGATTTCCGGGAACATGAAATCATCAGTGTGTCTTGGCATCTAACAAGTTCAGAATTACCTTTTTGTCCTGTATCATTTTGGAGGTCCCACCAAGATAATTGCAAGGGGGTGAGTCTGCTTTGTTTCGTGGATTCTGAACTGTGACTGATCTACATAACCAGACACTGACGTTCTTGTAGACCAGCGGTTTATGCTTTGCTTTTCGTCAAGTGATGATAAATTTGAGATCATAGGAAGGTTGTGATGTTTCTTTGCTGGTTTTGTTTTATTTTTAATATATTAAAATTTTTCCCCAGTCAGATTTGATTTGTACATTTTGGATACACGTAATGATCCCATTTATCATAGAGAGTTTGTGTGCCTCTATAGGATATAACTTGTTTTATTTCTTTTTATCTGTTCCCCTCCCTCCCTTCAGTCTCTCCTCCCCTTCCTGTGTACAGAGCTTTGTTTTGATTTTTTCCTTCTTTTGGGACATTTTTAGTTTTGTAGGCAGAGTCCTGTATTTCTGGTTTCTGTGTGGACTTACTGCTTCCTGAATGTGCTGGTTTTCCTTGCTTGCCTGGTTGAGTCTGTTCTACCTCAGTTTCCTTTCCAGTCTGATCTTCTGCATTGAGGAGGTGGTCTTAGTGCTTGAGACCTCCCAGTCTCCCCTTTCCAGGCTGAGCGTGAGACTCAGGCAGCCTGTCTCAGCTACTCACTCTGAGTGTGAGAACACTTTCTTTTCTCTGATCTCCTTTCTGACCATTTTCTGTTACTTTGTACTTTTCCTTTTTTATTTTTATTTTTGGAGGCATTATTTCTTCTAAACAAGAGAGAGAATCAGAGAGACTTTGAAAAGGTTTAGACCCAACCTGACAGCCTCTCTTTCCCATCTAACAACCAAGAACTTTCAGGTTGTGCCCATAAACTGAGAATTCGTTAATGTTAAAGATGGGAAAGTCGTCTTAGACAGGGGACATGTCCCTCATCTCTGGGTCAGATGAGTTTTGCCATCCAGGGGAACACACCTGAGGGTGATGTCCCTGCCTAGTGTTGTGGTCACCGTTTCCTGTCCACCAGGTATGGGGAAGCGAAGCCTGAGACCCAGTGGAAAGAACCAACTTCTGGGTACACCTGAGATTATGTGTACAGGACCAGATCGCATTCAGTGCAGGAGGGAATTGCTAAACTACTCTGAGCTCATTTGTACTCTCAAAAAGGTTCCCATCTCCTGGCTGTGTCCTCGCCAAAGCCTGGGTCCCCTCATTTATGAACGTAAGGGGCAGGAAGTTCATTTGCTGATGTGTTAAGTTCTGGCTGCTGGACAGTGAGTGCAGATTTTAGCCTTCCGGATTCATGAGTTTCAGGAATAGAGAGATAGAAATCTGTAGGGTGGGTTTTGAGTAAAACATAACCTTGTCTTGCTGCTGAGGGAGATTGTCTGGGTGATTAGGTAGACAGCACAAATGTCTCAGTGACTTCCTGGCCTGAGGGCCCAGGGCAGGATTTTTCTGAGCCATTACTTGCCTCTATCTCTGGAGTTAATCTCTTGTAATCTAGGAAGTGCTTCAGCCACTTCCAATCTGCCTTTTCCTTCCCTTTCACTCTCTTTCAAAGGATTGGCCGTCAGGCGTTCAGGTCTCTTGATCATGGGTTTAATTTTGCTATCAATTCTTCCTTTAAACATGGCTGTTATACAGGGAATTGGTTGTAGCTGGTGTTTTTGGAAATACACTTTGAGTTAGGAATTTGAGTTTTTGGAGAAGATATGGGTATTTATCAGTGCAGGTGGGTAGTCCAGCCTGACCTATACTGTGGTCACTCTCCAGCTAGCAGTCCCCTGCCCTGGAACCTTGAGGGCACGTGAGAACAAAGTAGGGATTACAAGGAATGTCTGTTTTTCTCCTTGTTGGTTTTGGGAAACTCACTGTCAAATTCTCTCTCTCCCTTGGAATGTGTACTTTTTTTTTTTTTTCTTCTTTTTCCTTTTTATTGGTACCGAGAAGGATAGAGCTCACGACTGCCTACTTGCAAGGCAGGCACTTATGCCCCTGAGCTAAATCCCCAGCCCCAGGAATGTACTCTTAAGCACAAGAATCAGTTCGACCCTCATGTGTTGAGGAAGTGGATTAGCATACCTTGGACCCACGCTTGACCTGCCTATCCCTAGCAATGAAACAATGCAGAGGGAGCATGGATCGTACTTCCGCTTTGCAACCAGGGTTGTACTGTAAGAGGGGTGGGAAACGGTCAGAATGGCCTTCTGTTCAGACTTTCTCTGGATTAAGAGACAGTCCCCAACTTTTGGACAAGTCCTCTCCCGTGTTTTGGCCATTTTACATTTTCCCAAGTCACAGTCCCGCGATAGGTCGATACTGTACTGTTCCCTCACCATTTTCTCTTCCATGGAGAAAGAGAAAGAGAGCTTGCTATAAGGTGCCACCTCACTGGCTGAGTTTCGGACTCCTCAGAGCTAACAGATAGGTCCCCTCAGTCCCCAGGGGCTGCTCTGTCTTGTCATGATTCGGTCCAGCACGTGGAGATGGTAGAGCAGGGAGGGAGGGAGGGAGAGGAGACAGAGCTCTTCCTTGCCGTGTCCAGCACAGCTCTTAAAACTCTTGGCAGGAGGATGAAGAAATGGCGATGAGAAAGAAAATGCCAAAAGCTGAGGTCCGGTGAGCCCGCTCTTCTATTGGGAGAGAGGAACCACCCAGCCACTGCAGTGTGTCTATTTATACAATAAGCGAGAGGTTGGTAGCAGGTGAAACCCCTCTCCTAATGGGAGGAAGGGCCTGCTGACAACTTGTCTGGTTTGCCTCAGTCTTTGTGTTCTCGGGACTGGCCTTGCTCTACTCCCCGGGTGCGATCGATCTCCAGCACAGCCCTTGTATGGTGACCCTTGCATTGCATCCAGATGACCCACGCTAGAGCATGTGTAACACTCATACCGTTAATCCCAGCATTGGACCTTGAATCAATCACAAATTCTAGAGTCACCCACTTTCAAAAAAACCCTAAGACTACATGAGACTGTGGGGGGATATTTAGGCACAAACCATATGTTCTGTCTCTGACCCCCTCCAAGACATACGTATATTTCTTTATGGAAAAGGTGTTTGGTCCATCTCTAAGAGTTGCCAAAGTTCTAAGTTTCAGCATTGCTGAAAAGTCAAAGTCTCAAGCCTCCTGTGAGATATAAGGCAAACGCTTAGCTGTGAGTTCCTGTACAACTGGAAAGAAAGTTAGACTTCCAGCATTCAGTGGCACAAGATAGACATTTGCATTCCAAAAGTCACCAGTGGGGATACCAAGGAATGGGGGGAAAATGGGACCAAAGCAAGTCCAAAATCCAGCAGGACAAACATTAAGACTTGTAGTTCCGTGTGCAGCATCCCAGGCAATCTGTGGCAAGATGTGAGCTCCAGAGGGCTTGCGTGGCTCCACCTCTGTCGCAGTTCCCGTGGCTGTAGCTCCCGTGGCTTCTCTCTTGCTCTGCTCCCTTCTTGCAGTTTTCCTCAGATGATCCATGTTCCTGGCGTCTCCGCACTTCTGGGTCTCCCCTGCACCTCCGGCTTCACACCGCTTCACACACTGCCCTCAGGGAGATACTCCCTGGGCTCCCAGGCCTTCTGAAATCTGGGTGGAAACCTTCCTGACCCCACAGCTCTTACATTCTGCATGCGTCTAAAACCAGCGCCCTGTGGATGATGCCAGGGTCTGCTGTCGGCTGGAGCCGCAGCCAGGCTTTCCTCTCCCTTGGCTGTAGGGGTCCAGTGCCTGGATTGCTGAGCACTTGAATTCAGTTATGAGGAACAGATACTGTGTGCTGCTGCCAGTCTGGAACATGGTGCGCTGCAGCTTTCCCCTCAAACCCGCCTTTCACTTTTCAGTTTTAAGGCTGCAAAGGGTGGCGACTTGCTGCTTCATCTGATGCTCTCGGGCCATCTTTTCTGTTCTTGTTTTCCTTCTTAGCAGTCAAGCTCTCTGCTCGATCTTTGCAGTCCGCAGCTTTTTTTTTTTTTTTTTTTTTCTTTTTTTGTCTTTTTCATTTTTATCGGTACCAGGGATCGAACTCACGACTGCCTGCTTGCAACGCAGGCGCTTAGGCCGCTGAGCTAAATCCCCAGCCCCCTGCAGTCCGCAGCTTTACTAGAGCTTCCTTTCTGGTCAAGCTCACAACATTTTAAATCATTCTGGAGGGCTCTCTGCTCTTTGACTCTCAACATAGATCTGGCTAAAAGCCCCCAGCAGCAGTGGTGCTTCTGCCTCAACATTGAACTGCCTTGAAATTTCTTTTGCCAGATTAATTAGTCCACCGTCCTTAATCTCAGCCTCAGGCAAAGTCTCTGGATGCAAGCAAAATGCAGACAAACTGTCTACCAAGGCGTAACACACATCATCTGGACTCCAGCACCACTGCAGTGGTTCCCAAACCAGGCCTTTACTGACAGAATCTCCCACACAGAGCAGCCTAAGACATTCCAGCTCTGCTCTTTCTGGCAGCATCTCTGAAGCTTTCCAAACTCTGCCCCAGCCGTTCCCAAGGCTCCTGGACCACGTGGTCAGGTGCAGTCACAACAGCGGCCCTGCTGGTGTCAGACTCTGTCTTGGATACTTTTCTCATTGCTGAGGCAAAATGCCTGACCCCAGAGGTAAGAGAGGGAAGGTGTATTTCACACACAGTTCGTGGAGGTCCTTTTAAATATCCTGCCTCGCCCCTTCCTGGTGCGTGGTGGGCTTGCTCTCTGCCCCTGAGCGGCTCCTCAGCCAGCACCTCTTTGCTCTTGTGTCTTCTTAGGGGTTGCAGTTCTGGTTCTGGGTCACCCCTCGTGTCCTCAGGGCCCAGCCATGTGTAGCCCACCACAGTCTCCTTCCTCTTCAAGGTGGAGTGACAGGGTTTCGCTTCTGTGCTTCAATCCTCCATCCGTCCTCTGTCCATCTGTCCATCTGTCTGTGTTTACCGTGTTGCTGTGGCCACCCCTTAGCCCCCCAGCTCCAGGCCCCAGCTCAGAGGCAGCATGGTGAGCGCCTGAGTCCACCTGGTGACCTCTCAGGTCTGGGTGTCCCCGGTCCTGCACGTCACTGCTCTCCTGCTTAGCTTTCGTGACTCCGCTGCCCTGTCTGGAGCGGGCACTTCCTGGAGAGAATTCCATCGCCCTCTGAGTCGCAGCCTTTTGAATTGGTGGCCTGGGACACTGCAGCCACTGCTCATAAAGCAGCGTTGTCCATGCCCAGCACCTGGTGAGGTGGCGCCCGGTGTGGCTCTGGAGGGGACGGTGCTGTGTGCCCTGGTGGGGACGGTGCTGGGTGTTTCCGGGTGCCTGGTCTGAAACCCTTCGAGGGCTGTTTCCCTGACGGTAGATGGGAAGGTTCGTGGAGCAGTGAGTGGCTGTAGACCCACGTTGTATGCTGCGTACTGAACGCTCCTTGGAGGAGCATTTGGTCAGAACGACATCACACTTCGAGGAGAGTTTATAGTCACCTTGGGAATTGTAGGAAAAATCCGTCAAGGATTGTTTGTACCCCTGGGCCTTTTTATTGTATTTTTTTACTTTGAGACAGTGTCTCACAGTCCTCTTCCTAAGCCTCTGGGGCAGCTGGGATGCAGGCACGTGCCACCTGCAGCGGTGGCCACCATAAACGTGGGCATGGGTGTGAGTACAGGTCTGTGCCCAGAGTCTGAGCAGGCACCTGGCATCCAGAAGTGGCACGTTGGCCTGCAGCAAGCATCGTGTTCCGGTGGCCTTATGGGAGAGCAGGACAGTGTGATTGGGGGACAGAGTAGCGGTGGCTCACAGGGGTCTTCAGAGACCCCTGTCTATGACACCTCAACCGGAAGGTGGCTGAGTGATTTGGTGGGGCCGTTTTGGGGGGTAGGCCGGCCCTTTCCCTCTTGCACCTGGTCAGCCCTCGGGTGGTCTGCATATGAGTGTGTTACACATGTGCCAGCCACCTCGCCAGGTACCATCATGGGCATAACCCCAGCATGGCGCCACCTCCATCTTGGCAGGAGGGAGGGACCTGAATCTTGTTGGGGATCGTCAAGGCGGTGGCTTTGGGTGCTCACTGGTGTCCACACGATCTTCCCTCTCAGCAGCGGAGTGTGCTGGGTGCTCTCCTCCCCGGACCGAGCTTTGGTTGCAGCTGTGAGTGTGGCGAGCGGAAGGGAGAGGCCGAGGGGCTCCCAAGCCCCTGCCCTGGGCTGGGGTGGGCTCCACAGCCTCTGACCCTGCCCACACTGCTGGTCAGGGTCTACTCAGGCCACTGGAGAAGCTGTGCCAGGCGGGCATCCCCACAGAGTTGCCATGTGACACCCTCACGGCCCTGCTGCGACAGTGGAAGCAAACACCTCCATCAGGGTTCTCGGTGCGTTGGAGTTGGTGCCCACTCTGCACTGTGCGATAAAACTGTGCCAGTGCAAATCAGGGTGCAGGCCTTGTGCTTCTGCGAGGGGAGGCTCGAGTCTGGCAGAACCACTTGCGACCACAGGGCACCACGCCTGACTTCCCTGTGTCTTCTCCATGACCACCCAGCGCCACTCCCTGGGGGCAGGTGGGTTAAGGGGCACCAGAGCCCAAGGGCACCCCAGGCCCCACCGTGGCCCCTGATGACGATGATGATGGGGTGTGTGGAGGCCTCTGAGCTGCTGTCCCGGCCCAGTACAGCCTGGGGAGATGAGTATGCTGGGTCCTGGACACAAAGGGAGGCCTGTCCACCCGAGAGGCACGCCGACGTCTCATCCCATCCTGAGCAGGGAGCAGCGGCGCCCCAGGGGCTCAGGGCTCCGACTCCTGCGTGTGTGTGTGTGTGTGTGTGTGTGTGTGTGTGTGTGGTCGTCTCTGTGGAGACGCACCCCTGGGGTCTGGTGCCAGCAGCGGCGTCCCCGTCCAGGCCCCCAGGGGCCTCGCAACCCCAGAGCAGAGCCACGAGCCAGAACAAAGCTTGCTTCTTTATAACTTGCCCAGGCTGTGATCCTGCGTGACTGGCACCAGGACATGAACTAAGACAAAAGGAACACAACAGCACCTTCTGCCTGGGGTCCCAGCACTGTGGTCTAACAAGGGAACTGCAGGTTCCTGCCAGCCTGGGAAATTTAGCAACTCGGTGAGACCCTGTCTCAAAATAAAAAGGCCGGGCACGCAGCTCAGTACAGAGGCCCTGGTTCAGTTCCCAGGACTGCAAAGGGAAATAAAGTAAAAGAAAACCACTAACTCATAAATACAGCATGATTGAAAAGTCCAGTGAATGTGGGCTTATAGATTTATACTTCTGTGGGCATGTATATTTATACAGATAAGACGTCCTTTTTTTTAATTAAAAGCTTTTTCCCACCATCTCACTATGTAGCCCTTGAGCTTCTGTCCTTGAACTGGCAGGCTCTGCCTCTGCCTCCAGAGTGCGGGGCTCACAGGTGTGTGCCACCACGCCTGGCTGTTTTTCTGGTGCTGGGGTTAGAACCTAGGCAGCCTCTACTGTCCAGCCTCTCCCTCAGGCCCCCCGTCCAGTTTTGCCAGGTGACTTGGGGCTCCCGGGGCATCTGAATTAGGTCTGAGATGCGCATTACTTCTGCGGTGAGCTCTGGTCTAGACCTAGGCTCCCTGGTGCCCTCTGCAGGCCCGGGTCTGTCCCTCCACACCCGGGTGTCTGCCAGGGGCTCAGGTGTGCCACTGCCTGGCAGCCCTCTCCGAGCTTCCTGGTCAAGGATGTGCCGCCCAGCTGGGACACTGGCCCAGGGCTGGTGTCTACGAGGCCAGTGGCCGTGTGGGGGACTCAGGATGCTGAGGGCCCCAGGGGGCTTTGTTCAGGAGCAGCCCCTCGTCAGCAGCCTCTGCCCATCTGAGTTCTGCGGATCTTCTGTGCCCAGAGCCTCAGGGCTGTCGGCTTCCACCCAGGCCAGGCTTCTGGGCGGGACTTGGGGTGACACACGAGGGGTGGTGTCTGACTGCACCTTGGGGATGGAGTCCTGGCCGTAGGAGTCACTGTCAGGATTTGCCAGCTGTGCCCTGGTGCCCTGGCCTGGTGCTGCACCTGGTCACCCAGGAGGGGCCACGGGCCCTTTTCCCGTCCCTCGTGCACTCACTGCCCAGGATATGTTGTGACCTGGCTTCCGTTTTGGGTCCTTGGCCAGCTGCCCCCCATGGCCCTCTGTGGGCGTCACCCTCCATCCGCTCTGCTCCTGCCCCGCAGTGTAAGATGTGCTGTCTTCTGGGCCCGTAGCAGTGCAAAGGGGAGCGGTTCCCTGCACCAGGGGTGCTGGTGGTGGCAGTAGGTGGCCAGCAGTGCACACTGTGGGCTGGGATGTCGGGCTTTCTGTCCCCAGCCGAGGTGAGACCTGAGCCAGAGTCAGGGCTTAGTCGGACGTGTGGATGGTGGCTGGGGCTGAGGCAGCGGCGAAGGATCCGTAGAGGCCGCGGCAGGCTGTGCTGCCATGCGCATGGCCAGGTTGGCCCTGGGGCCAGCTGGCCCCCGGTGCTGGCCCGGTTTCCATGGGAACAAGGCACCATCTCCAATCAGCTGAATTTCTGCCCCTCATTCTCAACCCGGGACCGCCAGGTTCCGTGTGTGCAGCGAGGCTGAGGTCAGTGTGGGTCACTGGCTCGGGGAGGGCGGCGCTGCTGGACACGGAGGAGCGGCCGCCTTGCGGCTGTGTGAGGAGCCGTGGGGGAAGCCAGGACCGACCGCCAGTGTCCGGGGCTTGTGTGTGTGTCGCCCTCCCGCTGCCTGTGCCTCCGGCCTCTGTCCCGCCCCTGTGTGATTCTTGACTCTCACACCTGTCTCTGTTGCAGAGTACGGCGTTTGTGAGAACCTGCGGAAGCTGGAGATCACCGGTGTGTCCTGCCGGGACGTCTATGCCAAGCGTGAGTTCCTCTCTGTTGGCTTTGTCTCGGGAGTACGGAGCCTTGTGACGCGTAGGGAGGGCACTGTCACATGTGCTCAGAAGTGCGGGGCCACCCGGGCAGCCCTCACGGGAGGAAGAGCTGTGATCTCCGTCGTGGCTAAACCCGGCCCTGTCTCCGTGTATCCAAATGCACAGAGCTGCCTAGGACTTTTCCGTAGCCTCTCAATTGGCTTTAAGCAATCTAACTCGGTCTGGCCTGGGCTGAAGTGTGGTCTTTGGAGCCCAGGACAGTCAGTGCTGCCCCATCTGCAGCTCCCAAAAACATGTGTGAGTGGGCGGGAGGGCGAGCCAGGCTCCACGCTGTCCACTGGGATTGGCCTTGGGGTGAGTGCTGTGGCTTCCCAGGCATAAAAGAGCGCACCTCAGAGCTGAAGCACCGACCCCAGGACATTGGATGCTGCTGTGAACTGCACCCCTCCTCTCTGCACTGCAGAGGGGCTCTAGGGCCTCCCCCCCAGCCCAGCTCACCATGCTCATGGCCTCCACTGTTACAGTTGCTCACCCCGAGTCACCCCCTCGTGGAGAATTAGTAAGACCTGGGCTCGGCCCTGGGCCGGGGCCTGTGTTCCGGTTAGCCTTCAGCCTCGCTGGACCTGGGACCCCCTTGGCTCCCCACCATCTTGGATGTATATTTGTGTCTTTCTTTATCTGTGGGTTGTGCTGGAAGCGGTAGGGTGGAGTTACCTCGCTAGCGTCCAGGAACCTTCCTTTGGGGTTGCAAACACAGACTTCCCGGGCTGCGGCAGCCACAGGTTGCGGAGGGCCGTCCATGGTCCATGCTGGGGCCGCAGGGCTGCAGGCGAGTGCGGCTCTGCTCTGCCTAACAGCCTCGTTTTCAGCCTGCTTTGCTAAAGGCATTTTTTGTGTGTGGCATCAGGAACCTGCATTTCTATTTATTGAATATTTATACTTAGTTTGTGAAGGTGCTGGGGACCCAGCCCAGGACCTCGTGCTTGCTGGACAAGCACTGACCACTGGTCTACACTTCCAGCCTTTACATTCTGTGTTTTTTGTTTTGTTTTGAGCCAGTTTTGCTCTGCAGTTCATGCTGGCCTTGAACTTGCAGGAACCCTCCTACCTCAGCCTCCCAATTCCTGGACGGCGGGCAGGAGTCACCATGCCCAGTTCACATTCTGTTTTTAACTCACTCATAATAGTCGGGTGTGTGTATGAGGCACACTGTGACCTTTCTGTGCACACCTGCCCTGTGTACCCGGCACCCCGGGCGTTTGGGAGTCTCAAAGCCCTCTCTACTGTTTGGAGACACAGTTACTCGCAGTCAGTTTATTCTCTGGGGCCGCAGCACCCTGGGAGTTGTTAGTGCTGTCCAGCTGCTGCCTGTCCTCACCTTCAAGGGCCTTAGGTCCCAGCCTCTGGGGTGGTGTGGGAGCCCGTGCTGACCATTCTGGAGCCAGCTGTGGACAACTGGCCGAGGAAACCCAGTGCCACCACGGCCTCCCTCAGCCTTCAGAGAGGCGGCCCTGTGCTGTGCCCCACTTCTTCCTGGAGCTCTGTTCCCCCCCCCCCCGTGGTTTCCTTAATCAGGCTGAGCCCCACGCCCCTGCTTCTTGATTCCCCAGTCCCCGGCGTGCACACGCTCAGGCCTCAGGCCACCTCGGCCCCACCGCCCTCCTGGTTGGCCTCCACCGAAGGCCGCTTCTCTCTCCGTGTGGCCTTTGGTCTTCCTCCTCCGGCTCTTCTCGGGGTTGGTTAGGGTTGGTTAGGCGTCTGCTCCGCGTCCCTGTGGGGCGGCACGGGACAGGTCTGAGTTCTGAGCACCACAGTCACTTCCTGGCAGGGACAGCTGGGTGTGCTGGGGTTTGCAGGTCCAGCAGGGAGTGGCGTCATGAGGTGGGTACAGCCTTGTGGAGAGAAAGAGATGCCGTCCTGAGCCCTTCCCACTGTGTCTGTTCAGGTATAAACCCGCGCGTGAAGTCGGGGCGCTTCCTGAGAATCCTCCCTGACTACGAGCACATGGAGTACAGGGACGTGTACACCTGCCGTACGTACCCGCTGCTTTGGCTCCGGGTGGCACGGCTGCGGGTGCATGGGGGCCTGGGCCTCGCTCACTGACTGACGCTTCCACGCCACGGCAGCTGGCCTCGGGGCCCTTGCTGCCCTTCCTGTGCTGCAGTGTGGCTTGCCGTGTGTGGTGACAGTGACTGCCCCGAGGGCAGCCCCGGCAGCCAGCCGGGCAGGCCGGGTTTCCACAGCAGCTCTGAGGTCTTGGGCAGCACTAGTGGTGGCCACGCCCCTGTCCCTTACCGAGGATGTTCCTGGGGAAGGTCAGCAGGCTGGAGAGCAGAGGATGGGAGCCTGAACCCTTTCTGCTGCACACTGGAAGGTGAACTTCTGAGCACATGGGTTTACAGAGAGGTCCTGTCCGTGACTGGCCCTGAGACCGCAGTCCTCTTCTGGTTGAGCTGTAGTATAGGAAATTAGGGTCCTCTCCACCGCTCGTTAGTTCAGTTAGGGGATGGAGAGGTGAGCTGTGGGTGTCGAGGAGGACACGGACAATGCCCAGCTTGCATGAATAGCTGATCGTGGTTTCCATCAGCACACGTGCCTGCCTGCTGGACCCTGCCCACCTAGTGCCCACCATTGGCCATGTTGTCTGGAGCAGGTGCCCTGCTGAGCTTTGGAGACGCCCAGTTTCCTAGCTGGCCATGGCGGCCCACACTTGGAATCTGAGGAGGCTGAGGCAGGAGGGTGGCAGGTTTGACAGGCTGTGGGCAGTTTGAAGGTTGATTGCTACTTTACACACCTGGGAGGAAATAATTTGTCCAGAACTTTCTGGCCCAGCCCACCTGGCCCTCCCTGCTCAGTGCTAAGCCGCTTCCCCCAGTCCTGTGGAAGAGGCCAGGTTGGTGTGAGGGGACCTGAGAGCTGATTGATCCTGCTGTGCTGTGGGCAATGGCCTGGCCTGGGCCGAGAGGTCCAGACAGACAAGCAGTGACCCACCTTCTGTGTGCCCCCTCTGCCTCCAGATGGATGGACGGTTGCTGGTTCCCTTGCGCCCCGCCTCTGTGGAGCTGAAGCGGAATTTTAGCCCATCGCTGGGAGGCCTGGCCACCAGCACCAGGAAGCCCCTGAGTTTGCTGGGCGCATTCTTGTCGCCAAGAATAAGGGACGGGTGGCCGGGCCTTGATGCAGTGCACGAGGGGCTGCCTGCCTGTGGGCTCTCATTGCATTAGCCCCTGGGCATCATATACATGACACGCTGGCTGCCTGGAGACCTGCCGGGACCCGTGGCTCTGGTGCATTATCAGAACACAGTGCAGGACACTTGGGAGAAGGTCTCAGGAATCCCCGGGGGGCTCCATTTCTCTGGACGTAACCAGCTGGGACTGGCCTCCTAGAATATCAGGACCATCTTTGTGGTGTGAGAAAGAGCAGGGCAGCCCCACTGAGACCCAGCTTGCTCCCCGGGACAGTGCCCCTCCGGCCAAGCGTGAGTGTCCCACCTCTGTGAGCAGGGCCGGGAGCCCGGGTCGCCCACCGCTCTCGTGTCTCCCGTGGCTGAGCTGGTGGCTGTTGTCCTGGTGATGGCTTTGATAGGGTGAGGGAGCTCCATGGAGAAGTGGGCTGTCCATGCAGTGACCATCTTATGTGTGTGTACAGTGTCTGCAAAAGCCCAAACTTGGAAATCCCTGGTCTTATGGATGGCACCAGTCTCGAGGGCCCCACCACGGGCTCCATGCCTGGGGTGAGGAGCGGCGGGTCGGGGAGCACAGACAGAGGCTCCTGAGCGGGTGCTCCTGAGCGGGTGCTGGGGTGGGCAGGGCCTCCGCTGGGTCCTGGGGTATCTAAGGTTTCACATCATGTGCCGAGTCACTGGTGGACACCCCGTTCCTTGCAGTCCCACTTGAGCAAAGTGGGAGCCACCCATGGGTGACCTTGGTTGTTGACTGTCGTGGACACACAGACTGGGTTCCACCCAGTGAATGCTTTTGCCAACCTGCTGAAGCGTCTTACAGGCTTACCCAGGTACTGTGTCAGACAGGAGCGAGTGGCAGCCTGGGGCCAGTGTCCTGCTGGCTCTGGTTGGGAGTCCCTGGGGCTGGTTTAAAGGTGGTGCCATCTCGGGAGCCGGGATGGTTTTCCGAACACAGCCCTGCAGTCGTGGTGGTGAGCTAGGTGCCTGCAGGCCAGCTGTTGGGACTGCTCATTGCCACCTTTGGGAACAGTGCCAGGCACCTTGGGAGGCAGCACGCGGGTCCCCTCTGTAGGTGTGCGGCGGGGCTGCAGGGTCCCCCTTCTCGGCTCACTCTTCCTCTCCGAGTGGAGGGGAAGGAGGCAGGTGTCCTGCAGTTTAGTGTCCCCGTGTTTCATTGGTAAATGGCTACAGAGTGCTGCTGTGGTCTTCTTTGTCCTCAGCCACAAACTCCTCTCCCTGCGGTAGTGGGGGGAAGTCTGCCCTCTGGGGAGCCCGCCTGTGGGACCCGGGACATCGGTCCAGCCAGATTCCTGGATTCGGATTGGGACAGCGTTGGCTTCCGAGGGCTCCTTCCTGCTATGCCCGATATTCCTAAAGCAGGCTTCGCACCGGGCACCGTGCGGGCCGGGCAGCTGGGCCCCGGGGTCAGCGTGCTCCCCGCCTCCAGCACTGCACTGTCTGGGTCCTGCCAGCGGCCTGGGGAGGGGCCCGATTCTCAGCGCCTGTGTGGCCGCGACCGGCCTGGCAGCCAGGTGTCTTGGGGCTTGTTCTGAGGCTGAGGTTTTAGTTTTCATGCTGCTTTCCAGCTGAACAGGGACTCTGGTTTTGGGATCAGCAGGAGGGACTGCTGCACCCTTTTCGCCGGCTTCCTAGCGGCCTGACGTCACGATGAGTTCTGCGAAGAACCAGGCGTTGGCGGCCGTGAGGTTGAGAGGCTGGAGGCGGAGGAGAGCCGCGCGGTCTGGTGTTGCTTAGTGTTCGGTGTTGTGTGAAGCCGTACAGGGAAGCTGGAGGAATCTCGCTGTGAACACCCGCTTCCCCGGGTTCTACTGCGGGCACTCTGCCGCACTTCTTGTCATGTGGACGTCTGTCTGTCCGTCTGTCCCACTGCCCGCTGTCCATCCCTCTGTTGACTCAGTTCTGGTGTGTTTCACCCTGGCCGCTTCTGCGAGCACTTCACTGACTCGGTTCGGCGCTGGTGTCTGGCTCGGGAGCCTGCATGCCCGCTCGGCACAGCTGCACACCCCTCGGGCTGGGAGGGAAGGCGACCGCCTTCGCCTTTCATAAATGGATCTCAGGGGTAACCCCGCCCCGTGTGCATTGAGTGGAACCCTCCTGAGTGATGGCGCTGGGCTGGGCCTGGGGATGGTGGGGCCTCTCCCCCAGTTGAGTGCACCCCCAAAGGCTGGGCTCTTTCCCTTCCCACCCCCAGCCAAGGCAGTGACCTTCTGGCTCCTGCCTGTCCTGGGCCCTTCTTGGCCTGCCAAGCGGCCCTCCCCTCCTGCCCTCTGTTGCAGCCAGTGTCTGAAAGCACCTGTGGCTTCAAAGTTTATGGAGACCTCAGCCCTGCAGCCCTGCAGCCCTGCAGCGAGCAGTCAAGCTCCCGGCGAGCACTGTCCCCTGGGGCTGTGGCCTTGCGCCCGCTCACTCCTGCACTCATCCCAGGGTTCACGGGCAGGACACCCAGCACCCTGCAGGGTGATTCACATCACCTTCCCTTCCCCGCAGCAGTGCTCTTGGGGTTAGGGTTCGGGCCGAAGCCGGCACCTGCCTCTCTCGCGGGCTCCTCCCGTGCCCTCGATGGGTCTAAGGAGGTGCTTGGCCCATCTCCCCACAGTGCTTCACCGATACCGACACATCTTGGGATTGTGGCAGCCAGACATCGGGCCGTACGGAGGGCTCCTGAACGTGGTGGTGAGTCGGGGGACCTCCCTGCCCTGCGCTCGTTACGCAGGGCACAACTCTCGATTCCTGCGTGACAGCAGAGAGTTCAGGTGACTTTCCAGTGGCCAGGCTTGGTTTGTACACTCCTCCTCAGCCCTCACCCTGTGTCCCCAGGCCCTGTGAGGCAGGAACAGGCAGTTTGGGGGCCTCACACCTGGCCTCCCTGGGACTCCAGCCGTCACATTCACGCCCGTGGGACCTGTGCTCCAGCTGCTGTCGGCTGTGGCTCTAGCTTGGGGTCAGCGAGCTGAGGGAGGTGGGCGGAGGGTGACGTGTGGCCTTTGCTGTGCTCCCACAGGTAGATGGCCTGTTCATCATTGGCTGGATGTACCTGCCACCCCACGACCCTCACGTGGATGACCCCATGCGATTCAAGCCTTTGTTTCGAATCCACCTGATGGAGAGGAAGTCGGCCACCGTGGAGTGCATGTACGGCCACAAGGGGCCCCACAATGGCCACATCCAGGTGGGTCCCGAGACACCAACCGGGTGTGCAGGGGAGGGGTGGCTCCTGGCCGCCACAGTCCCTTGCTGTCCCGGGCAGGGCTTGTGCAGCTGCTGGGAGGTGTGTGGGCTGTCCGCGGATGCCTGGGGGCGGTTCTGCGCACCCCACAGAGACAGACGGGGACAGATGGGGAGGGACCACGACTAACCTGCTGCTCCTCCTCGGCCTTTTCCTCCCACGGTGACACCGAAGATAGTGAAGAAGGACGAGTTCTCCACCAAATGCAACCAGACCGACCACCACAGGATGTCAGGCGGGCGGCAGGAGGTGAGGCCCCGGTGGGGAGGGCGCAGGGTGGATGCGGGAGGGGGGCGCGGAGGTCCCCACCGCCACCGTGTGACCAGCAAGCACCACTCCTGCATTGTGCAGCCCAGTTCATCCTGTCTCTGCAGATGACACACCCCACAGACCTGCAGACCCGCGTCCTGGGGGACATGCACTCCGGGAGGTCTCTCTGTTTACCCAGCTCTGCTCTGTCCCCATGTGTGGGGTGCATCCGTCCCCCAGGGGCAGCGCTGGCTGCTTCCAAGTGAGGTGTAGGGAGGCCGAGTCCAGGGTCCCCTGTTCTCCCCGCCTCAGTGGACCTTGTGGTCCAGGTTTCTAGGTTGCAGCCGTGCAGTGGAAGCCCAGGTGCTGAGCTTCCTGCAGTGGAAGGAACACTAGGCTGCTTTGTGTTTCAGAATTTAGAGGCTGTGAGTCAGCCTGCCTTTCCCAGCTGTTCAGGGAAAACCCGAACTTGGTGGGTAGAGGCTCACGGTAGCCTGCCTTTCTCACGCTTCTTAGCCAGTAGCTGGGGCTTCTCCTTCAGCCACAGAGCTCAGCGGGAGCTGAGATAAACAGTAGCAGTGCGTGTGCTTCATGGGGTCCTTTGAAGCTAAATGCAGCCCCGGTTTCCTGAGTAGATGGCAGGTGAAGGTGGTCAGGAGCGGGGGTGGTTTCATTGGTAACGTTGTGAGTTTAACTGTGGCTTTATATAGCCGTGTGTAACAGCATATCCATAATTGATGAAATTCACATTTAAATATAAAATGTAAACAAGAAACTCCTCAGCTGTTGAGACGTAAGCTATTTTGTGTTTCTGGTAATGTTGACTGTAGGGTGGGAACAAGTTTTTGTAGGCCAGGCGTGGTAGTAAAGGCTGGCGATCCCAGCTACCCGGGAGCCTGAGGCAGGAGGATCACAAGTTAGAGCCCAGCTTGGGCAACTTTGTGGGACCTTACCTCGAAAAGACAAAATAGAACCCCGCTACAGACGCCGCCTAGCTTTTTGTTCATGGGTGCCCTCGAAGGCAGAGCCGTCATCTTCTGCCCTGGGCCCTGCCCGAGCAGCCCCTTGGGCAGACTGAGCCTTTGGAGGGCCGGGACCTGCAGGGAAGGGCAGACGGGGAGGCTCAGTCACTGTCCCTGCTGAGACGCAGTGCCCAGCACCCGTGATTTAGAGGAGGAGGGTTCGTTTTGGGTCTGTCTGTAGAGATTTTAGTCCATAGTGAGCTGGCTGCGTGGCAGAGGGGCCTGGTGGAGGGAGAGTGCTCACATCATGGTGGGCAGGAAGTGGAGGGCCAAGAGGAGCCAGAGAGGGAGAGAAACACTTTCGGGTCTCGTGACCTCGTGACCACCTCTTCTGACCAGAGCTCACTTTGTGAGGGCAGTAGCACCCCAGGTGCTATAGCACCCCACGATCCAGTCACCTTCCGAGGACCCTCTGTGAGCACATGAGGCTCGGGGTAGTCTGCTCCTGAGCCTAAGGTGGGGGCGGAAGGAGAGGGCAGGGGCCAGGTGCCCCCCACCTCACCGTCTCCTGGGGCCCTGGGAAGAGGAGGTGAGGTGAGGTGAGGGTCACTGAGTGCTGCACAGGGGGCGGCCCTGCGCGCGTGAGAATTACCCCTGCCGAAGGGGCGGGCACGTGTCCTCCCAGCACTCGAGGGCTGAGGCAGAAGGCTGACACGTTTAATTCCAGCCCGGGCAGTTTAGCAACTTAGTGGGTCCTTGTCGCAAAGAGTGAGAAAAGCGGGCTGAGATAGAGCTCAGTGGCACAGCGCTGCCTGGCAAGTGTGCGGTTGTGAGTTCGATCCTGGGTGAAGACCCTGGCTTCGGTCACTAGTGGAGAAGTAAAGTTACTCTGCCCTGTGCGTCCAGGCTCTAGATGTCTCCTCCCCACCTTTCATGAGACTGGGTCTCTCTGTGTATCCCAGCTGGGCTCCAGCTCACAGCCGTCCTCCTGCCTCAGCCTCTTGAGTGCTGGGATCACAGGCACTGAAGGGAAGATTGGACCCCGATGGTCTGCTTGGCCACCCCTGTTGGCCTGTGGTGGTTTTCTGTGCTCTGGAAGGTTCTGCCCCAGTTGGCTGGGGGGTCTCCCCTGGAAGCAGAGGCTGGCGGCCTCCCAGACCTGCTGTCTTGGTCTGCTTGGGGTGAGGGCAGGAGTCTCGGGCAGCGTCCTCCTCTCATGTGGCGCCTGGTTGGCTGAGCGTCGCTGGTGAAGACTTTGCCAGCCTCCCGGATGCCGTGAGTGCAGTAGCTGCCCTCGGCCACACCCTTCCTCCGTGATGCTCCAGCCTGGAGTCTGCTGACCATGGCCTGAAGCCTTTGAAACCACAAGCCGGGTCCCCCTCTTCCTTCAGTCCTGTGTGCCCGTCCCTTTGTCCCAGTGACAGAAAGCAGACCGACACAGCAATCGGGCGGCGGTGAGGTCTCTGCCTGTCCTTCTTCCATGACATCACTGCTCATCAGTGATGAGCATGCGGGAGAGGGAAGTGCTCGCACCGGGCAGCCAGCGGGCCCTAGGCCCTGAGGCCTGGCCCTGTCCTTTGGCCCCGGAGCCGCCCCCCCTGCCTGCGGCACTGCCCTGCGACTGTCAGAGCAGAAGTCCTGCTGTTCAGCACACTCTATGTCTCTTGTTGCCTAAGCCTTTGGGATGCAGTAAAGAGCATCTTTAAAGATTCCATCTCCCCGGTTTGTGCTGCCGGTGCGTGATGCCTGCCCTGTGGCCCCGGAGACCTCTGCTGTCTCCTGAGTGGGGCGGCAATGCTTTGAATGGCCAGCAGCGTGGTTTGGTTCTTTCTCCTTGTAAACAGATTTGGCCTCCATTTGCAGAGCTCGTGCCGGAGAGTCAGAACCATCACACCGCGTCAGGCACACAGAGGTTCAGACAGACAGGGTGCATCCTGCAGAGCCAAGTCACTGGACACCAGGCTTGCTGACCACACATGCACTGCAGCCCTGGGGCCCAGGAGAGCAGGCCATGAGGCTGCAGAGCACCTGGCAGCAGCAGGCCACGGCCTCTGCAGACTGGCAGGCAGGGCTTCCTGGCGGTTGGCACCATGCAGGGGGTCCCCTGGTGACTGTGCCCACTTCTCTCTGCAGGAGTTCCGGACGTGGCTGAGGGAGGAGTGGGGCCGCACGCTGGAGGACATTTTCCACGAGCACATGCAGGAGCTCATCCTGATGAAGTTCATCTACACCAGTCAGTACGAGTGAGTGCGGGCACCTGCCGCCCTGTCCTCCCCTGTGCCCCTCCATAGGGCCATAGCCAGTGGGATGTTTCCTTCCCCACTGCTGGTGGGGCGGCCTCCTCCAGCAATGCAGGGTGCTGGGGCAGAGGGCTGAGTGTCCAGGCAGGCACCCCCACCCCCAGGACCCTGGATGCCTGCTGGGCCGAGTTGAGCCTCATGCCTTCTGCCTGCTCCCCGCAGCAACTGTCTGACCTACCGCCGGATCTACCTCCCGCCTAGCCACCCCGACGACCTCATCAAGCCTGGCCTCTTCAAGGGCACCTATGGCAGCCACGGCCTGGAGATCGTGATGCTCAGCTTCCACGGCCACCATGCCAGGGGCACCAAGATCACGGTGAGCCCTCCCGTGGTGGCTGCCATCTTGGGCGCCGTGCATGCAGCCTCTGACTGGGCCGTCACTGGACTTGGCACTGAGGGGTCACTGTGGCCCACAGCTCTGCCAGGGAGCTTGGAAATTTTGGCTGCCACACACCCTACAGCCCTGGTGGCCCAGAACCTGCCCTCCACACAGTTTGTCAGTCTGGCCACCCTGCAGGGCCCACGGTCAGCTGTGGACATGTGGGTGTCCCCACCCAAGCTCCTCCCCTCGGATGCCTGGAGCACAGTCTTCTGTCAGCCTGGGAGTGGTTCCAGGTGACATGTGTGCACGTGTGGTGGCTGTGTGCTGGCAGACAGCCTGCCGCTGTGGTGGCTGTGGCAGCTGGAGAGAAGCTGTCTGCACTGGCTGAGCTGTGAGCTCAGAGGTCGCCTGCTCACCTGGCCCCAGGAGGCCGCTCTGCATGGCCGATCACTGGGGTGTGGTCACGCCACGCTGGCTGTGACCTCATAGTTGCTAGGCTGGTTTCTGGCAGGCAGTGTCCCCGTGTCCTGGGGGAGCGCCTGGTGCAGCGGTGGGAACAGCATAGGCTGTTCTATCATGCAAAGCTGAGAGGTTTGTCGTTGCCATCCAGGTGGAACGGGCTGGAGCCGGGCCGTGCTCCCGCCCAGCCATCCGGGTTGGCTTCCTGTCCCCATGGAGCTGCAGGACCTGGGTACCCAGGGTTAATACAGGAGCTGCACTTTCCAAGCACGCAGTCCTGGTGCCCTGTGGTCTGCCACCCTGCTGCCGGGCCTCAGAGGTCCCCGCCTCACAGACAGGCCTGCTTCCGCCTGAGGGTTTGAGCACAGGTGGGCACAGCTGTGGCTGTGTGTGTCGCACCTGCGTGCCCAGCAGGCTGCCCGGTCACTGTTGGTGTCACTCACTGGTGCTGCCGTTTCATCTCCCCAGACCCAGATGGGCCCCCTCTGGGTGCAATGTGAGGGCGTCTGAAGCCTGAATGTGGGCACTGGTGCATGTCAGTGGCGGAGCCAGAGGTGCCCATGGGCCCGGGGCTCCTTCGGCCTGGAGGCTGTGTAGTATTTCTGGAGGTCTGAATGCCGCTGATGGTTGCCCTGCTGCTCTGCAGGGTGACCCCAACATCCCCGCCGGGCAGCAGACGGTGGAGATTGACCTGAGGTACCGCATCCAGCTGCCTGACGTCGAGAATCTCCGCAACTTTAACGAGCTGTCGAGGATTGTCCTGGAGGTCGGCGAGCAGGTGCGGCAGGAGCAGCAGCAGGAGGCCGGCGAGGGCCCTTCCCAGGCCCAGGACCCGCCACCCAGGGAGGCCGACACGGTGCCCGCCGAGGGCAGCGGGAAACCTGCAGACGGAGAGGCTGCAGCTGAGCAGCCGGCCCAGTCTGGCAAGGGGCAGCCGTTCGTGCTGCCCATGGGCGTGAGCTCCAGGAACGAGGACTATCCCCGCACCTGCCGGCTGTGGTGAGCACCAGGGGTGGGGCTTCAGCCATGTGGCCCGAGCGCCCAGCCCGAGAGGGGCTCCGCTCCCTGGCGTCCGTCACAGCTGGCTCATAGCAGGGCTCCTCCAGGTGCCTCCCGGAGCATGAGCAGGGTCACTCCACTGATGGCTTCTGGGGGACTCGGTGGCCTAGGACAGGCGAGCTCAAGTGTCCCCAGCGTAGGTGAGGGACAGGTCTCTCCCCAGGGAGCCCTGCCTGCAGCTTGCCCGGGAGCTCTTTGAGGCTGCTGTCTGCTACTGCTCATGCAGCCCAGTCGTGGCCGTGGCGCCCCCGTGGCCTCTCCTCTCTTCCACCCATTCTGCTCTCCTTCCCTGCCCCCGCAGGTGCTCTGGCCCTCCCTGCAGGCCCAGGCGGGGTTGATGACCTGGCAGAGTCCGTGAGGTCCCGGCTCCCCTCCCTCGACTTGGCTCTTCTGCCTCGGGCCCTGCACTCTGGGGCTGTTTTAAAGTTAACGCAGGGCTGGGGCTGGAGCTCAGCAACACGGCGCCTGCCTTGCAAGCACGAGCCCCGGGGCTCAATTCTTACTGCCAAAAAACTCCAACAAATAGGGCCAGGAATTTAGCTCCTGCCTGGCAGGTGTGAGGTCGTGAGTTCAGTTCCTGGTAACCACCCCCCCCCCAAAAAAAAAAACACCAACAAATACAGTAAGAGAGCTACAGTTAACAGAAGTGGGGTGGAACGGGAAATCCAGCTCCTCGGTGCTGCTGCCCACGCCTCAGTGCTGACCGGCTGCCCCGTCTGGTGCTGCCGTATTGGACAGTGTGCACCACAGCACTGGGCGCCATGGGCCCTGTCCGTCTCCTGCTGTCACAGGTACCTGGCCTCCGCCTTTGTCAGCTGTCACTTTCCCTTGGCTTCTGGACGGCTGCTGTCTCAGGCCAGCAGCAGTCGGCGGGGCATTTCCCAGGAAAGCCACTGTTCAGGGTGACCTTTTCCCATGTGGAGCTCCCAGCGGGGATCTGGGCAACTGGATAGGGCTTCGTTGAGGGAAAATCGCTTTCTGTGTGCTGTGCAAGCAGGACAGGGCTGACCTGGGTTGCTGTAGAGGGAGGCCCATAAACTTTAGCGTTGAGTGCGGTTCGATGGTTGAAAACTCTTGTTCGACTGTTAAGGAAAAGGGCTCTGTTATTTCTGTAAACATCTCACAGCTCCCAGGACCCCGCGGCCAGCAGAGCTCACTGCGGGCCCTACGCATGCTGTGGCCGCCTGGGTGCGCCGCCTCTCTGTTGGAGTACAGGACGCTCTCCAGCCTGTGAGATGCACCTGGTCCCTTTGGCTGCTCTGCAACCTTGCGGGGATACTGCTGGCCTCTTCTGTGTGCCAGTGGCCACTGCTTCTCCCCCAGCTAAGAAGCCTCTGAACCGCAGGGCTGCATGCCCGTCCCCTTCCCTGTGGAGCCTCCATGGGCACCATTGGGCCAACACTGACCTCTCTGTGGCCAGAGCTTCGAGGTTTTTGCAAGCTGTATTTTATTCTATTATTATTAGTTTTTTTGGTCTTTTGTTTTTTTATTGGTACCAGGGATCGAACTCACGAGCACACACTTGCAAGGCAGGCGCTTATGCCACTGAGCTAAATCCCCAGCTCCGCAAGCTGTATTTTAAACTAACACTGGTCTCAGAGCCATCAGTGTCTGTACGTGGCCGCTGCATGTGCTGTCTCTCATGTATCTTTGTTAGTGCGGGATATAACGATTCCCGAAACTTTAAGATGAGAGTTTCCATGGCCTGGTGTGTTCCTGTCATGGAATTTCTGTGTGTCCACCCAGGGCTCCTACTGCAGCCAGGGAAGGTGGGGGACGTGGTGGTCAGCAAGGGCCCAGATCTGGGCAAACCCTGGGCTCCAGACCACGAGCTCCAGCCCTAAGCAGCCCAAGCATCCAGTGCACTGGCTATGCTGGCCCTCGGCGATGGACACGCAGGCCTCCAGCTGCCCCCGCAGAGACAGGCCTCTTGACGCCGCTGGCCTGCGCCTGGCGCACTGCTAGGGCCCACCTGGCGAGGAGGGTGTGCTGGCACGCTCTGAGGGCCCTGCCCGTGCCCGGGGCCCCCTCCCTCACGCTGTGGCTCTTGCCTCCGCAGCTTCTACGGCACAGGCCTCATTGCTGGCCACGGCTTCACCAGCCCCGAGCGCACCCCTGGCGTCTTCGTCCTGTTCGACGAGGACCGCTTTGGCTTCATCTGGCTGGAGCTGAAGTCCTTCAGCCTGTACAGCCGCGTCCGGGCCGCCTTCCGGAACGCCGATGCGCCCTCGCCCCAGGCCTTCGAGGAGATGCTCAAGAACATCCAGTCCCTCACGTCCTGACCGCCCTGCCCCTGCGGGCCGGCCTGGTGCGCCCCGCGTCGTGCCGGAAGCAGCATGCACTTGGACACGCGGCCTTTCACCAGGACGTGCGCTTTCTCGTTGGACTCCGGCCGGCCCGAGACACTTTATGTATAGCGTGTAACATATCCTGTACATTGTTGGTAGTCGTGAAGGGGACGCTGAGCATGTGAGGACAGAGAAGGGAAGAGTGAGCGAGCAGAGTGAGCCTGACCCCGAGGAGTGGCTGTGGCACGCAGGGACAGACTGGGGGCCAGGTCCCTGGCGAGTGTCTTCGAGGCAAAACAGGACCCCCCTTTGGGGTTACGGCGCAGCAGCCGGGCATGTTCCCCTGAGCAGATGCAGTGCAGGGTCCGGGAGGTGGCGAGGAGACATCCCGCTGGCACCCACATGGGTGAGGGGAGGACGGTGTGCCTGGAGCCACCCGGGTTGGGGCCAGGCCTCAGGTAGGGTTCCCAGTCTCTGCTGGCCCGCCAGGCGTTAGGGCCCAGGCATTTCACTCCGGTCCTTTCCCCGTTGGTGAAATTGGGCTAGCCCTGCAGGTCCCGGGACCGTCAGTGTAGACATCCGCAGCATCTGTACCATTCCCTGGCAGCCGTGTCTACACTGCTTCTGCATCTGCTTCCGAGGCTCCTCTGACGCCCGGCTGTCCCGGCTCCAGGCTGGGTGTTGTTCTGCGCCCATGCCCCACGCTCCCCCTTCTGCGCCCGCTCTGCACCCAGTGGCCTGGCACTTGCGGGTGTCCAGTCTGCAGGGCACAGGGCTGTCCCCACGCTTTGCTGTCATTGCGTGGCACACACAGGCTGAACAGGTGCACTTCAGAGCCATTTGCAGGTGGGAGCGTGGCCTTCCAGCCCTTCTGGAGGCCGGGACCCTGCGGCACGGAGGCCTGAGAGCCACTGTGGCCCTGCTTGTTGGCGCCTGCATTTGTAGACCCCCATCCACGGCCTGGCTGACACTGGTGTCTCTGGAAGGACAGGGCCCCTTGGACTCTGTCACACTTCCTGCCCTGTGGCTCGTGCAGCCCTGGGTGGGCTCCCGGTGTGCACCTTCCCTCTCATGGCTGGCCCCTCATGGCTGCTCTGAACCGTCCTCCAGGCGCTCAGGACTTACTCTGCTGCTGAGAGATACCCTGGCAGTCATGTGGTGCCTTTGCCTAGAGATCCACCGGGGACACCCCATGAAACATTTTCCTAATTAATTTTTCCCCAACTGGCCTTAAACTTCCACGGTCCTACCTTCCACTCACCGGCAGCACCTCACTTTGCTCCCGAGTGCAGAGCTGAGCAGCTCTTGCGAGGTCCCCATGTGACGCTGCCCCTGGAGGATCTGACGGGATGCAGGTCGAGAGGCCGAGAGGCAGGCAGAGCAGGCAGGCGTCCTCCTGGGCAGGGCAGCGCCCCTGACCTGTGAAGTGAGACACCCCGGGTGCTTCTGCCCCAGTCTAGCGTTTTTTGCAGGACTGAGCCTGACGTCTGTGTCACTTCCTTGCCAGAAGAGGCAGCCCAAGAACGGAGGACAGTGGAGACCAAGGACGGTTGGGTGCCCTGTAAGTTTCACCACTGTTGATAGGAACCCTAGAGAAAGCATTTTTTACTCAGAGCCGCGGCTTGCTCTGAGGGACCCTTCTGCTCGGAGGAATCCCTTTAGCGCTGTAAAGAGCACAGTGATTGAAGAGACGTAATTATTAAAAAAAAGCCTCAAATCTAAACGGTGTAGCCTGCTTCTAGTTTATTTAAATGGTTTCTACTGATAGTTTCCAAAGTAACCAAGGCTCTGAGGAGCCCATGGCAGGGTGGGTCGTCCCACCATTTGTGAGACCTGGATACTGCATGTGGGGCCTGCAGCCTGGAAGGAGAGGTCTGGTTGGCCTGCTGGCCACCAGGATGCTACAGTCGCTCGGAGAACGTGGCTGGTTTTTTCCCATTCTTATGTGTCCCATGTCACATCCTTAAGTTACACAGGGGACAGATTGCACGTGTACTAGCAGCTCCCAGCTCCATTCACTGCAAGTGAGGCTCCAGCATGGTAGATGAAACCGGGCATGGTGGTTCACATCTGTAATTCCAGCACTGTGGGAAACTGAGACAGGAGGATTGCAAATTTGGAGCCCAGCCCATGCGGCTTAGTGACTTAGCCTGACCCTGTCTCAAAAAATGAGAACTGGGATGGAGCTCAGTGTGAAGGCCTGGACTCTGTCTCCGTAATGAAAAATAAAACAGATGGCTGATGCACTGTTGGGTCTCGGGTCCCCCGAGGAGCCTGGCTGTGCAGTTTGGGACCCTGGGGCCCACATGGTGCCTGCCTGGGAAGGTGGCGGGCAGATGCAGGACAGTGCCAGGGCTTTTCCTGTCGCTCGGTGGCAGGTCTGCCCCGGGTTCTGGGCCTTTCTGTAGGGCTCAGGGTGGGCTTTGGGATGCGCATGCTGGCCTAATGACCCCTGACTCGAGCCAGCTGACTGTGCAGCTGGGAACAACTGGAGGCTGACAGGCAGGCTGGGCCGTCACCCGCTGAGTCAGATGACTGGCTGTCATCAGCCAGGAGTGCAGGGCAGCTGTGCTGTGTCCCCACATCCGCTCAGCTGGGCGGGCGGCAGGTGGCCTCATTCCTGGGCGCTGTCCAAAGCCAGTGCCCTCGCCTCTGAGCCAGGCTTCTTTTTCTTTTTTTTTCCGTCTTTTTCCTTTTTATCTGTACCAGGGATCGAACTCACGACTGCCTGCTTGTGAGGCAGGCGCTTATGTTGCTGAGCTAAACCCCCAGCCCCCAGGCTTCTTTTTCATCTCCTGCGTGTCTGTGATGGGGACCACAGCCAAGGCAGTGTGGGGTGCCCGGGGCCGTGCATCCAACCCCCCGAGAGCAGAGGGGCGCTGAGCTGGGGTAATGGCCGGTCACCTGTCACATGCTACCTGGCTGCTCTACCTGGGGTGGTGCAGCTCCCTGTCCCCGAAGGCCCGGATGATTCTGCCAGGTCTGACTCCAGAGTTGCGCACCCCCAGCCTTCCCTTTGTCTCCGCTCCCTGAAGTCTCTTTGTAGTGCGACCTCTAGTGGGGATGCAGGGTCTCTGCACCGGATGTGATCCCAGCCAGCAGTGGGAAAAGGGAGCTGCTGCCCCAGGGCACCTGCTCTGCCCCTCGGTGAGGAGCGATGACTACAAAGTTTGCAGGCTTCACCTTGACCTGGTCTGAAGGTGCAACCTGCACCGAGCATGTCACCCACTGGTCCTAAGGCAGTGTGTCACCTCCAGGCCTCCTGGCAGCCGTGGCCTGGAAGAGCCCCCAGGTCCCAGGCGGTGTCCCAGCTCTCCATCCGGGCCAGGCACCACCAGGGCAGCGTTCGAGTGTTGTCCTCCTGTGACAGCTTGGGAGGTGCAGGTTGGTTAGGATCAGCCCCCTTTTCGGGGGAGGGGGCTCAGAGAGGTTGAGTAAGATAACCCGAGGTCTTGCAGCCAGGAGTTTTGAGGGAGCACTGCTCGGTTCTGATGGAAAATCCATAACCAGGGAAACTGTCCTGGACGTTGTTCCCAGAGTTGATGCAGTGCACACAGAGCCGGCACACAGAGCAGACGCGGAACACCCCACACCCCCAGCTCCACCCCCACCCCCACCTCGGAGCTTCCCTCTTGCAAAGACAGTGGGCTCTGCTGCATGGATTCTCGCAGCCACACTTTCTCAGCGTTGTTTCCAAGAATATCCTTCCCGATGAAGCCCCCTGCCCCTACACTGTGAAGTTTTGGCACCATGGACACACGGTTCACTTCCTGTCTGTACACCTGTGCTTTGTGCTGCAAAACAGCAGGCTTTGTGTTACCCCCCCCCACGAGGCAGCGCTTGCCCCATGGTGTGGGGGTCCCTCACGCATGGGCCGAGGGCCTTCCCTCCGCCGCTGGCCGGTCCTCCACAGTGTGCACCACCAGTTTGCTTATCCATCTCTCGGCAGTGGGCACCAGCTTCTTCTGTGGGATGTTTTACGGGCCAAGTCCCTGTCAATCTGTGCTCGTTAGTTTCCTCTCACTGCTGAGACAGAACACCCAACACCCGAGGTAAAGGGGCAAAGGGGTATTTGGCTCACAGTTTGTGGAGGTTTCGGTCCACAGTCGGCCAGCTGCGAGGCAGGGTGACTTGGCAGAGGGACACTGCAGAGAACGGTTCATGGTGATCACAAGGATGCAAAAGCAACAAGTGAGACAGACGAGACTCCGTGCTCCTTCTGCTGTATGCAGGCTGCCTGCCCTGGCATGAGAGCAGGACTCGCACCCTTAACCTTGGGCAAATACCTGACCAGTCAGCAGACTGACCTGCTCACCACACAACCTTAATCCCAGCGTCAAACACTTCGGTGTGGCCACCTCTGAAAAGCCCACCCTGGGACGTGTGAGGCATTGAGGGGACATCTAGACACAGTGTTGACGACACCCACAGGTGGTCTCTGCAGGACTGTGTGGTGAGTGCACGCGCAGGCCCAGCAGAGACTTCTGTGCCAGGGCCCCGTGTCCCCAGTAGCAGTAGAGGAGAATTCCCGCTCCCTCGGTCCTCACCAGCCGTGCTGTCAGCCCCTCGTGTGTGGCAGGGACACACTGGGGGTGACCGCACCTCCTTCCAGGTGCCCACTGCCACTGTGAGTGGCAGTGCGTCTGTCCCTGGTCCCGCCCGCCTGTGGCTCTGCCCTGGAGCCCACCCCGTGGAGTCATCGTGACATCAGTGCTGAGACCCGAGCTCAGGGTCAATGCACCCTGCGGTGGATGACCCTCCTGAAGCCACTGCTGTGCATGACTTGGGTCCCGGGGGCCTGGCACAGAACTAGACCTAATTTCTATCCTCTGCTCAGGCTTCTGGGTCTCTGCTCCCCTTCGAGACTTGGGGGCCTGAGGCGGGGAGGCGGCCTGATTGTCATGGAACTTCTCTCCTCTGTCAGCAGAGTTCCACAGTTCCATGGGCGGCAAGCTCTCCGAGGGCGCCATGGGGACAGGACACACTGTGGGCGGGTGGCTGGGCAGCCTCTTCTCTCAGAGTGCGTCTCAGTGAGTTCAGAGGAAGCGGGTCCTCGGGCTGTCAGTGGGGTGGGGACCCGCAGGCTCTGGAGGTAGCACGCTGTCCTACACCCGGTGGGCTGGTAGCCTGCGCACTTTCCTTAATGCTGTGAGCTCGGAGGAGGTACTGTGTCCCCGGGCAGGCTGCAGGAGGCCAAAGTGAAGGCAGACCAGGGCGGACGTGGGTGTCCTGTGACCATAAGAAGAGAATAAAATGTCACCATCGGCGAGACGGAGAATAAAAGTGAAGATGACATCAGAGACTCCAAGAAGGAAGGGTAAGGGTTTGAGCTGCTGTTGGGGGGACTGGTGGGGGACGCAGCTGACATGGACATGAACCCCCACAGCTCGGGGACACCTGGGATCCCAACTCAGAATGCTCAGAATCCCACGCGGTGAAACCCAAAAACTCTCCACGGGGGGAAATGACATTTAGAAGGTTAGAGTTGCTTAGACCTCATCAACCTGAGTTTTAACTCATCCGTCACCGTCTGTTTCTAGACTCACCATCTTTCCTCATCAGGGTCACGTTAGGCCAGTCTGTCCTGGAGTCATAAACCACAGAGGTCCAGTTCTTCTCTGGCTTAGCCATGTGGGTGTCTGTGTGATGTTTCCGAAGCTGGCCCCGTGCAGACACGTGGGTTTGGCGGGCGGGCTCTGGGCACGGGGCCACATGTGCTCCAGCTGCCTCTGCCTCAGTCCCCCGCTCTGTGCAAGTGGAAGGGTCATTCCGGGTGGCCACTGCGGGCCACCCTGCGGACAGTGTCCTTCCAGAGGGTGGGTCTCTTCCCTGTGCTTGTCTACCCACAGGGCTTTGCGACTGAGCTGGGACCCTGTTTTGGTGCCTGGCACCATGGAGTTGACCCTCTACCCTGCCAGTGTACCCCAACCCAGCAGAGAGGGTCCCCCGCAGCCCTGCCTTGGGGCAGTCTGCACTTGCATTGGGAGGCGGTCTCTTCTGGGGAGCGTCAGATGCTTCCAAAGTCCCAGTCTGAAGCCGGGTGGGGGAGGCGTGTTCTCTTGGCTTTCTCTTTAGCAAAGCTGTTGCCCGCTTCCGTCTCCTTTCCCTGCATCTGTTCAGCTCTTTCCAGAACAGTGAGTTAGCAGTCGCTTTAGCCCTGACTCAGGAGTTGCCAGGTCTCCAGAGGACACTGCTCTTGCCTCTGGGGAACGAGAGCCCCAGCTCTGGGCTCCAGCACCAGCCTGCAGCACACACGGAGGTGCCACAAGGTCTTTTTTTTTTTTTTTTTTTGGTACCAGGGATTGAACTCACAAGCTTGCACTTGCCAGGCAGGTGCTTATGCCACTGAGCTAAATCCCCAGCCCTGACACAAGGTCTTTTAAAAATCTGAATGAGGCTACAGCTCCGCGCAGTAAGAGTGACTTGTCAGACAGGTAGTAGGAGGGGGTCGTCTGGGCTCAGGCTCCTTAGAGCAGACCTCAAGATGAAGATGTGCAAGTAGTTTATTGGACAGGAGCCCTGGAAGACAGGCAAGATGAGGACGGCAGCGGCCAGCACAGAGGTGTCAGGAAGGGCAGCAGTGTGGGCAGCTGGAGTTCAGCCTATGTGGGACACCAGGAGGTACAGGATGCGCCCTGGAGTTACCCTCGGTGGTGCAGACACACCGGAACACTTCTCCACCTTGCCTGTCACTGCCGAGGGCTTCTTCCATCTGCAGTGGGCCAGGTGGCACTGGGCTCTGGGAGCAGCCGTGGGGCAGGGCAGGTGCCCGCCGCCTTGGGTGTGCGGCAGTGCGTGCTAATGGGCCGGGCAGCTCCACAGCGCAGGGTCAGCTTTCGTGCAGGACAGCCAGTAGCCCAAGGGGCTTCTGTGCAGACTCAGGACAGAGTTCCCCTGGGAGGCCAGAGGTGTGTCGTGGCAAGCTGAGCGTAAGGCACAGGCGGGCTCCTCTCACGCTCACAGCCAGGGGCCCTCGGCTGGCGAACAAACTGCACCACTGAGCCCAGCTCCCCTGCCAGGGTGAGAGCACAGCCGTCTGGGGGACAGGGGATACCTGTGACTGTTTCTCTCTGTTCAGAGGCTTGGATCCTGGTGACTCTTGGACTCACACAGCTCTCTGCTCTTCACTGCCCTTACCTGGGGGTTTTAGAAACAGAATACCTGGAAGAGGCATACTTCCTAGCCACAGGCTTCTCTGGGCCTGCTTCTGTCTTCTGAAGCAGTGAGTCGCCCTCATGCTAGATGCAGGGAGCTGAGAGAGAACCAGGACCACCATGCCACTTGCAGGACAGACCGACCCTGCTGCGTCCTCACCTGTCCTGGCTGTCTTAAGCAGTGTCCATGCTGTCTCCTCTGAGCATCTCAAGCTCCCTCGGGGTCTGGGTCTCCAGAGGACACTGCTCCTGCCTCTGGGAGAACAAGAGCCCCTGGGATGTAGAACTGTGGCGGGCACCAGCCCAGCAGGGGTAAGCCTGTGGGTTCTAGACTCAGTGCACAAACCAAAACCAAAACCAAAACCAAAAAATGACCCTGGGATTAGTTCGAGATTGTCACTATTTTACAGACAAATCTGAGGCTCTGAAATCAGGCAGCTGGGCAACCATGAGGCAAGGACGACAGAGTGTCCTTCAGAGCACAGCCCATGGCGCGTGGATTCCCTGTCCGTTTTCAGGGACCGAATACGCGCTCGGGGCCTGGCATCCTTGCTGTACGCTTCATCCATGTTGCCGTGGGCTGCAGCTACACCCTTCCCCAGCAGCGTGCTCCTCTCTGACTATGCCATCCTTTCTTTCTAATCCTTTCTTCAAAGGGTAGACATCTAAGTCATTTCATTTCTAGCTTGGGACTTGTGAAAGTACTCGATATTTTTGTTCATGTGCTAGTGGATTTACACTTTTGTCTTTCGTGAAGCCAGGTGGTTACAGGATTTTCCTATGTTTAGGTTTTGTAAACACTGCCTTTATTAATTTACTGAGCAGTGTACAAGCATTCCAGCTGCCATATCCTTAACAGACTTGGTATTCTCTGTCTTTTAACTTCAGCTATTTTTTTTTTTGAGACAGGGTCTCGCTATGCAGTTTAGGCTGGACTTGAACTCACTTTGTAGCCCAGGTTGGTCTTGAACTCCCAACAATCCTCCTGCCCGTCTCCTAAATGCTGGAATTACAGGTGTGCGCCACCATATCTGGCCTTGACTTTAGCCATTCTTGGATGGGTGGGGATAGTGAGAAAGTGGTCTTTACATCAAACAAGAAGGTGTCTCGGTGGTGAGGACCAGAGCCTCTAGGGACACACGAGTCTGTGTTCTGTGCCCTGCAGTGACGCTGCAGTGGCCTCAGGAGGAAGACGGAGACACAGAGATGCCACATGTACATCCTGACACAGGTGACAGCCTGGACATCAGCAGAAGGGCAGGGGTGCCTCGCACTCAGTGAGCAGGGCAGGAAGCCTGGTTCCCACAGATCCTGACCTCTAGCATTTAAATAAGAGCCAAGAATCATCCAAGTGGTACCCGGACACATCCTCTTGGCTTTCTGACCCGAATACAGTGCACGGAGAGGCTACCCATTGGGTTTAGTTGCTCAACCATTTCCAAGAAGTTCAAGCCGCAATTTGAGATAATTTCCGGAACAAAACCAGGAGCAGCAAGCTCTGAGTTTTGTGTATCACGTCTCCATCCTACGGCTGCCCAAACACACACAGGGGGAGCATGAGACACTAAGGGGCAAAGGAAAAACAGGCTGGAGGCCTCTGGCTTCAGAGAGCACCCAGATTACACAACGCTGAGTCCCACCACCGTTAAACCAGGTTGTTCAAGAAATTACACATTTCCCTGAAGGTCACAAAGCCCTTTACTAGGGGGTGTCAGATTTAGCGCATGAAAATCAATTTCACATATAGAGGCTGACCGAATATAAGCATTTCTGAGATAGCTTAAGGGTTGTTCTTACACTAGGAAACTTGTCAGGCTCTGTAGAGCTTGGTGGCATGTCCGTGTAGTGCCAGCACCCTAGGAGGCTGAGACAGGATGATCCTGAGTTGGAGCCCCGCCTGGGCTCCCAGAGAATAGATTCTGTCTCAAGATAATTTAAAAAAAATTTTTAAGGGGCTGGGAATGTACCTCAATGCAAAAATCTTGGATTTCCCAGTACGAGGGAAAAAAAGACAAGAAAAACTGGTCCACCTGAATGAACTGAGATACCCTCCCTCTCCCAATCCTCCCCTGCCGGGACGGGGCTGCTTCCACGTTTTTCTCTCCTTGCAGGGGACCAACAATCCGGCAGGAACGCCCCGCCGGGGCACAGGCCCGGCAGTCGGAAGTGGTAAGTGAGTCAGGTCCAGGGCGGTGGGCTTCCAGAGCTGACGTCCAGCCCGCAGGTTAGAGAAAGGCCGCTGCGGCACAAGCTGAGCGCTCACCCGCGCGGCTCCTCCACTCACCGCCGAGCCCTACTGCGAGGGACCAATCAGCTGCCAGCTAAGTGCACGTCCATACAAAGCATCACCTGAATGGCTGAGCGCCGGCCAATCAGTGGGACGCACAGGGGCACGCATGAGGCCGAGGTGCAAGCCGGGAAGGCGACTGAAGCCTAGTTTGAGGGTCGCTGCCAGCCTTGGGCGATGGCGCGCGTGCGGGCTCGGCTCCGTTTTCACTGTGGCCCTCGTGATGCAGTTTGCGATGCCCTGAGCCCTTGCGGAGGCGCTCCTGCCGCGTAGCATCGGCTCACACCAAGGCGCTTCGTGACGCGGGGGGCCGCCCCAAGCCTGCGCGGGATGACCCGGGCGCGGAGGGGCCCGGAGTCGCCGGCCCAGCGGCCGCTGAGCCCGCGGAAGCGAGGCTGCTTTTCGTTCTGGGCGCCTGCGGCTGTCAGGAGGCGACCTTCGGGCGGGGATGTGTCGAGGTGCCTAGGGACTCTCCGGTTTCCCGCGTCCTTTCCTTTGTGTTGTCTCTAGTGAGGCAGCGTCGCCATGGTGCCTTGCGGTTTCCTTGACTGTGAAATGAGTCGACTGACTTAACAAAGGACAAGAGTGTCTTCTCCCCGTAACTCAACGGCAGAGTCCCACGGTGGTCTCACGGGCTGGCTTGGGTCACGCCACAGTACTGACACCGTCTCTGAGACCAGCTGGACCTCCTCTTTCCGTCTGGGGGTAGTGGGCTGAGATGAGTGTGGTCCTCTCCCAGAACACAGCAGAGCTGGAGGGTGCTGTACAGGACGACTGCTCCCCATGCCCACCCCAGTCATTCCAGCATCAGCTCAAGGGCAAGGGATGGAGCTCAGTGGCAGAGCACTTGCCTGCCGTACATGAAGCTTTGGGTTCTGTCCCCAGCACTGGGGGAAAAGTCGAAGCTGTTACTTTAAATAAAACTGTAATGAATGCTATACAACGAAACACAAATACCCACACAATACCGTCCTGTTCTGTAGTTTCCAGGCTCCATGTTACAAAGCACTTGGCCTGCTCACCTTAAGAAGCTCAGCTTTACTTTGTGTGGTATTCCTGCTGGGGTTCTGTGGCCAACAGTGTAGCAGTTTGTTGGGAATGGGCATGCCTGACCCAGGCTATGTAGCTCCAAATGCTTTGTTATCCTGGAGACAAAGCACCCAGGTATTTGCACTGGAAGTTTTATTCTGTGGAGTTTGACTACATCCAGTACTTGAGTAAGCTTGGAGGTGTTGGATCAAGTGTCCTTGGTGGGCAGTTGGCAGCTCCACGTCTTGGAAAGTCCTCACCAGATTAGAACTCTCAGGTCTTTCTTGATGGGCCAGGCCCAAGTTTAGCTGGAGTGTGTTGGAGGTAATTGGCTGGGCAATTAGGAGTCTGTAGCAGCCGGTACCTGGGAGCCCAGCTGGGAGCTCCTCAGTGAGCCCTCCTCAGGCTTGTCACCCTCCTCGGACTTGTCACCCTTGGCTCCTCTGGGCCTCAGAGGGATGGCCCTGCCTTTCAGGATTTTGTGCCAGGAGTCAGGTCTAGCAAGGCAGACCCAGCACTCTCCCAGCAGGCTGCCCCCAATATACGCAAACCTCGGAGTGTTTGTAAGTCTCCTGTTCTTTTCTAGGAAGAATACAAGTCAGACCTTCAAGAAAGAAGTGTGCCTCCAAGATCGTCCAGTAAGGAAACGTTCACTTCTTTGTCCCAACTCTTCGGGGCTGGAGTAGTGGAGGCTGTGGGGCCAGAGGTTGTGTCTCATGAAAGGCTCACCAGATACGGAAATGTATGATTGTAGGGGCATCACTGATCCCCCAAAATCTCTATGTAGGGTCAGCTTCTTCCCCTCTGTGCTTAGTGGTACATAGACAAAGGAGAAAAGAGGCCTTCAGTGCAGCACAGGAGGGCTGCAGAAATGCAGGTACCCTCAATGAGACCAAAGAAGTGGGGCTCCTTGAATCAGGTCTGGCTGGGGGAGGAGTTTGAGAGGGGGGCAAAATGACAGCTGATTGGAAGGAGCATCTGCCTGTGCAAAACAGGAGACAGAAAGACTTACTGGGGGCAGTAAAATCTAGAAGTTCTTCTTGGAGAGATAAGTTGCTTCTCTGGGCCCGGTACCAAGTTGGGCGGACGTCATGGTAGACACAGGTAAGCCCCGGGCTGGCACAATCTGTCGCTTAGAACTCCTGAGCCCCGTGGAGTCCCTCTGCGTAGCCCCAGGCATCAGCATCTTCGTCTACCCCTAGAGGGGGTGGCATCCTCAGCAGCAGGAAGCGCGGTGTGAGGAATGAGGAGCCCAGAGCAGTCAGTCCCCCACTTGCCTCCAGAGGCTTCTGACCTCGGCTCTTGGCAAAACGGGAGCTGGGGCTCGTTCCCAGAGGGCAGCAGCACGTGGTCGAGAATCCCAGCACGCCCAGGCTTCGTGGGCCTTGCTGCCGGCCGCATAGTGTGCCTGTGTCTGAGCTGCGGCAGGAGTCGGGCACCTGTTCCTTCTCCTGGACATTCTCCCTCTGGCCACCGACTTAGGATTCTAGATAGTTCCTTGGCTGAGGTCAGAAGTGCCGCAGAATACTTAACCCCGTCTTTTCTGGATCTTGCTTAGTGTTCCAGGTTGGGTCGCTCCCGAGAGCACGTCTGCTGTAAGTGCCGTGCCAGGTTCAGGGGCCGCCTACCTGTGCCCAGGGCTGAGGCAGCACTGCCCTACTGGGTCCCGCTGTCCTTGAGGCCGCGGAAACAGGTAAGTGTCTTGCCAGGGGCCATGAAGGTGGACATCAGAATTATGCCCTATATCAAGGAGAGTTTAGAATTTCTGAGAGACACTGTGTTTTTAAACAGATTCAGAAATATATTTACGGAAGTGGGATTGACGTTGGTAAGCTGTCCGTATGGAAGGGTGGCAGACATTCCTGGGGAAGCCACGGCCCGCCCACCTGATGAGCCTGGGCCCAGCTCTTACTGGTTCTTTGTGCCAGTTTACACTCCCCTGAGCATCTGTTCTCACAGTCCCAGGCAGCACCTTGGCATCCTGAGGAAACCTGCTTTCTGCCACGCGGCTTAGCTAGTGTTTTCAGCATCTTTTGTACAGGGTCGTAGTCTCTCTGTCTGGCTCCTTTCCCTGAGCAGTTATTCTGAGAGTTACCCTGCGGCTGTGTGGCTCACCAGGTCCCTGTTAGTGTCCTGCGACGTGAGCACATGGATGTCTGTCTGTCAGTCCCGAACTCCTGTTTCCCATTTTCATCTGCAGCAGATAAAGCTGCTAGGAACATTTTTGTACCAGTCTTGAAAGGGTGTCTGCCTTTGTTTTCCTCGGGTGATTACCTAGGAGTGGGATTCCCAGTGTGTGTTACCTGTTTGATTTTTTTTGTGTGTGTGTTTTTCGTTTTTAGCGGTACCAGGAATCGAACTCATGACCGCACACTTGCAAGGCAGGCGCTTATGCCGCTGAGCTAAATCCCCAGCCCCTCCTGTTTGATTTTTAAGACACTTCCACTGTTTTCCGAAGTGGTCGCTCCCATCAGTAGTGTGCAAAGGCCCACTTCCTTCACAGCTTCCCCGAGGCTTGCTTTAGTCAGTCTTCTGCGTAATGAAACCCTACTAAAAAAAAACCCCCCAAAACAAGCTTGTTTCACTGGGAGTGGTGGTGCACGGCTGTATCCCAGCAGTCAGGAGGCTGAGGCGGGAGGATTGTCAGGAGCTCGAGCCCAGTCTGCACTACATAGCGAGACCCTTTCTCCAGAACCAAAGTGAATACCGTGGAATTTATCCGCCCTCATGAGTGTGCATCTGTCCCCTGTGGCTTTCATTTGCAGGTCTGGGATAGCCGATGGACCGCAGGTCTCACCACACATTTGTCATCGCGATTTACTTCACGTAGTGGCTGTTCAAACATGTGCTCACTGCACGTCTGGGGTGTTTACTGCGAGACTTTAGAGGTCTTTGTGGGTCTGGGTCAGTTCCCTTGTCAGATGTGCAGATCAGTGCTTTTCAGAGAGAGCTTTCCAATCCCAGAGATGCTGACTCTGTCAGCGTGATCTCTCCCATCTCTTGCGGAGCTGTGCCATCCTGCTCACTGGATCAGGGCGCTTTGCCCATGGTGAAACTGAGTTCTTTTTGAGAGGATGGGAGGAAGAAGTGCTTGCTGAGTGGGTGACGCACTGTCCGTCCTCAGTGACATCAGTGCTGGTGTCCACAGCCTGGGGGTTTCCCCCGGGCGTGTGCTGTCCTCCTGGCCTCTTCCGTGTCCTCAGATCTGGCTCAGTGTCCTCTGCCGGACACAATGGGCAGTGCCTTCCCATGGGCAGACAGCATCTTGTTTGCTCCTAGTGCGGCAGCGGCTGGGAGAGTGGGCCTCTTGAGTGCTGGTGATGAGGCTGACCAAGCTGTCCATATCCTGTCAGGGCCAAAGGAGCCCCAGCGGGCACACCCGGCCCCGTGGTGGAAGGGGCACAGAGGGAAGTCATTTTTTGTTGCTTGTGATGGGCACCCAGGCTCCGCGGGCACCGTTGACAGTGGCAACCATGTCATGCCCACTACAGATAAAGAAGTATCTTGGTCTTGGTTACTTTTCTCTCATTGGCTGAGACAATAATCCAACACCCGGAAGGAAGGAAGGAAGGAAGGAAGGAAGGAAGGAAGGAGTTCTATTTAGCTCACAGTTTGTGGAGGTTTCTGTCCATAATGGGCTGCTCCAAGGCAGGGTGGTGGTGGCACGGGGCAGCAGTTCACGGTGGCCGAAAACAGTAAAACAAGAGTGAAAGGGGGGAGGAGCAAGCCTCAGTGCCACACTGGTGTCCCTGCAGATGCTGGGCCAGTGCACCCTGAGGTCTGTGTCGCCCACCTCTGGGACTCATAATAGGGAGACCTTGTTTCTTCAGCTGGGCCTGGGGAGGGGCCCGAGGGGAGCCCTCTGCACATCCTGCTGCCCTCGATGTCCAGACCGGGCCCTGCTCCTGGGAACCTTCTCCTCCCTTCCTCTGGTAGATCCTGAAGACGGTCCAGTCTCCCGTGTCCACGCCCACCATGGCCTGCCTCTGCCTGTGCCATCGCTTTGGGGGCCTGCTCCCGGTGCCCAGGGAACAGGCTGTGATGCCCTACTGGGTGCCCCGGGGCCTGCGGTCGCAGCAGCAGGTAAGGAGGAGGCTGGAAGGACACAGCGTCCTCCCCGAGGTGGGATTCCCCACGGAGGAGGCGGCGGCGGCAGGGTCAAGGGCTGTGGGCGAGCGAAGGCCGGGTGTGCAGCAGAGACCGCCCAGGTCCCCGGGGCTGCCAGGAAGCCCGGGGTGCCCGCTGGGGTGGGGCAGCCGTGCTGGCGCCGCCTGCTGCCGTCTTCCCCTCCTCTTCTGCTCTTTCCTCCCCGCTCCTCCCCTGTCCTGGCCGCCTTCTGCCAGCTCCTCCCTCCCCTGGCCCTGCCCCACCTCCATCTCTTTCTGCACCGCTCCATCTGCACAGGTGACAGAGGGGGTGCCTGGCAGTGGAGGGGAGGGGAGGGGAGGTCAGACTCCCCGCAGCTTCCCGGGGCTCAGCAGGTGTACTCACGGGGTGGTGTTTGCACTGCTGACACGGGACGCGTGGACCTCACATCTTGTGGCTGCCCCGCTCCGGTGGTTGCTGCTTTGTGTGTGTCATGGGTGGAGGCACCGTGTGCTGGTCCTCGTGCCCGCTCTGGCCTCCGCGATGGCACCTGTGAGTGACTGTCACTCGTGGGGCTGGTGTTCGCGGAAGGCGGGGCCTGCAGCAGGACTCAGGCACAGGGCGAGGGTGCTTGGGAGCCACCTCTCCTGGGTACCAGTGAGCCCTGTCCCAGCCATGGAGGTGGCGCCATCAGGTCACAGGAGCCCAGGCCATCATGGCCTTTGGGTGGGGCGCTCACTGCCAGGGCTGTCCCGGCCCTGTCCTCTGATGACCCCAGTGTGGTGGGCTCGAGGCTTGGATCGTGAGCTCAGTGAATGGCCTCAACGATGAGGAGGGGTGAGGAGGGTGAACGTGAACCCCGTGCTCGGAAGCAGGCCAGCTGGCGCACACCCTCTTGCGCTCTGAGGGACAGACCGAGAAGCCGCCCACAAAGCCCTCCCAGTGCCCATTCCACCTTAGTGGGCCGAGTGAGAGTCCCACCCTCTCCCCAGTCCCTGCTTCTGGGGCCCTGTCCTCACACCGCCCCCCTGCCCCCAGGACCCCCTTGGACTCTCAGTCCCGGCGCAACTGCTGGTGGATCCACAAGGTGTACCATCTGCTCACGAGGCAGCTGCTGGCCCTTCACCAGGACAAGCTGCGAGCCCCAGGGAGGGCAGCCTCTCCTGGCCCCCAGCCTCAGCCTTGTGACCCTCCTGCCGGCCTTCCCGGTGCCCTCGTGGTCATTTGGTGTGCAGGTGGGAAGTGGGGCCATGGGTGGTCCTAGGCCCATCGCTCACACCTAGGCATTTTGATCCCAAGGAAATGGGGGGAGTAGGGGGCCCTCCGGGTCCTGGTCCCTAGAGACTGCTGCTCCTCTTGTCTGGATGGACCTGGCAGGCCCATGACTCAGAGCCCACACAGCGGTCCTCTCCCACATGCTCAGCTAGAGATGCTGGCGCCATCCAGGCTGGGATGGGGGGCCCCTGTTCATCTCAGGGTGGACTGCAGTGTCCCCCGTCCTGCCCTGGGGGAACGCTGAGCTCCGGGCCCTGCTGTCCAGTTCTGCCCAGCAGGGATTTGCATCCCTCTGCAGAGGAGGGAGTGGCTGTCAGGCTGAGAGGGTGCTCAGGGTCCCCACCGGGCCGCTCCTGGTGCCCCATTCCAGCCCAGAGCTCCTCATCCCCTAGTGGGGAACCTCACACCTGAGGGGTGCCCTGTCTTCCCTGCCCAGGGTGCACCCAGGTGGGTTCCAGCCCAGGGACCCTCTCCACCCCTGCCTTTCGCTCTGCTCTCCGGCCAGGTGTTTCTGGTTTGACCTTCTAATCTGCCCCACAGCAGAGCGTCAGTGAAAATCTGAGGCGCAGAGCGGATCCCCAGCCAGAGGCTGCGGCGGGAGGCGCCAGTGAGGTCCACTGCCCCCCTGCGGTGGACTCTCTCCTGGGGTTCGGCCTCCGCACTGCTGCCCGGCTGCACCTGTGTCGGCGTGGACATGGGCGAGGTCTGTTGTGAGTGCGGAGAATAAATGTCCCCTGGGAACCGAAAGCAGCGTGGCCCGCAGTTCTCCTTTGGTGGGGTTCCCGCTTCAGCCCTGTGCCCAGGCGGAGGGCATTTCTGTGTGTCCCTCCTCTGCCAGGCGACACCGTTCACTGGGTGAGGCTCTGGGGATCATTTTATTTTTATTTGTTTTTATTTGTTTATGTTTTTAAACAAGCATAAAGCAAAGCAACAAAATGAAACAAAACACAGGATGACATTGGCCCTCAGTGACGGGGCAGCAGGACATCAGCCCTGGTTGCTGGAATGCACACTGCTGAGACCTCATACAAGGCCGGCAGGACCGTCGGCCGGCAGGCACAGCACCAGGCCTGTCTTCCCGTCAGACCCGTCACTGCAGAAACCTTCGGGGCGGCTGCTCGTCCCTGTCATGCTCCTTGGTCCCGACATTTTCCTGTCGTGTCAGCTGGGTGCCGAGTCCTGGGTGCTGCCTGCACTGGCCGCCCTTCCCTGGTGCGGGGACCGGGCTGGGACCAGGGCCCCTATGATCTGAGGCTCCCAGGGTGGTGGAGAGGCGGGGGCAGCGGCCCACTGATGCTCCCCTAATGGTGTTGGGGCCCTGGGTGTGGCTGCTTCTCTTTGGGGCCCGTGGTAGTGGGCCCACCGGGGCACATGGCCGCCACCTCTCCAGGGCTCGCTGGGGCGGCGTGGCTCTCCCCTCCCCGGCCACTGGGTGTGTGGCCTCTTCTCTGGGCCAGCAGTGGTGGGCACAGGGGGAGCCTGGCCCTGATAGTGGCAGGGTGTCTGGGTGAGGGGCTGTTGCTCTGCTGCTTATCTTTCCAGAAGTCCTCTGGGAACCACTTGAGTGTGTTTCAAGTGTGTCTCACTTTATTTTTGGTACCAGGAATTGAACTCAGGACCTCATGCTTGCCAGGCATGTGCTGCACCACTGAGCTATATCCTAGGCCCGGGATCTCAAAGAGTGAGATGAGATCTTGCTACATAGTCCAGGCTGGGCTGGAACTCACTGTGGGATTATTGGGAACCCTCCTGCCTCAGCCTACTGAGTGCTGGAATTATATGTATGCCACCGCACCCAGGCAAGGGGCTCACCGTAAACAGCATAAAATCACCAGTCGAAATTTTAAAGAACAGGTAACATTTACATGTCATAAAATTCACGCCTTTAAAGTACACTGGGCATGGTGGACACACCTGTACTGCCAGTACTTGGGAGGCTGAGGCAGGAGGATCACTGTGAGTTTGTGGCCAGCTGGGGCTACACAGTGAGTTCAGGGCTGGCTGAACTGCGTAGTGAAATCCTGCCTCAAAAAGACAAAACGAAAGCACGCGGCTCAGTGGCTTTTAACGCATTTACGTCTGGAGTGGCCGTCACCACCATCTGCCCCTGTGCACTTCGTGCCCCAAAAGGAGACCTTGTCTGTGGAGTGGTCGTCCCCGCTCTGCTCCCAGCTCCTGGAAGGAAGGGACCGTGCTGTGACAGAGCTGGCATCTGTGAGTGCACCGTGGTTATAAGCCTGGTCCTCGTGGCGGTTGCGCCCGACGCCTGTCCTCTGTGGCCAGCTGTGTCCTCTTCGGCATTGGCAGTGACGTACCTGGGGGGCCGCACTGTGGCGTCCCCGCTGTATGTAGAGCGTGCGGCCCTGTCATTTGAGATCTGTCCGGTGTGTCCCTGGGAGTGACACTCCGGGCTGTGCCTTGGTTAACGCAGTGGTGATGTCATAGTCCAAGGTGGGCTGCCTACCCGCTGACTATCGTGTCCTATGGGGGCTGGGCATGAGGCGCCCCAAGAGGGCGCTGTCCGAAGCCATCGGAGCCGGGGTATGACCTGGCTGCTCCCGAGGGCTGGGAAAGGCATTCCTGTCCTCGCAGAGGTCTCGAGCTCAAGGAGCACAAAAAATTCTGACCTCCTTCGGGCTCGAGGTTGTGAGTTCCATCCCTGTACCAAAAACAACAAATTCTGACTAGCCATTTCGTGTGCCTCTTTCCTATCATCCTGACCATTTAGTGGATGCTGCACGTAGCTTATCCCCGTCCGTGATTCCTCTGTGATCACAGCCACCTGTGGCCGAAGAGGAGCACAGCCAGGAAGGCTAAAGGACTTGCCTGGGATCACAGGGCTCGTGTACAGCCGAGATGGCATCGGAACCCAGGCCCTGTGGCCCAGAGTCCGTGGCGCTCACGTGGCTCTCTACACTGGGCCTCAGGCCTGGGCGAGTGGGGGACACTCAGTGCCAGCAGCGGAGCAGGAGGGTCCGTGTCCCGGGTCCTGACTCCTCAGCCATACCAGGCTGGGGGCTGAGGTCCGTGGGCATCGTCTAGGTCCTGGGAGAGGCAGCCACAGCGCCAGGAATCCAGGGTGCACCCCGAGTGGGGTGCCTGGCCCCTTGTCACCGTGCTTCCTGGGTCTCTGCTCCTGTCCTCTGATCTCGGAGGCTCTGACCTGGGCCTCGGAGCCACGCATACCGGGACACCTGCTCCTCCCACCCCGCCCAGCCGCTTCCTCACTCGGGGGCACCTCCATGCTATCGGGCCACCATGTGGGGTGCTCCACCTTCCCTCTGTGCAGGGCTCCCTGTCCTGGGGCTCCCACCTGCCGCCTGCAGGGCCCAGGACTGAAGGTTGCGGAGGAGCTCATGCCCTCAGTGAATCTTACTTCTCTAGGTTGGCCCTTTCCCGCAGTGAAGAGCGGCTGCCCGCCTGCCCACACTTGCTGTGACCCCGTGTCCTGGTAACCATGAGTCTGTTACTTACGGCACGAGTGGTTCACACACTTTCACCCCTATAAACGGTCACTGGGTTTTAGTCGCCAACCTGGGTCTTCCCCTGGTCAGAGGGAGGCCCAGCAGCCCAGGGTGCAGCCCAGACAGAGTTCTTCCCACTGTGGGTCTTGGGGCCTCTGTGCTGCGCCCTGGGCACCTCCATTCAGTACAGGGCGGCCCAGGGGGTGGGGGGAACCGTGCTGTGTGGGTGAGGGGCATGGCTTCCAGAGCCTGACTCTGCTGTGCACCCCTGGGTGCCCAGGGGCGGCTCCTGTGCCCTTGGTGGGGGCCGAGGCAGCCCACGAGGCCAGTGGGGCCCCTACAGGACACCTGCAGCCCCAGCCCCTGCCCAGCCCAGCCCTCAAGCTGCTCCGACTGCTCTCACTGCCTGGCCCCTCTGAGCTCACCAGATACCTGTGTGCTGAGGCTTGGGGTCTGGGAGGGCCTGTGGGGACCCAGGCCCAGCCACCACATTCACAGATGGGGATGCTGAGGCCCAGAGAGCGCAGCACCACATCCCAAGCTGCGTAGCACGACTCACTCAGGGGCGTCCTGCACCCCACCCAGGGCGCCTCATGCTTGACCCCCTATTCCACGGCTTCCAGCTGCCTCCTCCCCTCCTCCACACATCTCCCTGCTAGAGGGAGGCAGGTGGGTTTATTCTGGGGGAGTCAGCTGTGCCCACTCCCACCGAGGCCCCTGGGGGAAAGCTCTGTGATCAGCTAATGATGTCTGCCGCGGCCAGGGCTGGGCTGGTTGCAGGCTTTCATCACTGCCCGGTGACTCTCCCCGAGCTTGGCACTGGGTGATCTGGGTGTCCACTGTTTCCTGGGTTGGGGGCATCTCACTGAGGGGTTGGAGAGCCCACCAGAACAACTAGAAACTCCCTGTCCTCTGTTTCGCCGTTTCCAAGGAGCCTGCCCACTGGAGGGCACCGTTTTCTTGTTAAAGCAACAAAGCAGGCCGATGCAGAGCTGGGAAGATGCTGGCGGCAGGAGGCGGCCCAGCCTGGCATCTGGAGCAGGGAGGAGTCTGTGGTCTCGGCTCCTGCCACGCAAGCGTGTCCTCAGTCATCCCGCACTGTGGGGACACAGCCACCACTGCAGCCTGAGCTGCTGTGTGCCCCCACCAGGTCGTCTCCAGCATGGGCTGGGGCGCCTGGCCAGGTCAGCCAGGATCGTCTGAGAAATGATGTCACGAGGGGTCTCTCACCTGAGTGTATGGGGCCAGCACCCCCAGTGTCCCACATGTGAGTCAGCGGTCCCAGCTCTGGATCACTGTGAGACACGGAGAGGCACAGAGGTGGTCGGATGGCCGTGTCCTGGTTGGGAGGACTGGACAGGGCACGTGTGGGTGTGGCAAATGCTCCCCGGGCTGGCTCTGTGTCTGTCCACTTCGGATGTGGACTGGAGCCGAACGATCGAGTTCAAGTCTTGGCTACGCTGTTCATGTTCTCTGTGCCTCCGTTTCCCCTTCTGTAACTGGGGGATAGCCACAGCTCCCCGCTCCCAGACTGCTGAGCTGATGACAAATTAATCAGCACCAGGGAGGTGTTTGCTAAATAACAGAGAGCCCAATGGCTGGTGTTTATTGGCGGTTCAGACGGTTTGCTCTGAGTCCTGGATGGTCCTGGGTTCTGAGGCTGAGGTCACATCGCATGTGGCCTGGGCCCCTCGGCAGAGCCTGCTAATCTGACCCCGCGATGTGTTTTATGGGGTGCCTACTTGGAGCTGGTGCACGGCCGGCCCCTCGTGGGCTGCTGACGGCCCGCGTGAGAGCTAGTAATTGTTTCAAGCGTAGCTGCAGCCTTCCTGCGCTGGTTAACGACCCGCCGTAACGAGCTCGCTCCCCTGCGTGTTTGTCCAGTGCCTCATTCACGAGCACAGAATGGTGGTGGCGTTAATTTCAGGGGGACTTTAACCGATGGTGTGTGTTTGCAGAAGTTCCCCGCAGCCGACCTTTAGGTGCTAGGTCTGTTTGGGGCCATGTGAAATGTTTGGCGTCACCTGCAAGAAAGGAAAAGGCAGTGCTGTTTCCCTCGGGAAGAGAAGAGGCTTTCAGCCAAACATCGCTCTGCCGGGAAGCGTCCACTGAACTGCTGGGGGCTACCGTGGAAGTTTCCAGCACTGCCCTTAGCAGAAGGACTCCGGTTGCCACAACCAGGACAAACATCCTATCCCTTCATTTCCTGATCTGTTTACCACTCCACCAACCAACCAACAACCACTCTTCCATTCATCCACCCGCCATGCTTCCATCCGCCCACCCATCCGTCTACTAACCTACTACACACCCAGCCATCCAGGCACCCATCCACGCACTCACTTACCCATCCATCCATCCCATCCACCCACCCGTCCGCCCACTTACCCACCCATGCACGAGTCCCTGTGGTTACCTTTCTCGCCTGCTCAGTCCATGTCCGCAGCCATCAGTGCATCCACCCGCCACCTGGCATCACTGTCACTGCTCGCCACCATGTTGGCTGCCATAGACCGTGGTGAGCCTCACTCAGTGCCCGGGTCCCTTTCTTGCCTGTCACACACCTGCAGTTTCTGGGGGCTGCAGCGTCAGTGGGGGGCGCTGCGGGACACTGTGGATGTGAAGTGTGCGGGAGTGGGGCAGAGCCTCCCCTTTGCTGCGGGGTCTCGGTGACTTCAAGTGTCTGGGGCTCTGGGGGGCCCGGTTCCATGTTTGCTGGGAAGGAAGCCAGAAGCTAATTCTGCACCTCTGGAAACAGTGCAAAGATCGAAATCAAGATCACTTCGTCTTTTGTTTTCTTCTTGGAATAGTTCCGCTTCTTCCCACGGTTTTCAAACATCCCTTTCACATGGGGTCTCCCGCTCCCCGCCCCCTTCTCTCCCCTCAAGTAGGAGAGAAGCTGATTATGACCAGGTCAGGCACAGAAAGCCCCTGTTGGGGCGATCCCACATTCTTCCTCTTTAAATAAAATTTAAGAGCATCTAAAACCACTTGCCAGGGTGACCTCTGGCCTTTGGTTCTCTGTGGAGGTTTTGCACAGCCCGCTGGCCCAGCCTGCCCTCACCGGGAGGTGTTAACGGCAGCTTCGGTCCTGGAGCCATGAGAAACCTCTCCGGTCTGCCATCTGTCCCTCTCCCATCTGACGTCTGACGTCTGTCCTTGGTCCTGAGCGATGGCACCACATGAAGATGCGCCCGAGGGAGACAGGGTTTCCTGTCTGAGCTTCCAGCCGGGGTGCTGTCCTTGGAGCAGGTCCCAGAAGCTCGCATCAGCAGCCCGGAGAAGGTGCAGTGACCCCTCTGAGTCCAGCGCTCCCTCTTTGGTCTACGTTGGTTGGTCACGATGTGAAGTCCTTTGAAGATTAGGTCATCAGGGGCACCGTGCCTCTTGCCTCACTCTGTCTCTATCTCTCTCACTTTTCTCTCCTGTCTTTTGGGTCCAGTCCTTTGCTCGAGGAAGCCAGTGCTCATCAGAGCTGCAGCTTTAGGGACTGCAGCCTCCGCAGCCTCGGGGTGAGCCTGCAGGGACCCCGGACGCAGCCATGGGTCAGAGCGCATGGTGTTCCCTGACGGGCGAGGGGAGCGGCACGGGGCGGGTAGTGTCTCAATGCCAATAGGAACGGTTACTGTTGGCTCTGTCCTGCCGGCCGGCCGCTGCCCAGATGTCCACGTGCCTTGCCTTCATCTGCCCTGGTGGCAGCAGAGGGTGGTACAGTGACTGGCCTTGGTCACACAGCCAGGCTGGGAGTTAGTGTGGCCTCAGCCCTGGGGCCCGCCTCACAGGGTCCCCTGGCAAAGGGCTGACCAGGGGATGGAGCAGACCCGAGGGGACAGATCTGAGAGCTCGGGGACACTGAGCCCCTGCAGACTGTACCATTTATGTTCCCGAGAAGGATAAACAGACATGTTTTCCAGATGATGTACATATATATATGTCTTTTTGAGACAGGATCTCACTATGCAGTTCAAGCTGGCCTTGAGCTCACTTTGTAGCCCAGGCTTCTCTCAAATTCACGATGATCCTCCTGCCTCAGTCTCCCGAGTGCTGAGATTACAGGCATGCACCACCACGCCCAGCAAGCTTATGTACATATATCAAAACAAAACAAAACAAAAACCCTAAACCCCAGAGATGTGGCTCTACCACTGCAGGGCACTTCTGTGACACGGAGCCCTGGGTTCGAGCCCCAAAACCGGAAAAAGGTATTCAGATGAAATTACACTGGGTCCTGCATTTAGGAGATGCCACTTGGGAACAAGACAATGGCAAAGGGAAGCCAGACACTGTGCAGAGGGATCTGTTGTCGGTGTCGTGTCTGATCGTGGAAGTTAGGACGATCCTGGTGAAGTGGCCCTGTGTGGTTGTCATGGCTACCTGGCCCAGCTGAGCTCAGGAACCGATGTTCTGGGCACTGCTCCATCGGGGCAGCTGTGGCCTGGCCTGGCCTGGGCTGGGCTGGCTGGTAAACTGAGGGCTGGGTCTAGCAGCTGACCCCTCCTGAGCCAGCCAGAAGAGCTCCTAGAAGAGAGTCTTTATTTTGCACTATATTTCGATCGTGGAAGAGTTGTGTAGATACAGAGACCCCAGGGCCCGGCACCTGCTTTCCCCTAATGTACCTTAGAGAGTCCTGGCGTCTGTGGAAGAGGGAGAGTATTTCCCCACCAATCCCTTCTTCTGCTTCAGGACCCCTGGTGCACTCAGCGTGTCCCCCGTTTCCTCCATCGATGTGGGTCTTGGGGGGGAAGGCAGGTACATCTTCCCGGCCAGCTCTGACTTCCTGATGTGCCAGTGTGGAACGTGGGTCAGGAACGAGCAGGAGCCCACATCTGAGCTCACTGAGCAGCTAGCCGAGTCTGTGCCAGACCTGGAGCAGGAAGGGTGGGGCGCGCCAGCCGGTTCCTCTGTTCCCCTGCAGGATGGCATCCACGCTTGGTGAGCGATGGTGAAGGGGGTGCTCCCACCCCAGTAGCCACACTGAGTCTAAGGGGGCAGCTGTGACAACGATGACTCAGAAGAGCTGAGTCTTATGTGTGGGTCCCCTCATGCGTCCCAGGTTCCCTGTGCCCTGAGAATCAATTCTACCCAGTGGCCTGCGAAGTGGGTGCCCCTGGGGTCCCCTTCCATATCCCTGAGACTGGGACTCAGGTGAGTCGAAGATTCTGGTGCCCAGAGCTGATTGGTGCCTTGCAGAGGGTCCATCAGTGTCCAGCTAGGGCGGGGTCACTGAGCTCTGGGGGCTCCCAGGGCTCTACCAGTGTGAGATCTGCCACGCCCTCTCCTCTAGTGACAGATCAAGGCCCAGTGAGGTCACCACACTGTTGCTCAGTCAGAGGCTGAAGGAGGACCGGGCAGCTGCAGGCCTTGGAGAGCTTCTGCAGGCAGTGCCAGTGACGCAAATGAGAATTCAGGGTTTCAAGAAAAATTCCCACCCACTAAGGGGGCATCTTCAGTGACCACAAGAACAGAGTTTTCCTTTTGGTGTCTAAAGCTGGCTGTTAAATCCATGGTGGCACACACCTGTAATCCCAGCCCTCGGGAGGCTGAGGCAGGAGGATCACCGTATGAGGCCAGCCTGGGCTACATAACAAGACCCTCTCTCAATAAACAAAACGAAACAAAAGAACAACAGAAAAAGCCGTCCCTTATCTGAGCCCCCTCTGACCTTGACACCTTCCTGCCTTACCGGCCCGACTCCCACCTGCTCCCTTCCTGTCCTGGTCTTGCCCACTCTGCCCAGCGAGCCTCTGTCCTGCTTCCAGCAGCATCCAGCAAGGTCCTCTCTGTGGCTGGGGCTCTTGGTTCTGGCTCCTCGCTGTGGTCAGAAGGCTGTGGAGGGCAGCGCTCTCCCCTGTCCTCGGCACTCAGACCAGCACTGGGGCAGAGACGCCGTCTTGGAAATGGAACAGACCTGCAGCCAAGGGGGACCGTGACCACCCCCGGCAACTTCCGTAGAGGGACAGGGCCCTCAGGGACACTGGGGGCCCAGTACTAACCTCCCGGGCACAGAGGGCACCGAGTGGTAAACACAGGGCCTTTGTTCCCCATCACGGCCACCCCCGGGCAGCGGCATGCCTGTTTCCAGAGGAGGTCGTGCAAGCATAAGATACTCATTCTGCACTGGATGTGGTCAGGAATCGGAGCTGATGAGACCCAGCATCGCCGCAGGGCTGGACTTCCGGTGTCCCCGGCACTGTCCTCAGGGCTGAGGCTGGGGGGTGGGTGAAGCTGGGACAGGCAGCCGCGCCACCCTGGGAGCGGGACAGGCAGCCACGCAGCACGCTGGCCACGACATGTGAGCTCTTCTGTTCTGCTGTGGCCGCTGCTCCTTCCGCCTGCCCTGCTGGGGGCTGTTCTCCTCTGTGTCGCCCCTCTGCCTCGGAACCAGCCCACTGTGGGCTGAAACTTCCAGAATCTCTCTGACACAGACCTAAACTTTGGGTGGCGGGTATTTTGTCTCAGTGACGAGAAGAGTAAGTTAAGACATAAAGCTTTGCAGAAATCTCCCAAACCTGTTAGAACCATCTCATCTAATGTAAAGCCCACCTCCGAGGGGTAACCCTGACGCTGAATCCCAATGGCTTTACCCCCAACCCCAGGGCCGGGAGCAGCTGCGAGTCCACAGGAACACACTGAGCGGGTGTGGACAGGTGGCCTCATGCGTGTTCTGCTTTGCACCGGGGAGATGTGGCCCGGTGCAGCAGGAAGCGGCAGCCAGGCTGGCCTTCAAGGCGGCATGTCGGGTGTTCTGCACCCCTCACTCCACCCACGGCTCTGCTCCCAACTTCCTCACCAGGCTGCTCTGAGCATCTTGCTTTCTGCCAGTTTCTGTGCCGTGGCCTCGAGGGAGGCCTGTGGGCACCCATAGCAAGAGTGGCTGCTTCTGTCCGCAGAAGACGACCCCAGGTACGTTTAGACACAACTTCCGAAGTCCCAACAGAACCGGACGCCAGGCCCCCACTGCGGGGACCACAGCAGCCCTGACTGAAGTCCCCTCACCTCAGGTCCCCTCAAAGGGTCATTGTGTCGGAGTAGAAAGTTGCAGTGTTAACCCAAATTTTTTTTTAAATTTTATTTAAGGAGAAAAAAGAAAAAAAAAAAAAAACAGAAAAAGGGTACAAGTTGTACAGAATTTCAGAAAAAATAAACAGTAGGAAATCACTAGTTAATTACGTATTGTCATCTTAGAAATAGTTGTTGAAGTTACAAAATTAAAGCATGTAGAGGGGACTTTCAAACAGTGAGACTGCGAACAGTGTTGTTCAATGATCCAACAAAACTCAGTAATACAATTATATCTTATACACTTAAATATACATGAAGTTATATTCTTTAGAGCACTTTCTTTTCCTTTCTTTTGTACAATGACAATTACACATTTTGGGTTTTATTACTCCCACAGTTCTTATTACTTTGTTTTTTTGAAGAAAGTAAACCAAATGTGACATATCAGGACAGAATCAGTCAAATCAAAAGGATGGACATAATACATAATGTAAAAACAAAATACAAGGTGATCAACAATGGTTACCATAATGCCTCTTGTTATCTTAAAAAGAATTGCCTATATCATCAGTTATAATAAAATTGAACAAAACAGTAAAGAATAAGACCAATAAAACCAAAACATTGGAGACATTAGAGGACTTCAAAAGAAGATAATAGTCAACCAGAATGGGCATCATAGTTGGAATGGGCATAATGTCTTCATAGTTGTTGCCTAGACTTTTGAACTTGGTACTATCAAGCATAACAGAATAGAGGAAAATCAGTCAAAACAAGATGGTGAGAGCAATACAGAGTTTCAAATCAAGTTAATAGGAAATCAAAGTGGATTACTATAATATATCCTGCTATTTTTTATTTATTTTTCCCTTAATTAAAAGGATAAAAATGAAAAAAAATAGATAATAAAAAGGAGATTGAGATAAAAACGGGGGCATAACAACAAAACAGTGCGAGTCAAAACATAGCCATTTAAGCAAAATAGTGTTTCACCACAAGATAATCTCGACATAATGTCTCTTCCCTTAAAATCTTTGGGTATAACTTCGTATACTGTAGCATCAAACATATCAAGACAATGTAAAACCATTCAAGAGAATGACAGTATTACAGGGTATTTAGAATCAACTAACAGAAAATGAACAAGGGTTTCTGTATAATCTTTTTGTCTATAAAAGTTTTTATTTATATTATCACATATAATAAAATCCAATAAGATACAACAGGTTAAAACCGATGGAGACAGAAGAACAAAAGCTTGATGAGACTTCAAAACAAGAGGATATTAAATCAGCACTACCTATTATGATGTCTTGTTTTCTCCAAAATGGCTGTTCCTACCATCCAGCCTTCTCTGCCTCATTTCTGTTGAGCTTTTTTTCTGTCACTAGTTGTCAGTTTGTCTTCTTCATTTCGCTTTCTGCTCCATTCATTGTGGCCTCTCTGCCACTGTTTCTGGAATCTTGGTATTTTTCATTTTTAGAATATCCTGCAATAATCTCTGTAGAGTGGAATTGGTGGTTGCAAATTCCCCTAGTTCCTCTTTATCCTGGAAGCACCTTGTTTTTCCATCAATTTCTAGGGACAGTTGTGCAGGATATATCAATCTTGGCTGGAGGTTATTATCTTTCAAAGCTTGAATTATTTCCCCCCACACTCTTCGTGATTTGATGGTTTGTGCCGGGAAGTCTGCTGTAATTCTGATGGGTGTTCTCTTGTAAGTGATGTTTCTTGTCTCTGACGGCTTTTAATATTCTGTTCTTATATTGGATTTCTGGAATTTTGATTATTATATGCCTGGGTGTTGCTCTGTTTGGGTTGTAGGTGGCTGGGGTCCTGTATGCCTCATATATATGAGTATCTTTACCTTTTGCTAAATTAGGGAAATTCTCCTGGATTATTTCTGTGAATAGCTTTTGTAGTTCATTTGTTTGAGTCCCTACTTCTTCTTTTATGTTCTTAATTCTTAAGTTATAGATCCTCTTGTCATCTTCTAGGCTTTGTATTATTGCTGTTTGTTTTCTTGTTATTTTTAAGAAGTTTTTCATTTCATGCTCCCATATTACAAATCTGTCCTCCAGTTCTGATAATCTGTCCTTAGTTTCTTTCAAGCTGTTATGCCAGCTTTCAATAGAGTTTTTAGTTTCCTGGTAATCTCTGTGAACCTGCTTCACGTATTCTATGTTTTCTCTATTTTCTCCATCAAACAATTCTCCCCTTTTTTCTGTTCTTCCATTCCACCATCTGTTTTTTCTTGGGCGGTGCTTAGCATTTCTCTAACTATTCTACTTATTTCTTGCTTTATTTCATTAAATACTTCATTTTTGAACTCGTCTATGAGGCTCCGGTGATACCGTTTTATATCTATAGGCGCTGTGTCTGATATTGCATGTTTTCTGTCTTCATTCTCTTTTGTTTTTACCTTTCCTGGATCAGTGTTCTCAGGATTGGGGACTGAGGACCCTTTCTTGTTGCTCCCTTTTCCCATACTTTTTGTTCCTTCCATACAAGCGTATGTAGGAGGCTTAGTTTTTTTTTTCTCTTTGTCTGTTATAGTTTGTTTGAATCCACCAGCTAGGTGTTCCCGCCCACTGCAGTGTACTAGGAAGACACAGACGTGGGCAGCCTCTGCTGAGCCCGCCCCTCCAGGTCAACCTACAGAATGTTTCACTGCTAGGGTGCACCGCCAGGCGCAGGGACCTGATTTGGGCTAGCCTACAGGATCTTAGTCCACAGTGTCACCAGGCTAAACGCTCCCCACCACTCCCGCTTAAGAGGGGAATATGCCACTAAAGTCACTGCAGGGCTGTGTTCCGGCTAGTCTGCTCGTTCCCAGAATGTCCTCTGTTGGAGCCTCCTAGTCTATGAAAGGGTCCCCATTTCTCTCACTCACTGCTGGTTGATGCAGGGCTCCCTGCCAGTCCCGCTCTCAACGCAGTTTGGTTTGCCGATTCCAGCTCTCAGAGCTTTCGCACATCTCTCCCTGCCGTGCCGATTGGGACGTAGTATTGGCAGCAGGAAATTCAAATCGTGGCTTCCAATGGCGCAGGCTCCAGCTTCCGCACTGAGATTTTATCTGTTCCTGTTATAGCATCAGGATTGCATTTCCAGTTGGTTTCTCTCAGCTTACTTTGTTCCTGGGTCGGCAAGGTACATCACCCCTCACGTAGGACTCCTCACACGGCACCGCTCCTGGATTCTAAGCTGGTAATCTCAGAGAGCCTCCGTGGCTGCTATTATTTGTCTACCATGTTCTCCCGGAAGTCTAACCCAAATTTTAACACCTTACTAAAAGCGTGTTTATTTTAGCCTGTGACATGTGTAATTTACATTAGATGAGATGGTTCTGAGATCTCGCTGGGAGCCACAGTAACCTCTTTACTCTGTAAACTAACTGCCAGAGTGTCCCGCACAGGCTCTAAGGCAGCTGGTCACCTGCTGACGAGCTCTGTGCCTTCAGGTCCTGGTCTTCGAAGCAGCCCGGTGGGATCCAGTCCCGCCCAAGCCTCGGTTTTCAGTGAGGCCGACGGTGAATTAGTAAAGGGATTCAGGAAAAACCAACTCGCCTCGGATGAGAGCACAGTGAGCGTCACACACAGCTCACGCTGAGAAAAACCACTTCCACCTGCCCCCATCTGCAGGGCACTCTCTCCCTGCGGTGCCCATTTGCCCGTCTGGGTCTGAGCTCTGGGAGCCCCTCTGGACCAGCCTGGTGCAGATTCTGCCAACTGAACTGGACAAGGAGTCAGTTGACAAACGCTCCCCAGAGTAAAAAGGTTACTGTGGCTCCCAGGGAGATCTCAGCTCTACCCAGCAGACCCAACCTAAGCTCTGCTGGCTCCAGGCGGAAGGAGCAGCGGCCACAGCTGAACAGAAGAGCTCACATGTCATGGCCAGCATGCCGCACGGCTGCCTGTCCCGCTCCCAGGGTGGCGCGGCGGCCTGTCCCGGGGGCCTAGGGTACCGACACAGCACACAACCAACTTTACCGTGGACGTCTTCGTCACAGGCGCGGGGACCGCCTATCATCAGCACGGGGCTCCCTTCCGTTCTTCCACCCTGGTCCTAGGAAGGGCTCGCCTGCTCTCTGTCTCTGGAGCTGCCATCCTGGACCTCCAGTGACCTGTGTGTCTGGCTTCCGTCCCTGGGCGTCTGGGTCCGAGGTCCCCGCACACAATGGCACGGCCTGTGCTCCGCTCCTCCCGTGGCTGAGCAGTGCTCCGCGGCACGGCTGGGCTTGCATGGTGCAGGCGTCTCTGTGCAGGCCTCCGAGGGTGGAGATGGGGTCGCTTTCCCTGGGGCTCCAGTGAGTGGCCCCCACGTTGTCCTGTGCAGGTTTGCGTGTGCCCTTCTCTTTGGTGCAGCTAAAAAGCCCAGGATGCCGGAAGTGAGAGGAGGCTCAGTGGGGACGTGGAGGGGGTGCTGGGACGGGCACAGCAACATCCGCGGTGCCTCCGTGCCACAGGTGTGTAAGATCACCGCGCCGGCTTACTGACGAGTCCCACCCACAGTGCAGTCTCTCTGGATCCTCCAGCGACATCTGAGGCGCCACCAGACTGTCCCCAGGGACAGCACTGCTTTCCCCCCCACCAGCACCGGGTGACAGTCCCGACCCTGCGCGTCCCTGGGAGTCCTGGCCATTGTCTGGCTTCTGGAGCGAGCGGCTTCTCGCTCTGGTTTCCATTTGTTCCCTGGTGCTGAGTGCTGAGCAGGCTTGCAGGCGCCCCTGGGTCCTTGCACGGAGGTGCGCACTGCTCTGTCCAGTCGCTCGCTCTTTGTTCTCCCTTGTGCTGGGGTCAGCCCGGGTCTCCAGTGTGTGGGGCCAGTGCTCTCCCTGAGCCTCGGGCAGATGACTCGATCTGGAGCTGTTGGGCGCGTCCAGGATTCTATTGGATCCGAGCTGTGGGCCCCCCGCACCCGCTCTGGGCTGTCTCTTCACGTTCTGACCCTGTCGTTTGAGACTCTTTAGGTTTGCTCAAGCCCGACACAACGTGTCTATTTTTCCTTGGGTCCCACATCCCGGAACCTGTGAGATTCCCAGGCAGTGAAGATGCATCCTGACCCTGCAGGATCGTGAAGCTCTAGCTTTGCATTCAGGGCTGGTTCTCTTCGAGTTGATTTTTTGTGGTGTAACTTCACTCTTCTGTGAACGGTTTTGATTCCTCTTTTCACGCTTTGCCCTGACTGCTGCACGGAGACGGCTTCCGGACTGAGAAGGGGGCAGGAAGACAGCGTCACGCTCGTGAAGCCAGAGAAAGCCAATGGAAAACCCCGTGGCAGGGTCACGGTGATGACCGTGTTGGCTGGGAATTAGCAGCAGGTGGTGAAGCTGGTGGCTAAAAACTCCAGGAATACTAGGACACGCCATTATTTTTATTTGTTGTGGTAGTGAGGACTGAGCCCAGGACTTTGGCACTGAGCTATGTCCAGACTTTTTAAAATGCTGAGACGGGGCCTTGCTGCGTCGCCCAGCTGCTGGGGTGGGATGGCAGGCTTGTGCTTTGTCGCGTGCTGCTGTGACAGGGTATTAACATGACCTCACAGAGTCTCCCTACGAGATCTGGAGCGCATAGGCCTTCCAAGGACGAAGCCCGCAGGGCTCTGCTGGACTGCACAGTGATGTCGCCACAGTGGACACAGGAACCCCAAGGTCTCCTGAGAGTTCCTGAGACAGTAGACCTATCCACACTGGAGGACATGCCACAAAGCAGCTGGCCCAGGAAGGCCAGGAAGCCTGGGCGGGTTCTGGATGAAGGAGACCAAAGGCGTGGCAGTTAGACGTGGAGTGTGGTGTGGGGTTTCTTGGTAGAGGTGAATTTTGGGGGATACTCGGTGCCATCTGAGTGAGGCGGGTAGATTAGGCAGCAGCATCATGTCAGCATGGGCAGCTGGTTTTGGAGGGCGTGCAGAGGCTACAGCGGTCTCTAAGGAAACCCACCCTGAAGACTCAGGGGAGCAGGGCACTGTCCTCGGTGCCGTGCCATCCCAGTGTCCACCTCCACTCGCCCCCTGCCTCTGTTACAGGGGAGCCCCGGAGGAAGCAGGTCCATCTGGCAGTCGCCCACCCTGCCCCGCTCGTCTGGAGCCAGGCGCTCTGTGACCACCACTGCATCTGGCATTCTGGTGGAGCCCCTCATGTGACCCCGGGCTTGGGGCCCACCTGGCCTGCCGTTCCAGGTCTGCTGCTGTGGAGCTGTGTGATCTGTGGGTCATGCAGGAGCCTCTCTGAGATGCCACTTCCCTCTCTGTAAGATGCAGATTCTGACTCTGGCCTCTGGGTCATGGTGAAGGTTGCTTTGGACACTGTGCTGATGAAGTGTGGTGACTGTCCCTGGGGCAGCACGGAGACGCAGTTCCTGTTTCCTGAGTCAGGGAATGAATGTGCGCTCCCAGGGGGTTCTGCCTTGGGGAGGCGACTCCTGTCCTGTAGCAGGCTGTGGGGAGCTCAGGAGGGACTTAGCAGGAGCTTTGCGCTGACCTCAACACGTCCCGTGTCACTGCTGTGCTGCCTGCCCCGACTCTCCTGCCGTGTCACGCAGCTGGCGTGAGGCAGTGCAGCTTGGTCTCTGCTGCAGGACGTGGTCTGGTCCATGCTGGACACCCGGCATTTGCCCCACCAAGCTTCCCTGCCCCTGGCTCTCACCTGCTCAGGATTGGGGCTCCTCTGACCAGTAGCCTCCTCCTGGAAGCTCCCCGTGGTGCGGGCTGTCTCCTGGTCCCTAGTGCCTGCCCTTGGAAACCCGAGGCCCTGACCATCTGAGCCCCTGTCGCAAGACAGGCCGGGGGGCTAAGCACCCTACGCCTGCCCGCTGCCCGCTGCCCTCCTGTCCTGTTCCCTGCCTGTCCGGAACCAGGAAGGTCAACCGGCTCAGGAGGTGAGGACACACCACTGTCCTCTGCCTCCTGGGCAGCAGGTGGCGCTGTTCCTCGTTCAATGGCCCTGGGTGAAGACAGAGGAGAGACCAGGTTTACACCAAACTGCTGCTTTCAGGTCAGAGGGAAACGGGGCTGCTGGACCTGTAACCTGGAAGGGGACGGGATGGAGGAGGGAGAAGCGAATTCTGGCTCCACGCAGCTCTGCCGTGTGGTGTCCCCTCCCCTGGCCTGGATGACTGCAGGACCCAGGGGAGGGGACTCCAGGCCTGGGCTCCGTGTCCCAGCCAAGTGACAGCTCTCTGGGCCTCAGTGTCCTCTGGAGAGGCCGAGGTAGGAGTCGATTCATGGAGGATTCTGGGAGTGTGGCTGTCTGCCCTGCGGCTGAGGCTTCATCTGGAGGCTGCAGACCTCTGGGTGGCTCTGGGCTGCCACCGCACTGAAAGGGCCCACACAGAAGGGACACAGCCCTCCCGTTGTCTTGGGACCCTGTTGCTTGCATTTTTAAAAATTAAAAAAAGAAGTAGTTTTTTAGACAGGGTCTCGCTATGCAGCTCACGCTGGCCTGGAACTCATTAACTAGTCCAGATTGGCCTCAAAGTCACGGCAATCTTCCTGCCTCAGCCTCCCGAGGTGCTAGGATGAGCAGTGGCAGCAGTTAGAGCCTGGCTGCTGTGTCCGGGGCACCAGAGATGTGTTCACTTGCACACGAAGTGCACCCGATGGGCCTGTGGGCAGGATGGGCCCCTGGGGGACACAGGGCATGGGCTGTGCAGTCTGGGTGCTGGCGGAGATGGCCGTGGGCTGCACATGTGTGGGAAGGGAACACAGAGCCCGAGGAACAGCCTGGCAGAGGTGGCGGCACAGGGCCTCGGCGGGGAGGTCGGCTCTGGGCTGTTCCGTCCATGAGACTCCAGGCACAGGACACCACCAGCGGAGACTTCGGATGCAGAGAAGCGGGGCATGCAGAGGCGTCCAGCTTCCTGCCCCTCTCGGCCGGCCCCCTCTCCTGACTTGGTTTCCCCTCACTGCAGGCCGAGTTGGTCCAGTCCCCGCATTGCTCCCTGGGCCCTGCTCTTTCTGCCATGAGTGAGGCCAGGTCTGCGAAGACTCCTGTGAGCTCCAGGGCTCTGGCTCGATCACCAGAAGCTGTCACTGAGCCTGAGGTCCCCGTGACACCTGCTGTCCGCGGCTGCCCTTCCGGGGTCGCATGAGCCCAGCACTGACCCTCGAGCTGCTCCTGCACCCACACGGTCCCCTCCTGCGGGGCTTTCGGACACTTGCCTAGGGCTCTCTGCACTTAGGGCAGTGGTCAGGGGCAGCGCCTGTCCCCGGGCAGTCGGCGGGAGGGTCCCAGAGCGCAGCCCAGTCCTGAAAGCAGGGAACTCGGGGTGCCTCGCAGAGCAACATCCAGGCTGCCACGTTCGGGGCTGGAAAGTCATTAAAGTGAAAGGGGACCCACGGCTTCCCCTCGCAGGCACGCGCCGCCCGCACTGCACACTGCGGCTTTTGTTCGGGGCTCCCGAGTGTAACGTTGGCGTGGCACATCGCCGGAGCCCCGCATTTAGAGTTTCCTGGCTCTCATCAGCTGTGCCACTCAAAGGACAATATTTAATCCCACACGGCTCCGTCCCTGGGCCGCGCCTCCCGCCTCCTATCGAGACCCTGCAGCTTCACAGAGCCGCCTTCTGCACCGGCAGCCTGGAGAGCGCGTGCACCGTCCTCTCCTGCGTGTCCCAGGCCATGCGGACCCCGGGTGTGGGAAGGGCCCCTCCTGAGGGGCTCCGCTTCTTGGCTTCAGTTCAGCGTGAAGCTCTCCCTCCTAATTTCTCACTGCCACCCTGGACCACCGCACGGTCACCCGTCAAGCTGAGGGGCCGGGTCTTTTGTCCTTCAGGGGTGTCCCATTGTCCTCCATCTATTTATCACCCTGGAAGGGCATGTGAGCCGTCTGAGATGGAAAGCTTGACCTTTTGTTTCATAACTTGGTGACTTTGTTGCCTGGATCGCTTAGCAAGATAGTGGCTGGGGGACAGCACAGCCAGAAGGCCGCTGTCTCACCTGTGACCTCCTGGTGGCCAGTCCTGAGTGGCGCTGACCCCCAGGGGAATGCCTGGCCAAGACAGTGGTACCTGTGCCACGTAGCCCGTCTGGGGTACTGGGGAGCTGACCTCACCTGGGTGTTGCTGGGAGGGAGTTGGTGGGCCACGGTGTATGCACGTTGGTTGCTGCGGGACACACATCTGGGCATGGGAGCCCCTCCAGCAGGTGGGCCCTGCAGTGGACATTGTGGCTGCTCCCCCCCCAGAGCACTGCCAGAGGGGCGTGGGGACGGGGTCTCTGCGGTGGGCTTCTGGGTGCTGCTGGTGCTGGCACTGCCTTGGAAGGGTCCTCGGTCTCACGGTCTCACTTGAGCTAGGAACAGGGACATTGTGTGGTGCTACCACGGGCAATGCCTGTCTGGAAGACCAGACCTCTGCCCGTTCCTGTGCGGTGAGCTGCTGGGGGGCTGGGCGACACCCTGGCTTCAGTGTGCCATGGGAAATGACGGGGACTGGCCTCTGCGCCGCAGGAGTAGATGAGGAACTTGGTGGAGCCCCTGAGAGTTGCAGCTTTGTGACACTACACAAGGGCCTACACATCCCTTCTTGAGGTCCCTGGGCTGGTCTCCTGGGTCAGAGTCCACACAGGCCTCATCTGCAGGTGGGGAGGAGGCTGCTTGTGCCATCTGGCACACAGTCTAAGGGACTCCTGCTCCGGTGTGGTCCTGCACTGCGTCCCTGAGACACAGTGCCCCCTTCAGCTTGCACCTGGGCGCCTCCCTGGTCACCCTAGCCCTGGCCAGCTCTGCTGTGTACAGAGGCCATCAGCAGCCAGGCATGCGGGTGCACACTGTTCATCCCAGTCCTCTGGGAGGCTGAGGCAGGAGCATCTCGAGTTCAAGTGCATCCTGGATGACTCAGTGACTCAGGCAGATAAAATGAAAAACAAAAAGTCAGGGGCTGTAGCCAGTGCCAAGGCGCTGGGTTCAATCCCAGCACTCAACAGAAGAGAAAGAGGAAGGGGAGAAGAAGAAGATGGAGGAGACGGCAGCTTTGCAAGGTCAGGGGTGTCCCCATCACGCTGTTAGAACAGGGGCTCAGAGAGACCTCGAGACCTGCCTCCGGGGGTGTGCTAAGCACCACCGATTTGTGCTTTAAAGTAGTTAAAACAGTGCGTTTTCTATGAGTCATTCAACACAGTATAGAAAACTGGATTCAGTAGGACCCTGTGGCTGTCAGGGACGGGAACAAATTTCAGGCAGAGGCAGGGAACCGGGTGGCCACACAGGGTTCCTCCCCGATCTTTCATTCTCTGTCTCTTCAAGTTCCTCTGCTGATGGCAGACCAGGCGCCTGGCACCTAGATGCCAGGGAGGGGGTCCCACCACAGGCAAGGAGGTGTGTGGGGTTCACAGCGCCAGCCCCAAAATGGCGTCATGCGCTGGACTGCGGGGCCCACACTGCAGGGCGGGGGACGGCGCCAGGTCTCCACTGTCCTCCAGGAATAAACACTTCTCACCACCGCCCCGGCTTTCCATGGAATTCTCCATCTGCGCCTTCTTCGGGCTCATTTAGGGCAACTCTCATTTCCTCCCCCGGCCCCCCAGTTTCCTACAAAGTCTCCGAGCAGGTGTTGGGGGCTGGCTCTGGGAGGGAGGCAGATAAGGATCCATTGGTGCACCTGGCAGCGGGGTCCTGGGGGGCCGGGTTTGGCCGGGCAGAGGGGAAGGTGGATCTAAGACCAGCTGGCATTCATGCCGGGGCAAGACAATGGACTGGAACCATCCCTGTAATCAAGAGGGCTCCCAGGGAGGCGTGGGCAATTAACAGCTATCCTGCGGCCTCGGGGACCTGCAGCTGGCATCTCTGAGCCAACAAGATGCTGCAAGGCGGGGTAGGAGTGTGGGGCTATCCGCAGGGCCGGGGCGGAGGTCTACAGGCACCTCCCAGATCAGTGGTGGCTGGCGGGTGGCACGCATGCCGCAGCGGGCACGCGGAGCCCTCCTGTCTGCACTCAAGCTGAGTCGCTCCAGCAGCCGAGTGTCGGATGGCCGTAGTTTTTTCTAAACTCAAACCTCAATATTCAGGTTTAATTGCAGAGTAGGCGCTTTGTGGATAAGCGAATGGGTTTTAGGTTGCAGCTTGGCCACTCGGTCTCCAACAGGTTCGCCACCCCTGCTGAGCTAACGGGCTGGGTGGCCGGGTGCTGGTCGCCAGGAGATCTGCTGAGCTGTTGCCTGATCCTGGAGAGCTTTCACCCGCTGGCCAGGAAGGGGCTTGTAAGGGTGCTAAGACAAATAAACAGAGAGCCAACATCAAACGTGTCCTGCGGGACAGTTCCTTCCAGCCCTGAGTTTGGATTAAGCTGTTGGAGACGTTCCTTGGCAGTCGTGTGTGTAAGGAAAGAAACAAAGAAAGAAAGAGACATGTCACCTCCTTATAACGTCTTTATAGGCGGGATTTTCCTGGTGTCCAGGGCCCCTTTGGCTTGGGTAGAGAGTGGGGAGATGCTGTCTGTCACAGCTCAATAGCTTCATTTTGTTGACAGCGGGTGTCTGAAGCCTGAGGGGAGACCTGGGCCGCCCCAGCCTGGTTCTGGAGGAGCTGCGTGGTGAAGGGGGTGCTATGCAGTGTCACCCCCGGCCTCTGAGAGTTTACTGTGAAGTGAGGGTTCACCAGTGACTGCCAGGGATCCCTGAATTTCTGCGATTCAGTGAGGGTCACGTGGCTTTCTTTTGTGGGGAGCGATTTACAGATTACTTAGAGATGTGGCAATCATGTATCATCAAGGTTAAAAAGATTCAAGAAACTCCGAGTTTCAGGGAGAGGGTGCTGCCCTCCCCAGTGCAGGAAACTTCGGGGCTCCCCGGGGCGCAGAGGATGGGCTGTGCTTCTTTGGCTCTGCTCCCTGGATGCGGAAGCTCCCAGAAGATTCTTTAGCTCCACGAGCGCCCTGAGCACCTGCTCAGAAGCACCTGTGCCCGGCGTGGTGTCGGAGCTCCAGACTCAGCAGTGGGCACGCACAGCCCGACACTCGGGGCTCGCAGCCTGCGGGGATTCGGTGCTGGGCTGTTTCCCCTCCTGATTACTGTGTTATCTGGGGATCCCTGGGACCTTTCCCCTGCCTCCGCCCTTGCTCTTTAATGTCCAGAAGTAGGACTAGTCTTGCTGGACAGCACACTGGTTTCTAACTGATTCACATCACCCACACCCGGGACAGAGGATGTCGGTGATCTCTCGAGGACAGGGTGACAGTGAGCTGAAGCGGGAGGGTGGCCAGCATGTGGGCTCACTAGCAACCCAGCTGGCCGTGCACGGGGTAACACGAGTGACTCCAGGGCTGGGGCACTGGGCTGTTGGTGGGGGTGGTGGGACCGATGCCCAGGGCACAGGTGCTGATGGGAGGTGGGCACGGCCGGTGGCTCAGGAAGGAAACATCTGGCTTCTAGCCAGCGCCTCCACCCAGGCCAGCACAGCATTCCCCAGAGGACACTGTCGTGCCTGCCACACCGTCACCCAGCCCAGGGCAGGGGCTTGCTGTGTAGCTCTCAGAGCCTGGTGTCCTTCCCCCAGTGGGTCCTTTCTGCAACAGTCACTGAGTGACACGGGGCGCCTCAGACGATCACAAGGCATGATCACAAGGCCTGGAGGAACCCTTGACTGTCCCCACCTGAAGACAGACACTGTCTCCTGGGCGGGGAGAGCAGCAGCACACACCATGTCACGGTTCCCGCGTGCGGTCTCCCCGAATCTCCCCTGCGGACCTGTGAGCTGGGAGGACACAGAGCCTCAGAGAGGCCGGGAGCCGGCCCGGGCCACACGGCGCGGAAACGGCAGAACAGAGCCTCAAAGTGGGGCTTTTAGTGTTTGGTCCTTGAAGCTCCCATTTTGGCCGCTTTGGGTTTCCGGCCGCTGCTCTGAGCCTGGCCTCTGCTCATGCAGTGTCTCTGGGTCTTGCAGGTCCTGTCTGACCTTCTGCAGGGGGCACCCTCCCTGGAACAAAGGCTTCCCCTATTCCACGCCGCTCTGCCTCGTGGACCAATGCCTCCTCCCGCCCGGGAGTGGGAGGGGGTGTCCCAGAAGGGGTGCACCCCTCCAGTCCTGTTGCTGGGCACAGCACTGGCCAGGGTTATTTTTCTTGACGATGGACACTTTCCAACAGAGCCCAGCGGGCTCTGTGTCTTCTGAGAGCCTGGGACATATCGCTGTTTTAGAAATCAAGTCTACGTGCGGATGGACACGGCCTTTGGGTTTTAAATTTAAAGTTTAAAAATGCTTTCACGCGGCCGTCCCAGGGGAGGAAAGGCTGTTTGCTCCATCCCTCAGCCTCCAGGAATCTGGCCGGGACCACCTACGGGAAATTCTCTCCAGATCTCAGCTCTGCGGGGAGGTGACAGGGCCCCTTCTTTGCGCCTGTGGCCCGAAGTTCCCGCCACATAATCTAATCTTTCAAGCTATTTTTCTCTGGAGAGGCAGGGATCTGAGTAACTAAACAGACACAAAACTGCTAATCCCTTCCCTGAGGCAGGGGCCAACTCCTGGCCTTCTGCTCCCACACAGAGCAGTGGGGGTGCCGGGGTGGGCATCCGAGCTCTGAAAGAGCTCTGGCTTGGCGTAACCGGTGCTCACCCTGCTGTGCCCAACCGACTTTGTGCGGGGCACAGCCTTGCGTGCTCTGTGCCCTGCGTGGTGGCACCATCTCCAAGCACAGAGGGATCGAGTGACTGATGCCCAGGAATTGGCGGTGACGATGAGTTCAAACCTGCCCCTCGGTTCCTTACTAGACAGGAAGGGCTCGGGTGATGCCAGTCTTTCTGTCCCCTAGTTGTCATTGCCTGGCTCTCCCTGTCTGCTGAGCCCCATGTGTGAGTGCTGGCTGCTTTAGAGGAGACCCTGGGTGTCTTCCAGAGCAAAGTGTCAGGGTGGAGATGTCGCAGGGGGGGAGGCGGCCGCAGCTGCTCAGGCGTGGAGAGAGCTGGGGGCGAGGGGAGCGCTGGACACAGAGCAGAGGATCAGGCTGTTGCCAGGAGGGTTGGGATGCTGGGGCACCACCCGCACAGTGCATTCTGGGAAACTCCTGGGGCTGGCTGCACCTTCCCCTTCAGAGGTGTGGTCATCAGGGAGGACCATAAGAGGAAGCAGAGCAGAGGGGAAGAGGCTTGGGCAGCGTCCTTGTGGGACTGGCGAGTCACCCTTCTGACCTCGGAGTGGGTGGCACGCAGCTGAGGTCTCCGGCCAGGCTGTGGTCAGACTGGTTCCTGCAGGTGGTGTGCGATGCTGAACCCGCCACTCCCACCTCTGCTGAGAAAGGCGGCAGTGTGGGCTTGGAGTTGTGCCTGGCTTCTCCCTCCTTGGGGAGGACTCAGGCTGTCAGTACAGCCACACCCCAGGACTCAGGCCAGGGAAGTTTTTGGCTTCATCTGTCACGGTGTGACTGCCGCGGGGGCAGGATGTGAGCGGTTCCATCTCAGGGGCGGCAGACAAACCATCCTTGCCTTCTTGCTCCGTGGTGCTGGCTGGGGGCAGCTCACGGAGGGACCCCATGGGACGGTGCTCACCAGCCCCGGCCGGGATGTCCTCCCGTGTGGCCTGGGCGGCTGATGCTGAAAGCCCCTCTCAGCAGCCAATTCAGGGGCCTGCAGTGCTGCGCTGGGAACGCAAGGGCAAATTGCTGTCTGCTGTTTTGAAAAGTGCAAAATGTTTAAATAATTACTTCTGAGCATGGAGACCGCGACCCCACACCGGCTCTGTCCACGTCTGCTGGCCTGGACCAGGTCGCCCTTCCTGCTCTCGCCCTGCCCCAGAGCCCCTTCCCGCTCCTCCTGCTTCCCCTCGGGTCTCTCCTCTGGGTGGGAGCAAGTTCTGAGGCCGCCTCCTTAGCCACTCGGATTTCTTCCGCAGTCTCTTCAGGGTAAACGTGTCTCCTCACTGACCACAGCGAGGGCCACATGCTCTTCCTGCCTCAGTCTCCCTGTCTCAGTTCTTTACCAGGTGGAGGTGCAAGAGCCCCGGGTCCCGCCGGATGAGGGAGCGGGAGGGGAAGGCGCAGGCCCCTGGAGCAGGCGCGTCCCGTAGCACCCCGTTTCCAGGCAGTGGTGCAAATAGCAGCAGCCCCCATTTGAACATGGAGAGCGGGGCCCTGACGTGCCGTCCTCGGGGCCCCAGGGACACTGCGCAAGGGTGCAAACCCACAGCCCATCCAAGCCAGTGTCATTGTCTAGGAGAAACCGTGCAAGCTGCATGAGTAAGCGAAAACTTTCCAGCAGCCTTGCTGGAAAGCAAATTTAAGGTCAGTTGTTTGTTTTATTGAGGTGGATATAGCACATACTCAACGTTAAAAATATCAGCGAGATGCTTCCTCCTCCTCCTCCTCCTCCTCCTCCTCCGACCTCTGCACATCTGTGCCAGGCATCCCCCTTCTTTACAGATGAGGAAACTGAGGCAGAGTGCCCGGTTGCCTGGGGCCGCACAGTGCGTGTGGAGGCTGGTGATGCTGAAGCCCTTCCATGGGGCCGGGGCTCCCTCCCCTCCCCATCACGCAGGGAGCAGTGCTCAGGCCCCAGAAGCTTCACAGCCCTCCGGGGTGTCTGGGCTCCCTGGTTCAGGGGCATCGGCTGGCCTCTGTGGGGGCCCCGGGCCGTCCCTTATGGGGTATGAACAGGGGTCACAGCAGCAGCTGTCAGGTCTCAGAAGGGAATCTTCACAGGGCTCCTTGTGCTTGGACAGGTGGGTCCAGGGACATGGGCGCTCAGAGCCGGTGCCCGGTCCTGCCTTCCACGTGTGATGGGACCTGCCTTCCTGACCACGCAGATGGCGGCCGGGCTTCACAGAGCGGGCACCAGGGTCTCGCTTCTGTGGACGCAGAGCCGAAGGCCCAGGACAGGTTCAAGTCACGTTAAAGCCCTCAGAGACTCCGGTGTATTTTTTTAATCAAGGAGGTAAAATTAATTTCAGACTTTTCTCTTGCCGAAGACAAAGGAAAGGTGGTTATGAAGTTATTAGTTTCTTTTACTTGCCTGCAGTGACCCTGGTTTTTTTTCTCTCGAGAACTTTATTATATATTTTAATAGCAGAAAATATTACTTTAGAACAATGGGGAAATATTGAAAGCATATCATAAAATTACTAAGTTGTCCTTAGAGGCAAATTTGCACACATGTGGATTAGTAGTTTTATAAAATGTATACTGCAACTATATTTTTGATGCTAATAAAATACATCAGTCACTGAAAACCTTTTTTTTTTTTTTCCCACAAAGAGCTTCATGTGAGCTTGCTGTATCTCAGTTTATAAACGTGGGAAGCCAGAGAGTGGGAAAATGTGAGGACAGAAAAGGGGCCAAAATCCATTAAAAAAATCCTTTCACTCTTGGGGGGTTTTTTTGAGACGGGGTCTCACTACGTAGTTCTGGTTGGCCTTGAACTCGCTGTGTAGCCCAGGCTGCCCTCCGACTCACAGCACCCTCCTGCCTCAGCCTCCTGAGCACTGGGACGAGAGGCGTGCGCCATCATGCCCGGCTCCAAAGCCAGTTTCCATTAACGTGGTGCAGTGCCTCCGAGCGTCCGTGCTCTCGGATCACAGCGTCCGCTTGTGTGCTTAGTTTTCCTTCTGGTAGTTCTTGCTGTGACTGTCTGGACAGACTGTCTCAGAGTCAGTGACCCCAGGGGAGCCACCGTGGCGGTACACATTTTACATGGGTGCCATGTCCGGCGGGGAATGCAGCATCCAGGCTTCATGAAGGGGAGTCCTCAGCCGCAGGAGGGAGGGGCTGGTGTCCAGGGCAGGGTGTGGGTGACTTTGCACCTGAGGAGGAGGCGCTGGCCACTCCCAGCTCGGGGAGAGCTCGGCTGGAGCAGCTCGTGCCGAGGCCGTGTCTGGGAAGAGCTTGGTGACTGAGACCTGTCTGTGGCCCGTGGTGATCTTAGAAGCTGGTTCTTGTCTCCGGGTGCTCCCTGCCTTTCCTCCTCAGGCTCCAGGGCCAGGGGAGGCCCTGCTGCTGCTGCCCTCTGTGCCTGACCAGCAGACACAGCCAGGGCTGCTCCTGGTGCGTGCTCCTCGCCGGCTGCTGCAGCCGCACTGCCCCTGCCTTACAACAGCGGAGCCCAGCGGGGCGACGGGACCCAGGGCCCACAGCGCAGGGGACAGGGCGGCTCCTCTGCAGGGAGCGGGGCCGCCCACCTGGTCTGGGGCTCTCGCCACACCTGCGTTCGGCTTGTCCTCCTCCCCAGCAGACAGACCGGTCAGGAGGTGTGCGGGGTGGGGTGCGGGAGGAGGCCGTGTCTCTGGGTCCTGGGCCGTGGGCACTTGGAACCATTTCTCCAGTCCGCCCGGTGGTCCGGGAGGTATGAACTGTTGTCATTTGAGGTTGAGGGAAAGGAGGAACAGAGAGGCCCTGTGACTCCCCCGGTCACACAGCGGTGAGTGGCCTGGGCTTGCAGGACGGTGGAGTGGGCAGGAAGCCCCCAGCTCCAGGTCCCATTGCTCTTGGAGTCTGGCTGCCTGGGTTCTGCTGCACACTGTGCCTCAGTCTCCCTACCTGTCTAAGGGGAGAATAACATCAGTGACTCTCAGGCTCCCCCAAAGCTCCTGGGGTGTAAGGTGTGTACGCCCTGGAGTGGAGGGGGCGCCCAATAACAGCAGCCTTTATTGTCCGCCCAAAGTAGGCGCACAGTATGGGGTCGGGCGTGGCCTGACCCTTGGGCCAGCCTGCTTTATTTTGCAGACTGTCCAAGCTGTCCTGTGAGGCAAGTGAGGCAGGGAGACGGGGGGCAGGGACAGTAGATGGTGGGGTGCTGCTTGTGGAGCCCCAACCCTGGCCTCTCATCCTAGCCCTCGAGTCTTTCGAGCATCAAGCAGCCAGTGCCCCCAGCAGAGCCTGCTGTGGCCAGTGCCCCTGCCCAGAGGCAGCCACCAGGTGGGAGCAGCCCACAGCCACCAGGGCGGTGTCGCCCCAAGTCTGGACCAGCCCCAGGCAGGGGGCACTGCAGTTCGATGCCAAGGTGACACCCGTGCGGCCTCCACTGGTTTGGGCCTAGGAATTTCCGTTGAGTCAATTGTAAAATGGGCCTGTTTAACTGAAAATGCTTAGAGGAAGGGAATTTAATTACTCAATGATTTTTTTCTTTTATTATTAAAATTAATTAAAAAATAATTTTGAATTTCTCTGCTTTGCCAGAAACAGGTCGTGCATAAACTCCCTCCACCACGTGTTCCTAAACCTTTCCAGCCGTCTGCTCCGTGAGCTCACTGAAGCCCCCAGCCCCTAACAAGATTTGTAGCTTTTCCTTGGGGAGTAAGATCCTCTTGGACACACACACGCACACACACACACACACACACACACACACACACACACACACACGCGCGGCCACAGGATTTGTGTTTGTGGTATTCAGCAGGGTTTCTATGCAGCGCATTTATGATTTTCTTGGTTTTGTTGAGCCAGGGTCCTGCTGTGTGCTTCAGGCTGGCCTCGGGCTCCCAGCGATCCTGCTGCCCTGGTCTCCGGGGTGCTGAGATGACAGACTAACCCCGTGAGTGCCTGCATCTACATGCCTGTGTGTGGGGTGTGTCCAGCGGTGCACCCCAGGCACGAGGGTGGGTGCTGGGAAATGCAGCTGGAGGTGTTTTGGTCTCTGCAGCCACCACGACTGTGCTGCACTAACTAACCCAGATCTGGCCACAGCGATGTCATTTTATGGGCTGCTGTGATCTGAAACATCGGTGGTGCGCCTGACTTGGTCCAGCGTGCAGGTGACAGTGGGCTGCCTGCCGGTTGTTACCGTGCTGCTGGGAATGGGGGTCCCCCTGCGGCCGTTCCCTTCCCACTTAGGAGCATAAGGCCAGCCTGCGGGCTTTGAGGAGGAGGCTTTGTGGGAGCAGAGGCAGCCTGTCTCTGACCCTGCCTCATGTCCTCTCAAGTCCAGCTTCCAGAGCGCCCTCCCTGTGCTGTTGGGAAAGGCTGCACCCAGCGGTAGGGCAGGAGGGGGCTGGGCCTGGGCACACTGCTGGGGGAGCATCCACAAGACCAAAACATCCCTGACTTGAAGTTATACTACAAAGCAACCGTAGTAAAATCAACATGGTACTGGGACCAAAACAGAGCCGAAGATCAGTGGAATAGATTAGAAGATACAACCACCACTACAAACACACTCAACCACCTTATCTTTGATAAAGGGGCCAAACATGTTCACTGGAAGAATGACAATCTCTTTAATAAATGGTGTTGGAAAAACTGGCTCTCCATATGCCGGAAACTAAAACTAGATCCATGCCTGTCACCATGTACTAAAATAAAATCTAAATGGATCAAAGATCTAAATATTAAAACAGAAACACTAAATCTGTTGGAAGACAAATTGGGTAAAAACCTTGAAGACATAGGGGTAGGTAGAGAATTCATGAACAGGACTCAAACCGCACGGGAAATACTTCCCAGAGTCAATAACTGGGATCACCTCTTATTAAAAAGTTTCTGCACATCAAAAGAAATCTCCAGCATAGTGAAAAGAAAACCTGCAAATTGGGAAAAAAATCTTAGTGAACTGCCCCTCAGACAAAGGACTTCTGTCTAAAACATATAAGAATTTAAAAAAATCAGACCCCCAAAATTCAAAGACCCCATCCAAAAATGGGCATCTGGGATGAATAAACAATTTTCAGATGAAGAAATACAAACGGCAAATAAATATATGAAAAATGTTCATCATCATTAGTCATTAGAGAAATGCAAATTAAAACCACACTGAGATTTCATCTCACTCCTGAAAGAATGGCCAAGATCAAGAAAACCACCGACAACAAATGCTGGAGAGGCTGTGGGGAAAAAGGAACTCTCCTGCACTGTTGGTGGGAGTGTAGACTGGTGCAACCATTGTGGAGGTCAGTCTGGAGATTTCTCAGAAAGCTGGGACTGGAAGCACCATTTGACCCAGCTATTCCACTTCTAGGCATATTCCCAGAAGAACTGAAAGCATCATACCACAGTGATGTATGTGCACCCATGTTTATAGCAGCACAATTTGTAATAGCCAGATCTTGGAAACAACCTAAGTGTCCATCAACTGAGGAATGGATAAAAAAGTTATGGTATTTTTATACAATGGAGTACTACTCAGCTATAAAGAATGATCACATTGAGACATTTATAAATAAATGGACGCAGCTTGAGACCATACTCGTAAGTGAAATAAATCAAACTCACATGTATAAATACCAAATAGTTTCCCTAGTGTAAGACACGATAAGAATACATGAAAGTACGTGGTAATCATGATTCCCAATCACATTGGTTTGAAGCCATATAATGTTTTCACTCATTAATTGCAATGGTTTTAACCTGGGTTATTCAATTTTAGTATCTGTGATAGTACGAACAGCTATTTTGAAGAAAAAAACACATCATAAAAGCTAGTGCTGATTTAATACCATCTTGTTTTGAAGTCCCATCAAGCTGTTGTACATCTGTTTCCACTGGTTTTAACATGTTGTATCTTACTATATTTTACTATATGCAATAGTATAAACTAAATTTTTATAGGCAAAGAGATAATATAGAAACCGTTGTTCTTTTTCTGTTAGCTAGTTCTAAATACCCTGTAATTCTTTCATTCTCTTGAATAGCTTCACACTGTCTTGATATGCTTGATGCCATAGCATATGAAGTTATACTCAAATAATTCAAGGAAAGAGGCACTATGGCGACTACTGTTATGTTAGATTATCTGGTGGTGAAACACAATGATGCTTAAATTGTTCGGTTCTGACCTGTGTTGTTCTGTTACAATATCCTCTTTTATCTCAATCTCCCCCCCTTTTAAAATTAATCTATTTTTTCTTATTTTTTTTCAATTAAGGGAAAACTAAATTAAAAAATAGCGAGATATATTATAGTAACTTTTTTGTTTTCCTATTAACCTGATTTGAACCCCAATATCGCTCTCCCCATCTTATTCTGTCTGATTTTACTATATTCTATTTTGTTTGATAGTATCAAAAACCCAGGTGGTGTGAATTTGCGTCCCAGCACGGCAGGAACAAATTCCCCAACACTGGCGCATAAACTACTGTCTTGGGCTGGGGATGTAGCTCAGCGGCACAGCGCCTGCCTGACAAGCGCAAGGTCCTGAGTTCGACGTCCCGTACCCGCCCCTCCCCATCTGCTGTCTCAGTTGGAAGGTTGGACGTTTGCGTTGCAGGTGTGGGCAGGGCTGCTTGCCTTCTGAGACCCCGAGGGGGAGGTCTGACCCACGTCCCCAGCTGTATCACCGTGTCCTCGGCGTCCTTGGCTCGGGGTGGAGGTTGCATCGCTGAGGTCTCAGCCTCGTCCCCACGTGGCTGCACGGTGCCCCGGTGCCTGTCTTGCCCCGTTGTGGGGACGCCTGTCAGTGGCTCAGGGCCTCCTTCCCCGTGTGAGCGTGTGTTCTCGTGACTGCAGCTGAGTGCCCTGGTTCCGATGCCCTGGTTCTGGATGCCCTATTTCCACATTTCCAAATGCCATTCCTTTTGTGCGATCTCTTTAAAGCGCAGGTCCAGGGGCTGGGACACGGCACAGATTTTTGGGGATGAAATTTCCCTCATCCCTGAGATGCAGTGTCTGCTGCCTACAGCTTAAAGGAGGAGAGGTTTACCGTGGCTCGTGTTCTCGAAGTTCTAGTGCTCCGTGGTGGGCCGGCTGCGAGGCAGACTGCACAGCACATGGGCCTGACGGAGGAGAGCTGCTCACAGCGGGGTAGACAGGAAGCAGAGAGACGGGGCAGCCAGGGTGGAGGGTGGCTGCACCCCGTGACTGCACCCCACCAGGCCCGCCCCTGACAGCAGTCACTTTAATGCCGCATGGTCTGATCACCTTCCCAGGGTCCCTCCTGTAACCCACGACATGGGGGACAGCAATGCCCGGGCAAGGGGGAGCAGAAATCGGGGGGTGGTTCCTGACACCCGTGCAGTGGGGCAGGAGCAGCCGTGATGTTCGCGGTGGGGCTCCGGGGCTGGGACATATGTGACCCACCGTCTTAGCTACGTTTCTCATTGCCAGACAGAACACCCAACACCTCAATTTAAACCAGGAAAGGGTTACCTGGGTTTCACTTCACAGTCAGCGGGCTCCGAGGCTGAGGAGCACCCCAGAGGAGAAACTGGTCACGGCAGGTGGAAGGCAGCACAGGAAGCAAGCGCCCCACGGGTGACATAGCAGCTTCTTTTGTGCCTTTAGTACTCTGTCTAAGCTACTGGGCTTGGACAAGCAGTGGCATAATTCCATAACTGCCCCAATCCCAGCCCTGCAGCTCTGAGAAGCCCGCCTATACCTACCTGCATGAGGCTTTGTGGGGACATCCAGACACCAGCTAGAACACTCATCTCCCGGCCAACCCTCCTCTGCTGCCTGCTCCTGATCTCTTAAAAGCTGAGATGAAAATTTCCCAAGAGCTTCACCGGGTCACCAAGACCCCTGGGGCCACCCCTGTGCCCTTCCGGGTGCCCTGAGTGCTGGGCTGGCCTGGCGGGGGTAGGGCTGCTTTCAGTTTGGGCTTCTCCCGAAGAGTTGATGCATTTCCACGAACATTGCCTTATAAAAGCTAGAAACACATTGAGCAAAGATTCCATTTCCTGTCCTCTGGCAGCAGAGTGCGTACCAGGCTCATGTGAAGCCAAGCACTGCGGGGAGGTAATCCCACAAACTGTTTGTGGGCATGAAGGCACCGTCTGAGTCTCCTTTGGTGCAAAGCGTTGGCTGGACACAGGAAAGAAGCTGCTTTGGCGGGGGATCCCAAGCCAGTGGAGGAGGGCGTGGTGAGCGGGACGTTGCCTGAGGGGCGGCCGCTCTGTGTTCCCTTGGGGTTCACCCCCCGCCCCGCCCCAGAGCTTGAACCAGGCTCCCAGGACCTGGCTGAGGGCTCTGCACACCCACCTCCTTCCCCTGGGCCGACCCTTAGACCATCTTTCTGTGTTAGTGTTCCCTGGTTGGGGACCATGAAGCAGCTCTCAGTGGTTTAAGGTTCTGAATGGACCAGGAAATATTTTATTTTTTTAAATTAATAGACCATTGAAAAATTTATTTTTATTTAGGTCGAGTTTGTAAGCGCAATCATTACACTCCTCACGGGGCTCCAGTCGTGTATAAAGCACACCTGAATTCTGTTCTCACCCCCAGCCCAGGCCTTGGTCCAGAAGACCAAGGCGGAGAGGACAGAGGTGCTGCAGACCCGTCCCGGGTCCCCTGCTCTGAGGGGCACACGTGTCACCCACAGGGACTGCGCCGCCCACAGTGCTTCCCGAGGCTTTGCTCCTTGTGTTCCGCCCACGTCCTGACCTGTGTCTACTGACCGCGTCCCCCGCTCCGGGCCTTGTCGCCTGCCCGTCCCTTCCACCTCGGGTCACTCGGGCGTCTTCAGAGTGGCACAGCATTGTCCACACAGTGCGCAGCCTTTCCGGCGAGCTGCTGTCTTACGTGTGCTTAGTGAAGGCCCTCGTGCGTCTCCTGGGAAATGTTTTACAGAAGTAAAGCACACATACAGAGTCACAGGACCATGTGGGCCAGGTCACCAGCTGCCCCTGCTCGGGCCTCCTGGGCAGCAGGGCCAACCCTGAAGCTGCTGTGGCTGGCTATGGGCAGTCCTGCGTCCACCCCTAGACCTTGCCCTGCTTGCCACAGGCCCCCATGCATCTGCAAGTCCACAGTCCTGACTTTTGTGGTCCGCACCGTGTGGCCGGCCTGGGGTCCCCTGCAGGATGGGCCTCCGTGTCACAGCCCGGGTCTCCTTTGCTGAAGGGCAGGCAGCTGTCGGTGTCGCCGAGGCCGAGCCCCCGCCGGGCCTGGAACCCCGGAGCCCCTGCACAGGGAATAAGTGCGCTTGGCTGGAGGGAAAGAAACACAGCTACAACCCAGGATTCAGGGGCCACCAGATTACGAAGGGCTCGGCTTCAGCGGTGTTTGCCTCCCTGTACCCGTGATTTACTTTTGGCAAATATGTCGTTGTTAATTCGGCTTATGCACTGATTCATTCTCCCTTGCCTTTTTATTAGCCTTTGCAGGACGCAGGGTCATACGGACTGTGGGGCGCTGGTGCACGACCGTAGCACATCTAAGTGATCTCCCCCCCTTCCCTTCTCCCCCCTACCCCTGCCCCTCTCCAGTCCCGGTCTCTTTTGGCAAAAGATCGACCTCCCTGTTTCCTAGGATCAATCCTTTGCTTTATTTGCTAATTCGTTTATACTTTGGGTTTCTCACAGAGGAGAAACCGCGGGCTGTCTCGCCTGTGCCTTATTGCACATCACAGCTGGTCACCAGGTGCACCTGTTATAAATGCACCAAGTTTATCCTTCCTGGCGGCAGAGAGGCGCTCCACCGGGTGTAAACACCACACTGTGGTGATGGACACACAGGCGCCTGCAGGACTCAGCTGGCCTGTACCGTGAGTGTGCACGGAGCTCTGTGACACGGCTGTGGCTCTTGTCATGATGCCCCGGAGGAGAGAAGCTGTGTCAGAGGGAAGTTCTGCCCTCGTCTGCCTCCCTCCCTGTGATCTCCGAGGGTTTTTTGCACACGCACCGGTGGTGACGGAGTGTGATGTGCCACACGGGCTGGGGCGCAGGTGTTGGGCTGGCCAGGGCCTTGCTGTGAGCTGCCCGCAGTCTGTCGCAGGAGTCACCGCCATCCCCAAGCACTCGAGGTGTTAAGAGCCCAAGTCAAAGCCCTGGGATTGGTGTGAGCTGAGTCCCTGTCCCTGACGAGGCTGAGAGCAGTGAGCTAAGTGGCTGTGTGCTCCTGTTTCTCGTCACTGCGAGGAGAAAATCTGCCCACAGGCCACGATGTCACAGCGGCAGGGCACAGCACCTGCTGACCTGGGGCTGGCTGGTTGCAGGAGAACAGGCTCGTTATCTCCAGCAGGTGCTGGTTCAAAGGAGTGTCTAGGTCAGCCGGGCCTGGGCAGGCAGATGCCCACAGGGCCACACCAGTCCTGCCTGAGTCCGTCTTCGAGGCCGGTTTTGGTGGGCTGTGTGGTGGCTCTCCGTCCCGGGAGTCATCAGTGGGGCATGGGTGGCTGTCCTGAAGCCTTCACTTACAGTGTCCACGGGGTGCTAGGCACAGCACTGTCCAGGTGGTAAAGGCCGAGCACGTCACCCCTCCCTCAGGGTCCCCATCTCTTGGGGGAGCCTTCCACAGCCCAGCATGGGGACATTTCCTGACCTGCCTCTTGGAACACATGCCTGGGTCTCTCCTTGCCGAGGTGGTGTTAGGTGTGTTACACCTTACAGACCGCACAGCCCAGTTCGGAGGGGAAAACCGGCCAGAACAGAGGAAATTGGGGAGGGGGTGGCCTCTGTTTCTGTGACTTTGGAAATGGTTATAGACGCACAGGAAGTTGCAAAAGCTGCACTGGGGTCTCCTGGGCTCTCCCCCAGCTCCCTGCAATGGTGACATCTACTTAGCAGCAGTAAAATAGCCAGGCCAGGAAATTGACGTTGGAACAGCCCTGGATCCAGACCGTGCTCGGATTTCATGTGTGTGCGCGTGTGTGCAATCTCTCGCAGGGGTCATGTTACCACAGCCACCATCAGGACAGTGGGCAGTTTCAGGGCCAGAGAGGAGCTTCCCGGTACCCCCAGGAGGAGACCTGAAAAATTTCCCTAAGTGTGTTACGGAAACAGACCAAACAGGAGACGAAACGGCACTGAGCAGGTTAAGGGGGCAGTTTATCCCACCGGCGGGCTTCTGATGAGACTCCTTCTGAATAGTCAGAGCCCTGCCTGGCGGAGCTTCGGGGCTTTTAAAGGCCGAGTGTGCAGGGAGGTCAGAGGCAGACTCAGTGCCCGTGATGGGAAGGTCGGGTATCATCCTGGGTTGTTGGGGGGTCTGAACATTTTGGGTTACAGTTAAGGCCTCCAGCTATACAAGGCAGTGAAGACGGGTTTCACAAAGGACCAAGTGTAGTTACCGGGCTGGCTGGACATGTCCACCTGGTCTTGGCGGGCACCCTGGACAGGCTTTTATTTAAAATTTTAATTTCCCCTCTTCAAGGGGACAAGTAAAATTGTCCTTGTTTGTGTGCATGACTCTGTGTTTTGGAATCTGTCGAGCTGGAGGACTCGTGCTCTCCTGCACGGCCAGGGGCCCTCAGCGGCTTCGGAGGCCGATACGTCCAGTGGGTTGTTACTGGCTGCAGTCCCTGTGGTCTCATAGACCTCTCAAAGCCGTTCCTCCCGCGTGATTAAAACCGTGTGTCCTTTGACCAGCGTCCCCACCCCGTGGTCACCCTGCCCTCCACTTCTGGGAGCCCCTCTGTGTATTCCACACGGAAGTGTGCTCAGCGTGCCTGGCCTCCTGGGGGTGGCTAAGGGCACTTAACATAACGTCCTCTGGGGTCCCCCATGCTGTCACAGAGGACAGGATTGCTTCAGTGAGGAGGGGCCTCGAAAAACCAGGACTAGAAATCCCACTTGACTCAACTCTTCCCCTCTGAGGTCTCTTCCAGAGAAAGCCAGAGATGTTGTGTTGCAGGGAACGTGCACTCCATGTTTACAGCAGCCCAATTCACAAGCGCTGACCCTTGGGCGCGGCCTAGGTGTCCATCAGTGGATGAATGGACCATGAAAATGCGCTATTTACACACAGTGGAGTGCTACCTGCGGTAAAGACAAGCTAACGTCCTTTTCAGGGACGTGGGGGCACCTTGAGGCCATCACGTAAACCAGACACACGAGCTGAAATCTCGAGTGGCTTCTCGTCCGTGAGAGACCAGAAGTCTAAATAAAGACAGAAGAGAAGGTGGGAGGGGAGGTAGGGGCTGGAGCTTTTGCAGATGGGAAGGCATGGACAGGATCAGGGAGAGGAGCTGAGGTGTGCTGGGTGCACAGACAACCACTCATCTCTGTGCGCGTGTCTGCTGCTGGACACTTGGACTGGGCCCACGTCCTTGCCTCTGGGGACGAGCCGTGGTGAGCACGGGTCGCAGATGGGTCTCAGACACCTGACTCACGTCCCCTCAGATAAACGCCCCCGTGCGCGGGTGTGATCACGTGGAAGTCAGGTTTTCACGTCGTGGGTCTCCGTACTGAGTTCCATGGCAGCTACGCCGGTTCCCTGGGCCGCAGAGCGTGTGTCGGGGAGCTTTTCCCACATTCTGTGCTATGGGTTACACAGCTGCTCTGCTGTCTGCAATCCGGAATGAGGACTGTCCATCTCTCCCTTCTCTGCCCTGTTCATGGACTCCGTTCTTGAACAGTTCCAGCAGACCCTCGAGTTACGACCTGGCACCCCAGCATTACGACCAGCACTGGATTTTAACGTATGACCCAAGTCTCGAGTTAGGACCCTAACACGGGCTGCCTGGGCTTCCAGGTGGGCTCAGACCCAGATTTAACCCTTGAAGAGCTCTGGAGGGGGCGTCCTGGTGTCCTTTCCTGCGTGGAGTTCATAGAGAAATCCCGGGCCGGGGTGCCTCTCAGGACACTGAGATCTGCCTGTACCAGGAGAGGAGCCTGAGCCTTCAGCTGACACCCTGAGTCACAGCCAGCCCTGGGGAGCAAGGGGCACCCAGAGTCAAGGGTCCCCGTGTCTTGCTCTCCATGGGGGCTGTTCTGCGGAGACCTCACCTCCTCTGCAGCTCCCTGAAGTTCCTTCCGGGGGCTTCTTGCCTGCCCTGGCCCTTGGGTCTGGGTCCAGTGGGGCTGACGACAGTGCTCCTCCTAGTCCTCCTCCAGGGAAGCCTGACCCTGGGACGAGAGCGGCCACAGCTGCAGGGTGGATGGCACAGGGCCACTGCTCACCTGGCTGGGGACGACGGGTCCCAGCTCACTCGATGGAGCACACGGATGGTGGGCACCAGCAGCAGCAGAGGTAGGAGGCTTCCTGAAGGGTCCACTGCTTGTGGAGCACAGGGCTCCCCCAAATCCAGCACTCGGAACCCTGTGCTTCCTGTCCTGGAGACTCAGGAAGGCGTGTCGCTCCCAGGGTGTGCCTACGCTGGGGAGGTGCGAGGGTCCCCAGATGCTGCCGAGGGGGACAGCTGCAGGCGGCTGTCTGTCTCCACCCGCCGGGTGGCTGTGTGCACCAGCAGGGCAGGATTCCTGGCTGCTCTGTGTTTGCACCGAGCTGCCCGCCAAGCCTGGCTGCAACCTCCTCTGCCCGCCCGGTGAGAGGAGGCGCCTGGTTTCTGAGAAGCAGATAAGACGGGGTGTCCGGGCTGCTTTTCCTCTCGGGATTTTCAAATAAAATCGAGACTAATCCTCCATCTCACACCCCTTCAGTGAGGGCTGGATCAGAGGCAGTCAGCCCCATCCCTGCTCACCGGCTACTATTTCTTTGGAGAAAGCTACCCTAGTTTCAGAAGCGTTTGGGACAAACACCCTAAAGGGACTTAGCGGGCTCAAGCTGCTTACCTTGGCCCGGGAGCGGCTTCTAATTAGCGAGTCTTCAGCAGTCCATCAGGGACCCGGTTCCTGCCAAGTTTCACACCTAAGGGGAAAAATATTCCCAGGAACATTTTCCTTTAAAGAAACCCACTCCATTGTACCGCCGAGGCGCCCTGGAGCACACAGCGTGCTCATGTGACAGCCCGGCCAGGCCCAGGGGCCTGCATGTCGCCCACAGCTGCTGTTGGACAGGCGCCCGGTCCCTGGGGTCTTTCTCTCAGCCTACCCCGAGGTGCCCGCGCGTCAGCCGGAGCTGGGCTTTGCTTCATTTGTTACCAGAGTGCAGACTTTATTTCGAGGTATTTGCGTGTCTTTCCCACACCCAAGCTTCCTGGAGTGGATGTGGGCTTTCCTAGGGCCCCAACAGTTTAGTTTTGTTTTCTGTGCTCGCAGCTATATCAGCTCGGCTCCCGCTGAGTATTTATGGAATCGTAAATTGTTTGTTGAATGAATAGGTGTGACATCTTATTTTGCCAATTATTTCCTAAACAGATTAACTGTAAAGGTGTTGGGAATTTTCCTGTCTTAACCCAGATACACACACACACACACACACACACACACACACACACACACACGCACACGCACAGGGCTTATTCTTGCCAGTAGAAACAGCCTCTTTTTCTTTTAGTTTAGCTTTGAGTGTTCGTGCTGCCTGGAGTGAAGCGAGCCCTATGTGAGCTTCTAGGTTGACATGGGAAAAATTCTTCCTGCTTGTTGGTGATTTAAATTCTTAAATGTTCTAGGAGCAGAGACACAGACCTGTAATCCCAGCACTCGGGAGGCTGAGGTGGGAGGATCATTGTGAGTTCGAGACCAGCCTGGGCTACAAAGTGAGCTCAAGGCCAGCCTGAACTGCATAGCAAGACCCCATCTCAAAAAAAAAAATCTATTGTGCGTGGCTTGGCGGGATCAGACATGAGTTTGTGAGGGAAAGGGTGTGACACCATGGGGAAAATCAAGTGTCACCACCCCGAGCTATGTGGCTGTCTCTGGGCCTCAGTGGCCTGATCTGTGAAAGGGGGTTTGCTGGTGCTCCCCGGGTCCGTCCAGCTTTGGCCTCGTGGGTGAAGGAGATGGACCCAGGTCTGAGAGCTGGAGTCAGAGAGGCTCCATTGTTGCTGTGTGGTCTCTGCGGCAGGCGGGAGACGGGCGGTTCAGAAAGACAGCGTTGTGGTTTTCTCAAAGATCGGCTATTAACATATTGGTTTTCTTTTGCTGGCATTTTTTGGGGGCAAGTTATTTTTATATTTGCTTTTGAATTTCCCTTGCAATTGGCTATCTGGAATGGAGTAATTCTGTCACTTATTTTGGTTTGAGATCTGAGAGAGTATTTATTTATTTTCATGTTCATGCTTCACTCCTTTTCAGAAAAAAAAAGGAAAGGTTTACTTAAAATATGAAGCATAAAAAGTCTTCCCCCAGAGCAGAAGGTGACAGTCAAGGCAGGTAAGGGAGGACGAGAGGAACTGTGTCTAAACATCGAGGTTGGCGAGAGTTCCAGCCATGGAGCCACCGTCAGAGCGAGGAACAGAGAGGGAGGGGTCAGCTGTTGTTGATTTCAGCGTGGAAGCGGAGTTTGAGGACGGGGGACTTTGGGCTGGGCTGCTTCACACCAGCTGTGAGCTCTGAACGGTCCCTTCTTCTTCTGTTTAATCTTTTTGAGACAGGGTCTCACCGTGCAGTTCAGGCCGGCCTTGGGCTCACTTTGTAGCCCAGGCCGGCCTTGACTTCGCAGCGATCTTCCTGCCTCAGCCTCCCGAGTGCTACAATCACAGGCGTGGGTCCCCACACCCAGCAAGTCTTTCAAAGAGACTGGCAGTTGTAGAATCCCTCTCGTAGTAGCTGAGCAGTAGTCAGGTTTCCTGGGGACGTGTAGATAATTTTATTGCCTGGACTAGGAACTGGTAAACAAGTGATCTCGGGGCTTGGGGGAGGTAGGACCCACGGCCTCTGCTGGCCTCAGGTCTTCATCTGCAGAGCAGAGGTGGAGCCAGCTCTCAGGGGTGCCCGCCCTGGTGGCCATGTCGGGTGTCTGCACTCACGACAGAGCACGCCTAGCGGGCACCTCTGTGAGGCCCAGGCCCGGCTCCCGGCCTCCTTTCTGCAGAGAAGGAAAAGCTCTTCTTTTGTGGAATTCTCTGCCCGAGGTGTGAGGCTGCGGCCCGAGCTGCACATCTGGTGCCGTGGAACTGATGGCGTGGACAGCGTGGAACTTGCCTCTCCGGGCCGGCGGGCTGACCTCAGGTTGGAGCACCGCACGGATATTTTTCTGAGGACTTGGGCCCTGGTAAAAACATTGCTGCTTTCATTGGGGGGAAAATGGTTTCAAATACTAGCTTTTGTTTTTTATGGAATATGGTGCAAAATTTGAAGGAAAACCACAAAATGCTTTGCTTTTATTGAAACCACAAAAATTGATTAAATTTATATATATTTTCAGAAGGCCCCGCTTTGCCGAGGGCCAAGCTTTCTCCTGCGAAAGACCCGGCTTCCCTGTGCTTCTCCGGGGACCTGGTGAAAGGCCTCTCTGTGTTCTGGCAGAGCCAAGCCCGGGAGTTCTGAGGCTCCTCACAGAATGCCATTTTTGTGCCCAAACACGGCCTTTTGGGGACATCCTGGTGCTGATTCCAGACGCTGCTCACTGTCCCCGGGTCCTGGCTGGGCAGTGCCTCGGGCTGTCACTGGCCAGGGTCCCCGGAGGAGCCAGCTGCCCCCTCCCCGGCTTCCTGCACCAGGGCACACAGCTGCTGCTGCCTTTGCTAGGGGCCTCCTTATGGCCCCACCAGCTGACTGGTCCTGCGCCTGGTGGCTTTGGGGCTGTCCCTGTGTGTCCATGTGGCTACTTGATAGCCCAGCGGGACACCGCTGTCTTCGTATGGTGTTCATTTCTCTTTTCTTCTGTCTGTGTTCATCTCTGTCTGTCTCTGTGTCCGTCTCTGTCTCTCTCTGTGTCTGTCTCCATCTCTGTCTCTGTCTCTCTCTCCTGAGGCACAGTCTTGCTTTGTAGCTAAGTTGGCCTTGAGCTGGTGACCCTCCTGCCTCAGCCCCTGGGCACCAAGATTTCTGGTGTGGGCTGCTGGCCTGGCTGAATTTTTCCTAATAAAAGCTGGGCGTTGTCCTGTGCTATAGGAGACAGAGCTGGTTTCGGCCACCAGAGCAGATGAGCTCTTGATGCAAGTGTGAGGTGCAGGGGTTCATCTTTGGGGTCCCCTGGCTTAGCTTGGCAGAGGTCAGTCAGGCCCACTCATGGCCTAGAGGGCTCTGCATGTGCAGGGGTCCACTGCCCATCTCTGATCACTGGCCTGCACTTTTTTTTTTTAAACCTGAGTTTGGAACTAGGGCTTACACCCTGGGCTACATCCCCAGCCCTTTTTAAAATTTTCCGTTTTGAGACTGGGTATCACTAAGTCACCAAACTGCCCAGGCTGGGTTTGAACTTGTGATCCTCCTGCCTCAGCCTCTCAGAATGCTGGGCTGACAGGCGTGTGCTGCCGTGCCCAGCTTAACCAAATTCTGCTTGAGAACGTTCTGACACAGAGCTGGATGGCTGGGCTCGCTCAGTGGCTCTCCACCTCCTCCTGCAGGGCGATTTGCCTTTTTGGGCCTTAATTTTTTTGTCTGTCAAATGGAAGCAACCAGAGTGCCCACCCCAGAGAGGTGTCAAGGATTAAACAGAAGCATGACTCAGTGAGGGCCACAGGGTGGGATTTTAATTTCATAGGCATCCCACCTCCTCCAGGTCTTATTCCACTTTATACACGAAAAGACCACCGAGTGCAACATTCAAGACAGTTTACAGAAACACTGTGCAGGGCCGTAGTGTCCGCTTCCTGAAAGCCATGGTTATGTCTCGCCAGCGGGAAGTCCTGATTTAGGAACAAGTCCAGGGCTGGGAGATCAGTCTGGGGATCAGATTCATTCTTAAGCTGCCAGTGTGAGTCTCCAGCTGGGCGTCTGTGAAAGCTCCCACTCGAATGTCCCTAAGCCAGGGACTCACTGCGTGTCACCAGGAAGGGTCTTGTCACAGAAACGTCCAAGCACTGCCCTGAGCTGCGTCAGCACTGTCTTGTGCGGTGGGGGGCTGTTGGGGGATCAGCCCTCGCCCTGGCCCCAGTGTGGCGCCATTGAACTCCCTTCATAGCAGGGCCCCCAGGTCAGGGAGCAGAAGCTGGGAGAGTCTGATCTCAGACGTCAAGCTCTGGGTGTCACCAGTGTGTGATGGGACTTCTGTTCCTGTGTAAGCATTTTAAGCACTGGAGTGGTGTTGTTCAGGAGAGACTCGGGGTGCGGTCAGAGCAGGCGGAAGGTGTGGAGGTCTAGTCGCGCTGTCCACATCGGGTGCCGGGGACACCTGGCTTGGGATGTCCCTTCCTGTCCTTTGAGTCCTGGTCCACTGCCTCAGAGTGCAGGGCGGCACCCAAAGCCACCCAGAAGGATGCCCACTGCCCCCCTTCCGGGGGTGCGAAGGTCGCCTTGACATGGGCGTGACCTTCAGGTGAGGCTCTGCCCACAAAACCCACCAGTCCTCCCCGGATTAGGGTTAGAAACAGCCTCTGTTTGTCCCTGGGTGGGAAGAGCAGGTCCTCGGGCGACAGCGGCCTGATGGCCCGAATCACTCGTTCCTGAGCTGTTAACTTGACGGAGCTATCGCCCCATCTCCCGCCGCCACAGAGCAGCTCAGAACAAGTCTCCGTCCCCTCCCTCATCGGTTATCTTTTCAGACATCGCCTCCTTGTTCAGACTCGGGGATAACAAGTCCCCGCGCCAGCCCCACCACGATTCCCTCTCCTCCCTTTCTGCCCTGTTTGGCATCTTCTGGCTACAGAAATGTGTCCACCGGCTATTTGTACACCGGATCGGCAGATTTCCTCTGTCCCCACCCCGCTGGCCCTTCCTGCCTCCTGGGGACCTGCCTGCCACTCCCTGCGGAGGACTCCTGGAGGATTTCCAAGTCTCGGTTTGCTGTTTTTTTTTTTTCTTTTCTTTTCTTTTCTTTTGATCCCATCTTCCTGACACACTCGGTCATAAAGGAGTGAGACCCCAGCCCTGGTCATCTCTAATTCCTTTCTTTAAATCAGACACCTGTGGGACACAGCCAGCTGCTCACTCCTTCCATGGTGTGGCCGTGTTAAAATATTCGCTCTCGTTTAGGTCTAAATTTGTGCCTCAGAAGTCTCATGTGCTCCGAGGAGGGGCTTTGGAAGGGTGAGTGGATTATGGGGTCCCATAAGCGCCCCCATTACAGGGGATTGGATTTATTCATGGATGCTGGACAGCTGAATGTGCCCTTAAGGGGCGGGCGGGCTTGGAGGAATGGGTCGCTGAGGGTGTGACCTACAAGAGTGTCCTCGTGTCCTGAGTTCCTTCCTTCTCTGCTTCCTGGCTGCCGTGGGTTGGGCACCTTCCCTCCACCCGGCCCCTCGGCCATGCTATGCCCGCCTTACAGCCAGCCGTCCCTGGACCGAACCCTCTGACACCTTTACATTGTACACATCAGGTATTCTGTCCCAGCTCTGAGAAAATGTAATCTTCAAAAGGTAAACTTCTGACTCCCACGCAAATACACATTGGCCGCACGTAAGAGACATTCTCCGGGCCGTCACCAAGCTGTAAGACACGAACGCTGGCTCAGGGGACAATCTGAACATATAAAGGCAGGCAGGGGACAGAGGCGAATTTCTGAGCTTTGGGGCAGCGTTTTCCGCACAGCAAGTTAATCGTATGTGCGTGCGTGGGACAGAGCTTGCCCTTTGCCTTGCGGGAATCACTTGCCTCCCTCAGGAAGCCACCTCTGATGTCAGTCTTACGGTGTGATGTCCAGAAGGTGGGGAGCATGGCCTTGCACACAGAGGACACACGTGCTGAAGACGCGGCCAGGGTCACTGGTGAGGGACGCCGTCACAGGAAGAGCGTGTTTGAGCCTGGTCCATCGAGAAAGGCTCCTCGGTGGCAGAGGACGGTGGAGAAGCTTGGTCCCCCATCCGATGGCATCGCGTGGGGAGCTGCGTGCTGACCTGGGGTGTCTTCTCACCTGCTCAGTTCAGCCCGCCATCCTCAGGTGGTTTCTTGTCCAGCACACAGGAAAAGACCCTGTTCCCTCTTTCTGGGTTTTGGTGTCTTTCATTTAACACGAGTGCGCACAGGGAAGTTTCCCAGACGTGTTCTGCGACCCTCTACCTCCCAGAGCTGCAGAAAAGCGGACACAGGGTTCCCGCTGAGTCACTGGGCTGGCCTGGTCCTCCAGGGCCGCCTGCCCCTCACCGATGGGTCCCTCCTCCCGTGCCTCCCCCACACCATCCCTGCCACACCCGCGCTCCTGCTGCTCAGGTGAAATCTCAGGAAGGCTCTTAGCTCTCTTTCTGGTCACTTTTAGATAAAAATGCTCACTCTTCTGGGCAGGAAGTCCAGCCTAGGATAATACCAGGACCCAACACGCTGGCCCAGTTTGAGCTTCCCCTCCTGGATCAAGGCCCCTGGACTGGAACCCAGGACCGTGTCCATCAGGCTGGCATCTCCAGACTCGGGACAGGGAGCTTCCGGAAGGTTCCTGGCAGCTGGGTCAGTCAGGATCCTTGACCTGATCACAATCTTGGAGTGGACAGGACCCCGTCCCTCTCTGCAGCTTGTTGTTCTTCTTTTGAGACGGAGTTCTGCTACGGTGTGTAATTCTGGCCAGCTTTGAACTCACCACGTAGCTCAGGCTGACCTCAAACTCCCAGCCGTTCTCCTGTCTCAGGCTCCCAAGCGCTGGGATGACAGGTGTGCCCACCACACGGGGCAGCTGCTGGGAATTCAGCAGTGGACAGAAACCACTACCCGATGCAGCTTCCGGGTTCAGGAAGGCACAGAGCACAGGTGGAAATAGCAAATCAGGAATGGGGTTGGGGAAACAGGAGGGCACGCATCGGGGTGCAGGGGGGCCTGTCTCTGTCCATGAGCTCCCAGGAGTCTGGAGGAGGCCAGGAGAGCTGGAAGAGGGCCACGGGGCTTTGACTGCAACACAGACACGTTCCCGGGCTACATTTATAGGTGTCTGGCAGAGGCCTGGGGTGGTAGTGGTTGCAAGTAGGGGTTCAAGAGGCCCAGTGGGGGTTCCACAGGTTCTACAAGGGCTGCATCAGTGGCTGGCAATGGAATCGGGGGTGAGGGGTCCCCTCTTGGTGCTTCTGCTTCTTCATCCATGGAATGGGCAAGATAGTGACACGGAGCCAGCCCTGCCCCGTGCCCTGGCCCATGCCCTGAGGCCATGGCCCCTGTGTGTCCCTCCAGGCTTCCTCTGAGGAGGAAGCAAGTGGCTGGAAGCTCTGGCCAGACAGACAGACTGAGTGGGGTGTGGGAGCCTTCGGTGGCCTCTCCCTGGAATAGGCCCTGGCTGGAGCGGGGCTGGGGCCTGCTTCGGGACCGTCTGTCCTGAGTGGTGTCCTCCCTGTCTCGCGGCATGGGGGATATTAGTGTCTGGAGGGGATGTGGCTAAACATGAGGTCAGTGCTCTGCTCTGTGCCAGGCAGCAGGTGCCAGGAGGCGCCCGGGCTCGTCTGGGGCAGAGCCTTACGTGATACAGAGAGGACCTGGGAGTGATACTCATGCCACGTGGCCGTGAGGACAGTACTCTTCCTGTGATGCTCGGATCACTGCCGGCCACCTCTACCTGGGCTCTGCCCTTCAGCTGAGGGTGCAGACAGGTCTCCCTGTGTGCCTGGCACCTTGATGGTCATGCCTGGCAGCGGCAGAGGAGCTTGTGTGCAGAGCTGATGAATGAGCTTCATCCGCTCCTAGAAGAAGCAAAGGGGACAGGGCAATGGCTCTCCACAAGGTCCCTGGCCATCGTCAGCCAGGCTGTGGGAGGACAGACTCTCTCGCCGAGGACTCCGGGACTCTGTTCTCTAGTGGCGGGCACAGCGTCTGGGAGCCAGGGGCCTTTGTGGCCAGGTGTGTGGAGACAGAGAAAGCAGATCTGGAGCTGGGCAGGCAGGGATGCCCACTCAGGATGTGGAAGGAGCAGCCTGGCTGTGTGGCTGAGTGCGGAGGGAGGGAAAGAAGGAGACCGGGTGGGCTGTGTCTGCCCTGCAGGCCTCTGCTCCTCCCTGCTCTGGCCACCTTGTCGCCTAGAGACCAGCCTGACTCTTCCACTCTGGCCAGTCCAACCCCACCAAGCTCTGCCCAGGCTGCTGTTGCCGAAAGCCGGTGCAGCGGGGTGACAGGGAGGAGATCAGTGCTGGTCCTGGGGGCTCCTCCCTCAACAGGCACACAACAGGCGGGTGCTGTAAACTCCTGCCACTGTCGCCTCAGCCTCAGAGTAGGCTCTGCGGCTGGGCCTCAGAGGACCTGGTCTCCGAGCAGACCTCCTTCAGGGCCCTGCCAGGCCGCCCCGAGCTTTTATTGGTGCAAAGTTTCCATCCTGACCTGCGCGACCGCCCCCAGCGTCCCTCCAGGACGGCGCTGGCACTCCCACAGTGGTTGCACCTTATAAACCAACGCTGTGCCTGGCCGGGTGCCTCTGGGAGGCCTGCTCCGTCCCTGGTAACCCAGAGTAAATAACTCGGCCACGTTTCCTCGCGCGTTTGCAGCTTGCCCTGGGTCTCAGCAGAAATGAAACAACTTACTTACTGGTGCCCTTTCATCTTGGGCAGCAGCTTTCTTTACAAGGTGTTACTCGGGGTCCACGAGGAACGAGCCTGCAATGGGGTCAGTGTTCCCGACAGGTGTTGGGGGCTGGGCCAGAGGCGGGGCCGGCTCTCAACACAGCGCCCATTCACGGAGGCGGTGGCCACGCCTCTCCCGAGTGCCACTGAAATCCAGACCACAGGGAAGCCAGGGTAGGACCCGTGGGACAGTGCACCCAGAAAAGTGTCTCTCTCTTTGCAGGACAACTTTGCTCTCTCTCTCCAGATCAGCTTTTTCCACCCACCTGGGTGCCAAGGGGCTGCATGGCTGGTACCCCGAGCCACCTTGCTAGAGTTTTGTAATAGCCAGGAAGGACAAGCATTGCTCCCACCCAGCAACCGAGAAAAATCTCTGATTGGGTCACATGTTCTCTCCTGAGCCAATCAGCTGTGCCTGCGGTGGGAGGGGTGGAGTCAAGAGGGAATATGGCTGCCCATAGAAGAAGGTGGCGTGGGAGGAGAGCGCAATGGCTTCTCGGAGCAGGGCAGGTTCGAGATGAGCTTTGCTGGGTGACAAGAGGGGTCCCACTGCATGCCCTAGCACAATTCCGCTGCTGCCCCGACCCCAGGGGCTCTGAGAACTAATAGTTTAGAATGGGTGAAGTGGCCATGGTTTCCAGCTGGGCTCCCTTTACTGCCCATCCCTAGCCGGGTTTTGAGATTCGTGTATGTGCGGGCCAGCGCCCCAGGACCCGTGCTTTTGTCGCCAGGTCCTGATGAGTGAGTCACACTGTTGCTCGTTGCACCCTCTATGTGGCTTCCTGGTATTTACACCCCGTCTGTAATATGCTGACCGGTAGTACCCGAATCTCCAAAGGCTGGAACACTAAGACGTTCTTCCTGAGTTTGCTGCCAATGAACTGGGTGCTAATGTGGTGTCTGATCCGGTGTGTGTGCTGTGTGGCGGGGAATGTCCCTGTCTTTCCGGAAGAAGTATTAACGTGCTGGGCTGGAGGTTCCCCAGACCCAACAGGTGCTGGGCTGAACCTTATCGCCTTTCCAAAACCTCCAAACGCTGACCTCTGACACACATCTGGCCCCACGGATTTCAGACAAGGGACTCTGGACCAGGTTCTGCATCCTTGGCCTGGAGTGAAGATGGGCCAGTTCACCTGGAGCCCTGTGACATTGGGCTGAGAAGGTGGGGGGCGTCGGTCAGGGTCAGCTCTGAGAATGACCTGCTTTAGGTTAAGTCTCTGCAGTACCCCTCCGAGCCTTGGGTTAGCACCACCCCATTTTATGGACAGAAACAGGAAAGCAGGGAGCGTTACCTCTGCCAAGTAACTGGCCTGGGACCCCAAGGCTAGGCGGCAGCATCTCCGTAATCGGACGGCTTTAGAGAAAAGCACTTCTGTCTCCATGCAGTGCATTGCCTGCTGCGCCACCCTGTGCGGGCCAGGTGCGTGCTACCCACTTCCAAGTTCACGCAGGGAGAGCTAGTGTTTAATGTGCGCTGGTTGGTCTGATCAGTTTATACCTCCTGCCTCATGTTATTGCCATTTAACCACAGGGAAACTGAGGCACAGGGTGGGAGCCGGCTTGCCCTAGGGTCACACAAGCAGAAAGAGGGGCAGCTCTGATGAGAGGCCGATGGCCTTGCAGTTCGTCCTGTGCCTGTGAGCTGTCCCTGTGCCCGAGCTGTCGCAGTGTGCTGGGGGAAGCACCGCTATAAACAAGACCTGTTTTCTGTCTTCCTGATGACCCAGTTTCCCAAGCGCTTTCTCCAAGGAAGCTCAGTGAGAAGGTTTGTTCCCTGCCATGGGGCTTAGGGTGCCCTGATCGTGTGGGTGCCTGCCGCCTCCTGGGCTTCCAGGGGTGTGAACACGAAGAGAGTCAGAGAGGGCTTCCTGGATGTATCGGCCACGGCACTGCTGCCCGGCATCACTAGCGGGGAGGTGCTGGCCGGGGCTGAGCAGTGCCTGGGCGTGGGGCTCAGCAGGAATAAACCAGAGCTACAGCGAGCAGAGATGAGCAGGGAGGAGCCCACCACGGCTGTGAGGCAGGCTCGCCCCGAGCCTCGGCCCTGCACCGTAGTGTCCTCCTGACCTGCCATGATTTCCAAGGCATACAGAGGACAGGGCAGGTAAAGGATGGGGCACGCCAAGTCTGTCTGTCCAAATGGACTTACACTCACACACAGATATGCACATGTGTGTACATTTACACATACATGTTTATATGCACATCTCTGTGTGGTAAGAGGCAGAGAGAGTGAATACACCATGTCATAAAAAGATTGAAAAATTATCAGTCCACTGTGGTGTGACTCCGAACCCAAATAAAGATTCAAACAGATCGTTCCAGAAATCACTTATAATATTACAAGGGACTGGAAATTAGAGCCCTATTTTTGCAAGTTTTAAGACATGTGCTGGGTGCAGAGACATATGCCTTTAATCACAGTGGCTTTCGAAGCTGAGGCCGGAGAGTCACAAGTTTGCAGCCAGCTTGAGCAGTTTAACCTGAGTCTTTCAAAACTCCGTCCAAATAGGAAGGAGGCTGCGGATGTAGCTCCATGGTAGAGCGCTTGCCTAGCATGTGTGAGGCCCTGGGTTCAGTCCCAAGGACCCCCTGCCTCCCGCAGAGCAAAAGGAATTAATGTTGTCTTTAGTTGTGACAAAGCTGGTGCCCCCCGGGAGGGAGGCAGGTGGAGAGGAACAGGCTTGGGCGGGAGCTGAGCGTGTCTGGATGCGGAACCTGGGGCCGGGCTGCCGCGGTCCCACCGCCCTCTCTGCCATGGCGCATCTCTGACTTTTTCCAAAACAGCAAAGCAGGGAGGCGTTTCCTCGCCTAAAGCGATGGATGCTGCTCTTGGAGGCAGCTCAAGCCACCCGGAAGTTCAGTAAAACATCAAGGCGGCTCGCCCCCCTGCCCAGGTAAGCACTGGCGCAGGGTTTGATGTAAATCCTTCCAGACTTCCCGTGTCTGAGTAAACAATCCCGTATATTTATGCTGTTTTACACAAATGGGATTATACTCTGCACCCTCCTCGTTTCGCTCGCTTGGCGTGTGTCACGGCCCATGTTTTATGTCAGAGTGCCGTCTCTGTAACGCCACAGGGATCCTTTGTGTGCGGGAGCTGTGATTTATCTCACAACTCCCTTTGCGTAAACTTCTAGGCTGGTTTGAGTCTTTTGCCATCGGCCAGCTTGCAGCCATGGGCGTCTCTGAGGAGTGTCCGGCACAGCATGTGGCTGTGGTGGTGAATGTCATGCCACTGGGCTGGAAGGGGCCCCCCCAGGGCTCCTCCAAAGCACTGTCCCCTATCAGAATGCACTGGACCGCATCCCTGCCTAGCCTTAAAGTACTGATGATGACTCTTGAGGGACACTTTGATCTTGACGGAGCTTGCCCCATCCCTGCCCGTCAGGGTTTCCAGTTGTTGCTGTCGAAGTCACAGCCGTATGTTTAAAGCTTTATCTGTGTGGCCCATGGTCCTAGAGGACAGTCCTGCAGCAGGAGATGGCGAGTCCACCTTTCTGTGAATTTTAGGATTTTCCCACTACGTCGCCCCAATGCATCCTAGAATGTTCGCCTCACTTCTAAGCACTGAAGGCCACTGCAGGTGACAGAGAGCCTGTCCCGTGACGCTGGCTTGGCCTCATCTTTTCCTCTTTGGCCATTTTCAGGACAGCTTCCTGTTTCTCACTGCTTTCCGGTTTGGGAGAGCTGTAGGTTCCGTCCTGCTAGGCTCTGAGGTTGGGCCACCTCGGCTCACCTTTCCAGAGCATCAGTGTCCTTTGTATAAGATGCGATGTCCCCGTACCAGTGTGAAATGAGGCTGCCCACTTGACGCTCTGGGTGACCTTGGGCAGAGGTTGGGGTCATTTCCAAGAAACTGGCACCTGCAGGACTCGGGGTCATAGGAGCCAGGAAGACAGACTTGGAAAGAGAGACTGTGTTAGGGGCCGAAGCTCAGGGTCAGGTGAGAGGAGCCAGAGAGACCAGGGAGGAAGCTCAGGTGAGCTGCCCAGGGGCCGCCTGGTGGGGGCCAGGGAGGAGGAGGAGCAGGAGGAGGAGGAAGAGGAGGGTGTGTGAAGGGGAGGGCGGCAGAGGGGGACGCCCCGGCTCCCCTGGCTTCTGCCCCTGCGCCATCATCCTGAGCAGAGCTGAGCAGGGGCTTGGGCACGGCTGCTAGAATGAACTAGGTTTGACTGGGCTGTTTGGTTTGGAGTGACGAATTAACACAGTTGAGCAGGCTTTGTGACCAAGGTCACAAAGACTGGAGACGTCCTTTCCAGCAGGAAAAAAGCGAGTTTTCCACAGCTCCGTTAGCACTGTAGAGCAAAAGCTCCAAAACAAAATGTGAGCAGACTGCTCCTTTCCTGGATGAAGAGCATAGATGGGAGAGTCCCCGGGATGGGGGACAGTGCGGCTCGCTAGCTGTGAATCAGTGGGGCCCCCCTGGTGTGGCCTCCGGTGCTCTCGGTGGAGGGGTAAGGACAACACAGCCACGTGGACACCCGGGGAGGGCCAGGCCGAGAGTGCAGGTCTCTGAGAGTTAGGACACTCCGCTCCCAGGGCCGGCCAGGCTGACCCCAGCACTGTATGGGTATGGGTTGCACAAACTCAGGAAGGCCCTGAGGTCTGCGATATGGGCGGCACTCGGCCTCACAGGTTGTAAGTCAGGGAACACCGTCCGGTGGTGCTTTGGCCACTTGTGTCACAGCCCTCGGTCCTAGGACTCAGCACGGTGGCCTCTGTCGGGTTCCAGCCGCAGTGCATGGCTGGTGTGCAGAGCGTGGCCGGCGCGCAGGGCGTGGCCAGTGTTCCGAGTCTGTCCTGCCCCGCGCATGCTGCGGAGCCCTAGTCTCCTGCCCTACACCTCCCTCTGCAGCTCACACCCCGTAGCTTTTCTCTCCCCAAGGCGGCCTGGTTCTGGGCAGGAAACCCACCACCAAGACAGAACGCCAACCAGCAGGTCTCCCCAACACCTGGGCACAGAGCTCCCAAACATCACATTCGCTGCGTTCTATTGGCCAAGCGGCCACAGGCCTGACCCAGGCGCCAACTCCCCATGGCAGCGGCTTAGAGATCTTGTCGTGTGGGTGCGCATGGGTGCTCTGCAGGTGCTGGCACTCGGGAACGAGGCATCATGATGTGGTTAAAATAGCGAAGCTTGACCATGTTTGTTTGCAAAAACTGCTGCCAAGCGCCCTTCTTTTGCACTGAGACACTCCCGAGGCCCCCTCTGGATGTCCTTGGGCTCAGCAGCTGAGGGGTAACACCTGGCAGGGTGGGGCCTGAGACCTGTGGAGCGCGCTGGTCTGCAGGAGCCAGGACTCACAGGAGCTGACACTGTGGGCGTCGCTGAGGGCCCCCTCCCTGCAGAGGAGGTGCTGGGGGACTTCCTTCTCATGTGCTCCGATGTTAAGATGAAATTCAGGCTGTGGGAGAAAAAGCGGGTACCCTCGCAGATCCCAGCCCTGCAGCACAGCTCAATATTCCTTCTGGAAAGAGCTCTGGGCATCATCATCCTTTAAGAAAATCCACACTTGCTATTTGATTTTCTTCTTGGTCAAAGTAATTAGGGCCTCCCTCTGCAAACCAAGGGAGGGTGGTATGATGTCCACTCAAAAGGACCTCTGTCCCGGCGTCGTGTCCCTCGGTTCCCCCAGACGTGCTCCAGGGAGCCGCGCTGGCCCAGCCCTGCAGCCGTTTCCTGAGCCGTCGGCCCTGCACTGCAGGCATCCTGGGGAGTCTTGTCGGTGAGCCCTCTCTCCCGGCCCGGTTTCAACAAATACAGACAGACCACCACAATCCTCTCTCGACGTGGGGCTGGCAGCCCAGCCTCGGCGGTGGGAACATAAATCGCTGTGGCCAGAGCAGCAGATGTGGGCCGCCCAGGCTGTGCCAGCTCTGCGAGCAGGAGGCCGCCAGGGGCTGCAGGTCTTGGGCCCAGGGCCTGGGGGCCGTGGGCTGGGGCAGGGGCCCTGGCCTCAGCCGAGTGGAGCCTGGCTCCCCTCCCTCGCTGGGGCAAAGCTGCTTGCGGAGAGCTCATCAGAAAGTCCAAATGTGCTCTGCAATTCCCGTGGCCTCGGCCCAAGAGCAACCTCCCGGCAGATGGGAAACCTCCTTTCTGCACGGAGGTGAAAAGCCCTTTGAAGACTGTCCTCTCTGTGTCCTGTTTGGAAAAGTCAGAGGCCCGAGGAAATGGAAATGCCTGTTCCATTTGGGACCCAGGCCTGGAGCTGCAAGGAATGGAATTTGGACCTTCCCTGGAAAGTACACAAGGATTAAACCTGTCCCGAGGACACTTCCTGTCAGAACAGCTGAGCCTGGAAGGTCCTGTCTGCAGCTTTAAAGAAAACAGCCTCATGGCGTGTGTGGGGCTGGTCATGGCTTGCCCTCGGGGCGTTTACATCACTTGGTTAAACCCAGACCCCAGCTGTGGCCCCGGCAGACACTGCTGGTTGACCTCAGAGCCCACTGAGCCCCGGCCTCAGGATCCTCCTGGGCCCAGCCCAATGCTTCTAATGGCTCAGATCGGAGTGGAAACCTTTCCGCCGTCTCCGGATTCCGCTGCTGCCCCCGTTTCTCTCCCCATCCGGGTGGGAGCGTTTCAGACCTCGCCGAGACCCCCGATAGCAACAATCCGGAGAGCGGAATCATTTACACAGCATTAGCCCCCATTTGCACTCAAGGGGACAGAGCCAGAGAAGCCAGAGGACTCGCCCAGTGCCACGGCCAGTGAGCGGGCAGGGACAGCAGCCGGGCTCTGTCACCTTCCTGGCCCTGTCCCCAATGGTGTGCCTGTACCTCATCCTGGTGGTCTTGTTGTAAGGACGAAGGTAATGACATTTCTGGTTTTTAACAGTATGTTTTGGCTTTCATTTATTATAGATTAAAAACTGACTTTAAGGCATGAAATTTAATTTATCGTAAAATCATGTCTCTTCCCTGGTTCTAACAGTGGTCTGTGTTATCTACCACAGGTGACTGGAGCCTCAGGTGTGGCTGGTGACGTGGCTCCCTCTCTTCTGGCCCCTTGTTGCTGGCTTGTCCCGTCCTGGGGCAACATCAGAACTGGTGTCATCGGGCAGAAGTCTCCTCCCGTCTATGGGGAGACCTGGCGGGCATGGGGTGGCTGAGACCACACCAACTGTATTGTGGCTTCGAAACTCTGCAGAATTTCTGGCACGGCGCCCCAAGGCTCCGAGGTCGGGGAGCTCAGGAAGCTCATTTGTGCAGTGCTTGTTCCTAGGGGTCCCCAGATGTGGGCACGCGTGGGCGAAGTGACAGACTGCACACACTTGAGCTCGTGGGATCCGCACGGAGGTGGAATGCTGCTGCCGCCCCTCGGCTCCCAGCCGAGGGCCCTCCATCCTGGTCTCACAGAGAAAAACCAGGGCAGTGCGAGGGTCTTGGCGCTGGAGCTCACCCAGTCCAGGTTCAAATCCCACTTGGGTCAGGGAGCAGCCTGGAGGCTGTGGGAATGCTGACCTCGGGAACAGCTGTTCTGCTTTGTCATGGAGGATGCGTCAGGGCTGTGACTCGCCTGCCTGCTTGCTGTGAGCCGAGCTATGAACTTTACCAAAGGTTTGTTCAGCCCTGCAGGGCACACCCTAGGCAAGGCTCTCCCTTCCTCCCCTACAGACTTAGTAGGCGGGGAGGGTGGGAGCCCATGCTGGGTCCTTGCACCATGGACATCGTCGAAATTCCCCGCAGGGGACGTGGTCACTTCTTGATGGAGTCGTAACAGAACCAGCAAGGAGACAGAATGAGAGCCTCCCTGCGGCCTCCTTTAGGAGCTGGTGGCCTCGGCTGAGCAAAGCCCCGGGAGACCTGGCTTGTGCCCCTGCCTGCAGGCTGCAGCAGAGGACGAGCAGCTGGACGAGGTGATGTCGGAGGGCCGGAGAGAGCAGCGCTGACCCCTGCAGGCAGCATCTGGAGCATGGCCTCGAATCACCTCGCAGAGTCCTAACTGTGACCCAGTGGCCACCGCAGCAGCCACACCCCAGCCTCTCCCTTGGCGGTTGGGGACGCGTCCAGGCTGCATTTGGGGGACCACAATGCGGCTCGGCTTCACGACGGTGAGGGCTGCATTCCCACGCCTTTCCCTCGGGGCTGAGGTCACCTTTCCAGCAGGTGGAGGGGGAGTGACCATTACCACCACATGCACAGAGTGACCACTTCCTGACAGGGCATCTTCAAAGTGGTGTCCGGGCCAGCCGTTGAGCACCTGTTCCAAGAGTCATCACCTGCTTTAGCAGAAGGGAGGGGCTGTTCCACGGGGAAACTGAGTCTGTCATGTTTAACTTCGTCTGGTAGCAAGGTACCTCTGATCTCCAAGCATGAGGCTGCATAGGGGTCTCAGAAGTCGGGGTCTCAGTTCAAAGGCCTGAGGTCAAATCTTGGCTCTGTTCCCCGTGCCTGTGGTCTCGGGCAACGATGGACATCGCTGTGCCTCAGATTCACGCCCATAAAGAGTGACAATGACAGCACCCGTCTTGCGGGGCAGCACTGAGTCTTGGGTGCCTAATACAGGCGATGCTCATAGAGCAGGACCGGGTGGGCGGTGGTCGCAGCCTGCCCCGTGGAACAGCGCCTTAGAGCAGCAGCTGACTCTGTGATTTTGCCGCTGACAGTCCCCCAGCAGTGTGGCTCACTGCTGAGCCTCAGCAGGGGCAGTGTGGGGGGACCAGCTGGTGCCCCCCGCTCTCAGGAGGCTGGGGAGGGCACAGCTCGGCTCCCAACAGCATCAGCCGCACGTTTCGCCTCTGAGATTTTGCTGTAATTTTGTGGATGGAATTTCATAAAGGGTTTTATGTTTTCTGTCATGATTGTTAAGCTTGCAGTATTTAAAAATAGATGTGTAAAGGATAATGCAGTGCAGGCTGTAAAACACCCTCGTGTCATTAAATGGGAACAAATCCATTCATTTGGGTTTAAGCTGAATTTATCTTGTATTTTATGCTTTTTTAATATCCAAAGCCCTGTAGAAATAGGTTATTGAGTAGGAAGTTGGCCAAGCCAGGCTGTGGACCATGTGGGCACTTGTGAGCCCTGGCAGAGCCTCTGGAATTTGATCCTGACTGAAATGCAGTCATTTTCCACCTGCAAAAACAGTGGTTTCTTTTTTTTTTTGCCTCGAATGGCAGGCGGGGGCGGGCTCGCTCAGTGCTCCCCCAGAATGGCTTTCCCTTTCCAGCAGGCTCAACGCCCCCACATGCAGGCTCATACGACAGACCCCTCGGAAAATATTTCCTCTGTTTGTTTGTGTTTTTAAACTTAAAAGAATGTTTGCACTGGTATTTCCCATCGGTCTGTGATGAAATGAACCATGTGGAATCAGACTCGGGTCTCTGGAGTCTCAAACCCCAGCAGCTACAAGTCCGGGCAAGCTCTGGGAAGGGTGCAGGAGGCGAGGGTGGGTTTCCCTCAGCAGCTCTGAAGACACGGGGAGGCGAGTCAGCAGGCCAGGCCGCTGGGGTGTGGGGGGCCGGCCTTGGTGGGGTGGGGGCAACTCTTACAACCTCTCTGAGCCTCGGCTTTGTGTCTATGCAGCGGGAACATTGACTCGACCCACTACCTCTGGCTCCCAGAGTTTTC
>NW_026947487.1:118278200-118513200 GCF_034190915.1 Cavia porcellus
GAGCCAGGTGTGAGCAGGAGATGGCTGTGCCCACCTCTCGGAGTTCTGGGGCGATGAGCTCAGATCCAGGTCCTCGGCCACATGTTTGGGAGCTCTGCCCGACATTGGAGCTGGCATCCCGGTTACCGTACTATTTTTCAGAATCACATGATGTTTGATTTAACATCCAAAGTTTATTTTTCACTTATGGCTCTTTGAAATTTTCATGAGAGATCTTAAAAAATAGGGGATTGAGTTTATTTCTGTTCGAGGATTTTCTTGGAAAGCACATTGACAAAAAAGCACCAGCCTCAGATGAAACCGGTGGACTTCAGCCCCAGAGGTGTTTTGGAATCAGAATCCTGCTCAGCACGTGTTTGTGCTTCAAGACTTCCCATGTGCTTCCGGGACGGGAAGGGCTGAAGACTTGTCCTGTAGCTCTGCTCCCCTGAGCCTCAGTTTCCTCATCTGTGAAGGAGGTACGTGGCTGAGCTCTGCTTCCCTGTGGGCCACGGGATACTATGGCTGTGCGTGTGCCTCGCAGGTTCCAGAGTTTTCAGTGCTTCCGAGTCACGGGTCCAGCTCCTCTGGAAACCTCTCCGCAGATGCTGTGCCTGGTGCTGGCTGCTCACCCCACACGGCTGCAGGGGCACCTTGCGCTCGTGGCCCGGAAACCCCTTCAAGGGTTCAAGCGCTTTGCACTCACAGGGTGCCTCTTGTGACACAGTGAGCATGATGACCCAGGTTTCTGTTTCATGGGCCCTGCCAGGCTTTGGAGACGATGTGCAAAATCTTGGGGTAGCACTGTGTTCACGGCTATGGGAACAATGTCTACACTTACAGTGGATCAGATGCTTCATTGCCGTGTTGAATAAAAGTGATGACAATGTTTGCCATTTGCTGGGTGCCTTCTGGGTGCTTCACACGTAAACAGTTACTCTGTCCTCCTTTGTCGATGAGGAACTTACGGACTGGAGGTGTCCGTGTGCAGAGTTTTCTCATGGTCACAGAGGGCAGAAGTGATACTGATGGGGGCGGGATCCATGCTCTTGGATCACAAAATCATGCTCTGTTTTGGGTTCCACCATAGGCTGGATCTCATTTTTGCTCTCAGATGATCAACCAACCAACTAATGAATAGCCATGCAGCCAACCCGTAACAATCAACAAATGATTAGCCAAGCTACTGGCCAACCAGAGAATGACCCTCCCAACCAGTAACTCACCAACCAAATGGTCCATCAGCTGATCAACAACCACCATTCACCAACCTTGTGGGTTTCTAGGAGTTACCTGCTAGTTGCTGAGCTTTGAGGCTGGGCACCTGCCTTGGGGACACATGGCCCCGTGGGACAGTGGGGTAATTATCCTGCCCAGCACACCTCCCTCGGGCGACTGGTTTGGCATCTGAATCACCTGTTGCCCCGGGTTCTCTGTGTATCCCTTGTGTCCGGTACAGGGCAGCTCACTGGTGTGTGACGGAGGTGGGGCGGGGCTCAGTAAACACAGCACACACTCACACGCGTCCATCTGGCCCCGCCCTCCCAAGGGACACAGCCTTCGCCAGAGCTGCTTGGGGCTCTGCCCTGTCTTGGACGGCTGCGTGAGGAGCCAGCGAGGTCCTGCCCTGGACTCAGCTGCACCCTCTTGTGGAGGAGCGGACTGTGTCCTGGGTGCTGCTTCTCTGATGGCCCTGCTGGGCTGGGTCTGGGTGGACGTGTGCCAGCCCTGTGGAAAGTGCCTGGGACGGGGTCAGGGGTCTGAGCCCAGCTGAGCCGCTAACACCCTGGGTGGCCTCGGCTTGCCTCAGCTGCCCCACCCCCTCACTTCACCGACAAGGCCACCGAGGCCTCAAGCCCCCGTGCGACCTCCCCTCTGCAAAGCCCCTTCCCGCCCTGGCGTTCCCAGTCTTCTCTGGCTCCTCGTTAACAGAGTATTTCATTTTCCAGTCCGCATTCCAGCTTCCTCCCGGGAGCCTCGACCCCTCTGGCAGGGAACCACCGGTGTGAAATTCTCTGCAATGCACCGGGGAGCTCGCCCATCTCCCCGAAAGGGCTGGAGGCCAGCTGGGGCCGCTGCCCACCGTCCCGCAGACGGGCTCTGCCGGCGGGCTGCCGGGAACCGCACTCGGTGCCTGCGTCGGTTCCGGGGCCTCGCTCTGCAGGCTGCTGGGAAATTGGGTAAGTGTTTTCTTACCCAAACTCAGTAACCGCCGCTGAACGTATGGCTGGAAAGTCTTGGCGCTCGGGGCGGACCACACAGCGACTCGCCCGTGAAACCCAATGCCCGCTCCCTGGGCTCTGCCCTTCACGCCGAGGCAGCACCGTGGGCTTGGAGCGGTCGAGGTCTTTCCATCCATTTCTGAAGGGTTTTATTAATTTGCCAGAGCCTGCAAGGTACCCGAGTCGCTCTGCTCCGCTCTCAGCCTTGGCCGGGCTTGCGGCATCCCAGCTGGCCCGAGACTGGGCAGTCGGAGCGGGGGACGTCCCGCCTGCCACTGTCGCGTGTTTTCAGGGGGAGGCAGACCCGGCGAGGATGGTGCCCGGTCCGGCGGGAAAGGTGCCGCGTTCTGGGAGCCTGGTCACCATCCAGCGCGGCCGGTTTTTAATCAGGCTCCCTCACCCGCACAGGCCAAGAAAAAGCTGTAAAATCAGAATTGAGCTTGGCGTCTGCTCCGTGCAGAACAGAGGAGACATTGTCCCCTTTCCCGGCTCACGCGGCCGCCTTCTTGCTGACCACACAAATGGTTCTAATCAGCCCCTCAGGCGCTGCCCGCCGTTCCCAGAGGTTTGCTGGCTGCCTTCTCGGGCTCGTTACCCCACAGCCCTGAGTGGCACCCTCCTGCCCACCCCGCCTGGCCGGAGTGGAAAGGTCAGGAGGGAAGACGTGCGTGTGCACTTGCGTGTGCCTGTGTGTGCGCTGGGTGTGCCCTCGACACACACCCCGCTTTCTAAGAGCTGGCAGCTGCTGCCTGCCGAGGGAAGGCTCAAGGCCTCTGGTCCCTGAGGGGCCCGCAGTGGCTTCTGTGGCTGGAAATCGGGTGGCAGAGTCCTGAGGGACGGAGCTCACCTCTCAGGTGACCCTTGCCTGCTTACGGCATCACAGCCATCGCCCTCTGCTGTCCCGCGAGGCCCAGCCACTCCTCCCTGAGTCCTGCTTGGGGCCGACAGCAGCTGTGCCAGTCCCGTGTGTCCTCCTTCACCCAGAGCTCCACAGCACTGATCTAGGGGCCTCTCGTGCTGGGCCAGGGGGAACAGAGGGTCTGCTGGCCTGTAGTAGCGAGCCTGGCCGCACGGCCAGCCAGTTGGCCCCCTCCGCACCGCCTGCACGAAGGTGTGTGCCTGGGAGCCAAGCGGCCCTGGTGGTCTGACTGGTTGGGTGATGGCGGTAAACGTGGAGAAGCCATCGGTCAGGGCGTGGGATGGGAACGGCCACTGTGCGGCCTGCTGCGGCTTCGGTGTCCTGGATGTGTCGTCTGTCTCTCAGGCTTTGGACTTTTTCCTCTCGGCTGGAAAAGTAGCGAGCAGCTCTGCACGTGCTCTGCAGGGCTGGGGGGCCGGGCGCTGGCTCCTCCGCTCCTCCCTCTCTCCCTCCTCCCTTCCTCCTGCTGTCCTCCGTCCCTGTGCTCTCTCCCTTACCGTCGGACCCAGCTCTGCTCAGAGAGCCGAGGTGCCAGACGCATGCTGTGACTCACCAGGCCTGACCGTGTCGCTGAGGGTGGCAGAGAACCCTCAGGGTCTGATTGGAAGCTCGAGTGGCCATCAAGGTGCCGTTTCTGCCTCCATCGGGGCACGGATGGGGCTGGAACACACCCCCGCGTGTTCCTGCTCCCCTGGAGCCCCCAGACCGGTGTCTGCAGGCTCTTCCTGAAGCAGCGCGCCCACCCCCTTTCAGCCTGCAGCTCCTGCGACCTGGCTGATCCGGAACCGACCTCTGGGTCGAGCGCTCCTGGGGGAGAGCGTTTCCATCCTCCTCCAGAAGGAAGCGGCCTCATGATATCAGCCGGGAAGAATGAACTAACCCACGGCTCCCCGAGGACGCACCGTGACCCCAGCGGCCCGCAGGCTCTGGCCTCTCTGAGTAACCAGGCCCGCCCAGCATACCTTGCTGGCCACCCAGTGTCTCCTGCCCCCCGGCAGGAAGCCACAGTCGTGGGTGGGCTCCCCCACACCGGCTGCCAGACCGGGTGATTCTTCCCTTCCGTCTTAACCCTTTCCTGGAAGGAGAGGACCTTGGAAGGCCACATCTTTACTGTCTCCGGCCCCGGGGCTGGATAAGAGCCCGCTTTCTTCTCCTGGAGGGAGCTGGTTTGTGAGCAAAAGGGCCGGCCTTGGCCCTGCAAGGCTCACTAAGAACCCGCCGAGTCAGCGGCCCCCTGAGCGCAGGCTCGGCCAGGCCTGCCCTGACCTGTGCTGCGCAAATGTGCGATCACCGTAGATTTGTGTGCCCGGCACCTAACTCCCTACTGGGGACAGCAGCAGGTCCACTTCAGGGACTCATGTTCCCTGCAGCCTCTGCCTGCCTGGTGCAGGGCTTCGTGGTGAGCCCTTCATCCTCCCTGGCTCTTGATGAGGATGTGTAGCTGGAATGCTTTCCTTGGGATTGCTAAGCCCCGTGCATTTGCGTGTGAGGGTCTTGGAAGCCCCTTGCCATGCTGTGGTCAGAATGCACCAGGGCTGGGGACCAGCAGGAGCCTCTGGCTCATGCTCGCCGGAGCACGGTCCTCTAGCTAACAGAGGCATTTCCCTGCCCATCAGCAGGAGGCAGCTCGCAGTGGGGCTTGGTTATCCACAACCTTGAGGGGCCTCAAGCCAGAGAGCTGAGGGATGCAGCTCTGTACAAACCTACTGAAAATTGCTAACGGAGCCAGATTTCAATCTGAGGTCTGATGATGATAACCATAGCAGCCGTCACAGCTGGTACCCACCGAGGGCTTCTCTATGCCAGAGATGACACAAAGTTTTAAATATTCTCTTGAAAAGATCATTAAAATCACCCTGTGCTACAATTACCATGTCTAATACCATTACCATCAGCACCATCATGACCGTGATCAGCACCGCCACAGCCATCATCCTGACATGATCGTCAATACCATCAAGACCACCACTGTCACCCACTGCCAGGATCACTGTCCACTATCCTTCCCACCACCACCACCGCCATGATCACGACCACCCTCATGGCCGCCATCATGACCACTGGCATCACCACCACCATGATGACGTGATCACGACCGCCATCGTGACCATCGTTACACCATCACTATCATCACTGGCATCACCGTCACCATGGTCCTCTCAGTCCTCACCACCGAAATTGTCCAACCCCAGAGATTGCTGGGAAATGCACAGGGCTGGTTTTGGGTGCCACAGTCCCTGGGAGGAGCTGCTACTCCTTCCTGAAGGCACCAGAAACGCAAACTCTCCTGATGTGAGCACGCTGCTCTGCATTGAGAAGACACCCCCCCACCCCCGGCATCTCGAGGCAGCGTGCACTGGGATTTCACCCATGCGCATCAGTGAAATGTGTGGGGTCTCTGAGACACCTCAGGGGAGCTAACAGTGCCCTGGCCAAGCGCTCACACTTTGGGGAGAGAAAGCAGCCACATCCTTGCTGGTCAGGCTTGAATTTCTCAGTTTGGGCGGTATTTCTTTGCTGGCGTTTGCTGGGGTCCCCTCTCCGCGCCCTCCGGATCCCTCGGGCTGCATAATTGTTACCTCATTCTGAGGTTCCGGGCTAAATTGTCTGAACAGGAGGACTGTGGTTACGCAACTCGCAGCACATCTGTGGATTTTCTGTTTTTCCAGGAGACAGTCTCTCCTTCCCAGGACGTCCACCGACTCGGGTCTGAGTCCCACGGTTTGGGGACACTGCTCTTCCTCAGCACAGTGGCGGAGGCGGGGGCCAGAGCTGCGTGCTCCCCGCCCTCCTGCCTGGCTCTGCTTTGTCTGTTTCAGAAGTGGACACCCTGCAGGACCTCTGAATGCTGACATGCGGGCAGATGTGTGCAGCCACCCATCGTGCAGGACACAGCAGCCACCTGCCTTGGGACACTCCCTCCTGCCGCCCCAGGGTGCCAGGCTCCCTCGTCCCTGTCGCCTGCTTCCACAGGGGGTCCCCGTCATGTGAGTCTATCTCCCCAAGAGCCGTGGAGAGGGGCTCTGAGAGCACAGGACCTTTCACCCGGTCTCTGAGACCCAATCCTGTCACTGCCTGTGTTGCTAATCCATTCTAAGTTTCTTTCTGAGTAGAAACTGTGAGCTGAGCCGGGGGCAGTGGTGCATGTCTGTAATCCTAGTGCTCGGGAGGCCGAAGCAGGAGAATTGCCAGGAGTTTGAGGCCAGCCTGGGCTACACAGTGAGTTCCATATCACTCTGAACACATAATGAGACCTTATCATCAAAACCCAAACCAAACAAATACACAAATACACAAGCACACAGCCAAAAAGCAAGCAAGCGAGAATTCATTGCTTGGTTGTAATTTTGGTTTGGGTCCGGGAATGCAGACTGACATTACAAGATCCAGGTCTCACTTTCCTGTCCTGCTTGGGTGGGCAGCCGGCCTGGCTGGGTCCAGGTGACCCCTGCCTAGCCTCCTCCGTGCCTCTGCCAGCACCACAGTGCTGTGTGGAGGGTCCTGTCTGTGTCCTGCCCAGTGACCGCCTGGGGCGCCCTTCCTAAAATTCAAAGCTGGGGACCAGTGCTGCTGGGGCTGAGCTGGGAGCTGGGGATCAACTCCAGTGGCGCCCCGCCTGCCCCTGCTCCTCCTGAGGGTCTGCTGTCCCCTCCAGGCTGTGCCATGCAGCTGCCCACCGCTGCCCCCGGGAGAGCGGGTGGTAAGGGTGCTGACTGCCCTGCCCCCATGGCTTTAGATGTGCTTCTCTCCTGCCTCAATGGTGAAGTTGAGGGAGAAGCCGGTGCGGGGGAGAAGCCAGGTCCCCTTGCCCGCTGTGGTCTCTGCCCATGTGACGCGGCCTGCCCTCCCCAGTGCATCTGCAGCTCTGCAGGGTGGTGTCCAGGTGATGCTTGGGCCTCACCTCATCCAGACTGGCAGGGTGGTGCAGCCCAGGTCCTCATGAGGCTCCCGCAGGACATGGGCTTTGGGGTCCAACAGCTCCTCAGGGCCATGTGGCCCAGCCCCTGGCTCTTTCCAGTGAGCACAGGGAGGCCCCGTGTGGCCAGCAGCCCGTGCTCTTCCTGTGCACTCCACAGGTGCAGCCCTTCATCTGCTCCCACCGCCCAGGGCTCCTGGACAACCTCTTATAACCACACACTCTGCACACCTGCCTCCCAGCCCTCACAACCTCTAATCTAAGATGTTGTCATTTCAGAGATGTTTTATCAAGGGCAGCATGCCCTTCAGGATTTGCTTTCTTCTGCTCAGCAAATTTCTTGGTGATCTGTCCACATCATCCTGTGCATCCATGGTCCCTCCTTTTCCTTGCTGCATAGTATTCCAGGATGTCACTGTCCCACTGTATGTTCATGTCGTCACCTGCTGAAGGACAGCTGGCTGGTTCTGCTTTTCAGCAGTCATGGATAAGGTTGCAATGGACATTTGTGCACAGGATTTTTGTGAACTCCACCTTGCATTTCTGTGGGGTAAGTGCCCAGGAGTGCAGCGGCTGGAGTGGTGACTGTGGTCCTTGGCTTTTCCTCACAGGCGAAGACACTGAGGCTGGAAGGACTTGACTCACAGCCCTTGGGTGCTGGGCAGATCAGAGTGGCACCGGGGCCTGTCTGGTGCCCGCTGGACTCTCCCTCCCCCCATGCCTGTCCTTCCCCAGCTCCAGTGTGAGGGACGGGGTCATGGAGCCGGTAGGGTGACCCCAACCATGATGGCTGTTGTGTCCTGCACGTCCCCCTGTCTGCTGTGGCTCTGGTAGTGACAGGCGGCTTCCACATGCTCAGCTCCCTCAGGCTCGGTTAGCAGCTCAGAGCCCCCAGGTTCTCGGATCACCCTGCGTAAGTGTGGTCAGAGGCTTCCGTGGCACCGGCTGCTGTGGAGTTGCCTCCGTGGCCTTTGCTTGTGAGCCTTCGAGCTCCCAGAGGGCCAGCTCCACACTGTCCCCTGCTTGGTGCAGCACCAGGCTGGTGATGGTCAGTGTCCCCCGAGTAGTGGTCAGACTCTGGGCGGGACGAATCTGGTGCCAGGAGGGCCGGGTGGGCTACTGGGCTCAGGTGCATGGTCACTGACGATGAGCCGAGGGTGTGGTCGGTGGCAAGGGGACAGGATGTGAAGGTGCTGTGGCTTTTAAAAGCAGACAGGACCCGGACTGGACGCCTCAGCTGGACTGAGCCTGGGTGCGAGCTGAGGCAGCGGGTTAGGGTAGATTTCCTGCATTTTCCTGTGTTAACTGTGGTGACCATTATAAAAATAATATTATAAACTCCATATCTTAATCCTACTTGTTCTCTGTGTACAATCCCTGACTCCAACACAGGGCATCGTGGTATGTGGCTGTCCAGCAGAGGGACACACAATGATTTTCGTGTAGCAGGCCAGGAGCACAGGGAGTCCTGCGTGCTTCTGAGCTGGGACCGCTCGCATGTCCGCAGACCGCGTCCCTTCTCAGGAACCTGCAAGGGCCTGCTTCCTGTTCCCACTGGAACCTCTCCTGCAGCCTTCGACCTGCCAGGGGATGGCAACCGTCCCTGCCTCTGTGCTTTGAGGACAGCTCAGACTGGTGCCCAAGGGCTCCCCACGGCACCCAGCGATAATCATCCCAGCGGCCGGGGAGCTCGTGGTGGTGTGAGCCTGCTTCCGGTGGCCGCGTTCCGCGGTCACTTCTATTTATGGGTGGTGACAGTGGACTCCAGGCTGGAAGACAGCACAGAGGTCCCTTCCCAAATGCACTCACATCAGTTTGAAAGTAGCAGGTGACACAGGCGGTCACAAGGGCCAGTGCCGCGTGGCCCCTCGGGTAGAAGGGTTCACAGCAGGCAGGTCCACGGTGGCGGGGAGCAGACTGGTGCTGGCCAGGCGCTGGGAGGGAGGACTGTGGTGACTCCCCCCAAGGGGTGCTTTCCTCTTAGGGTGACCAGGAGCTCTGGAGTTGGAGCCGAGGTCTGTCCTGAGATGTGTGCTTAATTCCCCGGAGCTGCGGGCTTCCCTACGGGCCAAGTGTGGAACTTGTCTCCTGTGCGTGAAGCAATATCGTTTTTTTTCAGTGATAAAGACACAGACAACAGTGTAGTGTGTGGATCAGAACCCAGACACCAGTTCAGGTGCGGTGTGGTGGACTCGAGCAGCGGTGGCCGGGCTCCCACCTCGCTGGCCGGCCCTGCCCTGCGGTCTGCAGCCTGCCTGCCTTTGATCTGTGCCCTGCATTTCTTGTTGACGTTCCCAGATGGCAGCTCTGCGCGGGGCGCCCGGGCCGTGGAACCCTGGCTCCAGAGCCGGCCAAGTGAAGGTCAGAGAAAACAAGATTTATTTCCAGGGAGAAGCCAAAACTCTGTTTGCTGTACCGTCAGGCATCAGATGGGGCTGCGGCCCCCACTGTGGAAAAATACTGCCCCCCGCCCGCTGCTCCTCCTAATAACCGTGGTCAGCCTGTAAAAATTAGCGTGTCAGCCCCGCGGAGCCGCACTATCTCAGGGCCCTTTGATCACCCTCGGCGTGGCTGCCGGGCCTCAAAAATGTTTTCAGTCCATATTTTCTCTTGATGGGTTTTCAGGAAGGTGATTAAATGATTAAAACTTTAATTGCCTTCCTGTATATAATTATCGCCTGCTAAAGGACACTTTTTATTCGCGGGCTGAAAAGCTCTATTCCTTGCTGCTTCTCTCCCGAGGTGGCCTCGGAACGTGTCTCCAAGCAAGAGGACTCGGGGCTGTGCTCCCTTCCTGCCCTTACACGGTGCCCGGGACGGGCGCGTTTGGACTTGGGGACGGTGCGGGGAGTGTGTCCCCCCAACCTCGCCACCCACCCAGGAGGCCGAGGCAGAGACGCTGTCTTCCAGGAGCCCCCAAGTGAAGGGCCTCGATGGCCCTTGGCCAGGAGTCTGCTTTCCTTGTCTCCGGTAGGAACCAGAATGCTCAGAGACGTGCCCAGCTGGCCCAGGGTCGCGCAGCTGCGGGATGGACATGGCCCTTGTGTTCTGCGTTTTTGCACCCTGTGCCGGGTCTGTCCCTCCTCACCATCAGGAGTGTGGTCCCTGTCCCTGCTAAATCCCGTGCCCGCAGGGGTCTGGGACTGACCCAGAGCCTCTGTCAGTGCCCAGCAGCAGCAGCGACCCAGGTCCACAGGGCGCAGTGACAGCCCACACTGACAGCCGACCTGCCTCGCTCTGTGCACCGGGTGAGGTGCCCTTGTTGGTGGCGGGCAGGGCAGGAGTCTCCACGTGGCCCTGGCGTGGCCCCCGGCTTGTGTCACTGCTGGCACACGCCCTTCCCCAGGCCACGCCGGCCAGGCCAGCTCGGGGAGGGCTCTGTCCCGGCCCTCGGGGTGGAAAATGTCTCTCACTGGAAACTGGGTGACGTGGCCGGGAGAGGAAATGCGGTCCGCGGGCCCGCCGAGTCGTGGGTGAGATTTCAAAGGTGCCTGTTTTGAAATTATGAGACCACCAAAAAAGCAAGCCAGGGCCAAAAATGACTGTAAAAGGTAATAATTGTTAATAACTTGGCGTCCGCCTCGTCACCCGAGCGGCCTGGGTTTGGCAAACATAAAGGACAACATTGTAAGCAAATAGGAAGGCAAAGGCCGGGCCCATAAAGCCGGTAACTGCACCATAACTAAATATTAAATGGGAATTTTAATTCAATTTATAGTTTAAAGAAGGGTCTTTGCACCAACGCTGAGAGGTGGAGAGAACGCAAGGCTCATAAAGCACACGTGGTCACCCAGCCGAGCGAGCCATCTGCTGACCGCAATCCCAGCAGCATCCATCCCTGACCCCAGCCCGTCCTGGGAGGTTGCCTGAGGCGTTCACTGAGCAATTCTGGGCCTGCTTTCAAGGAGTGGCTTGGTAAGAGCCTGGGTGCCTGGCCCTGGGGCTGCCCCATGCAGGACGCTGGCAGCAGGCCTCCCTGACCAGCCGTCGGGCCCTGGCCCGGCCCCAGCCCTGCAGCCTCCAGGTGAGCTGAGCATCCTCAGTGACCCACCAGGTGCCACCAACACTGGGGGTTCCCCAAAAGTGAGCCTCGGCCTGGCCCAGCGTTCCACGGTGGGCCTTTCGTGGCCCTGAGGCCAGCACCCACGCTCTGTGCTCCTGGCACCCTCAGCTGCTCGCCTGCCCAGGCACAGGGTCACAGCGGTCTCTTCCCTCTGAGCAGCTGGTGCTCTTCTTGTGAAGTCCGTGGAAGTCCCACGTGGATGGGGACCACGTAGACAATTCGGGACATTTTCTCTAAGAAAGGAGGGGCCGCCGCCATGCCCCTAGCACGGACTTCCCAAACCCATGCCAGCAGCTCCTGGGAGCCAGGACCTTGTCGGTGCCTCTGGGAGGCGCAGCCACCTGGTAACAGGAACCACTGCTCCTCTGAGGGGTGCTCCCTTCTCATCTGCCGGGGCTTAAACCAGGGCCAGGAGCAGGTCGGCATATGCTCTGCTGCGGGCTACACCCCCGGACCCCTTTTTTAATGTAGAGATTCAGTTTTGCTAAATTGCCCAGGCTGGGCTCAACATTGTGATCCTCCTGCCTCAGCCTCCCGAGCAGGCGGGGTTACAGGAGTGTGCCACTAGGCTGCCCTGGGGTTAACTCTCAGGGAAGGAGGCAGCCCTGAGCCAGTCGCCTCTTGCAGCCATGGCGCCTGCGGACCCCACTCACAGCCCAGGTTTCTGGGAACTTACAAGCGATAGCCTCCTGGCAGGCGGTGAAGAGCTTGGAGTGGGCGGCCAGGGAGGGTCAGGAGGCTGAGGCTGGCCACGTCTGGGGGCTGCTGGGAGTGGGGACCCCGAGTTTTCCTGGGCTAGGGCTGGTGCCGCCACCCTCTGTGCTGGCCTGTGCCATTCTGTGGCTCCCGGGTCCTCCCAGTCCCCTGTTAGCTGTCCCCTCCCCCTGGTGCTGGGTGTTTTGATAACGCATAAAGCCTCGGTGTCCCCTTCCTCCTCCTCCCCGGCTCTCCCAGCCCAAGGTTGGCTGTGGCCACCCATCCAGTACCCAAGGCCCTTGTTGGCCCTGCATCCCCCACCTGTGAGAGGGTGCAGCCTTCAAGGCATCACTGCAGAGACAGAGGCCCTCGCCAGACAGGGCATCCCTGGCAGCTTGATCCTGGGCTTTCCCACTGGAAGAGCAAGAAGTGAATTTCTGTTCTTTGTAAGCCACGCAGGCGCAGATATTTTGTTATGGCAGGAACAGACCCCTGTGACACGCAGTGGAATATTACTCAGCTATAAAGAGTGTGAAGTACTGACCACAGGGCTGAGCCGTGTGCTGCCGACAGCAGGAAGCAGCCCCGAAGGCACACGGACCGGGACACCCTCAGAGACAGACAGCGGCTTAGTGAGTGGGTGTCTCCGGCTGGGCAAGGGGCATCGAGGGCCAAGGGGCAATGGAATGTTCTGGAATTCTGTAGTGGGAGTGGTGCAATTGTATACCGCAAGCCAAGAACTTACACACTTTAAAGGAGTTCGTTTATGGTGTGAATTTTATCTCCACAAGGGAGAAAGCATCCCTTCCTTTTTCTTTGTTTGTTTGTTTCTTTCTGTTTCTCACTTCTGACCTCCTCTGCCCGCAGTGTGGGTGAAACTGTTTTCTCAGGAGCAGCCCAGGTGCGGACCTGGCTCCCCTCCCCGAGTCGCCCTGGCAGAGCCCTGGGAACAGGAGGAAGAGCACAGTGCGTTCACCGCCCGAGCTGAGCCAGGAAGGGGCTGCCTTGGCCATGCAGGTTGGAACTCCGGGCCACCTGGAGCTCTTGGGGTGCAGAGAGACAGGTGTGGGGTTCTGCTTGGGCCCAGATGTTTGGGACGCCCTGGGATGGAAGCTCCACCCCTTTCATGTCCTGCAGTGGGGGGGGGGGCTGTTTCTGCGGGGAAGCAGAGCATGGAGTGGAAACTGAGCCAAGAGTCACCTATGACCTCTGACCCCTGACCCCTGACCCCTGCCATCAGCAGGAAGGCAACTCATTCCGCAAGTTGTCAGCCTTGGGCTTGGAGTCCCGAGGCTTGGGCCACCACCTGAGCCCTCCGGGCTGCAGTCTGTCCACGTGAAATGGGGCCGGGCACGATGCTGGCTGCACAGAATCACCACGGGCAAGCCCTCAGGGAGTCAGGGCAGTGTCTCAGCAGACACTGTGATGCCCCCACTGTTCGGTCAGCTCTGCTGGATCAGAGCTGGGGTCAGGGGTCCAGGTGCCCCAAGGGAACCGGGACCTGCTCAGTGCAGAGTGACCTCAGATGGCGGGAGGGAGCTCCGAGGTGGGACCTCAGGTGGAGCGACCGCCCCTCAGCAAGACCCCCTGCCAGCTCAAGGCCCAGCCCCAGCGGCCACCGACCCCTCCCTCCACAAACAGGCTTGTTCTGGACTCACTCAGCAAGAGACACACTGAGTCCCCTTGTGTGCAGCTCTGCCCCAGCACCGTGTGCTCTCTCTCGCCCGGCTGCAGAGTTAATTTCAGTGCTGAATAATTTTTGTCCTATAAATGTGTCCACTTGGCTTTCCATCACCTGCTGGTGACACTGGATTACTCTGATTTCTTACTGAATCAGGGTACCTGGGAGGAGAGGGAGGAGAATGTGAAGGACCTGAGGCTGTTGTTGCTGGCTGGGACGGCACAGAACCTCTCGGCCTCCAGCTGAGTGGGGAAGCCTTGGTCCAGCAGTCCACGCAGCAGGTGGTCAGCTGCAGGTCCCTCCTTCACTGTTCTGATGCTGTTTCAGGTACAGGAAAACGTGGCTCGTTCCTGCCTCTCTGGTGGGCGGGTTGAGGCTTGGTCTGGGATAGTGCCAGCATGGGCACAGTCAGCCTCCAGGCCCAGGCTCCCTGCCGGGGTCAGCCTTTCCTGTCCCCGGGACTTGGGGCAGCCAGCAGCAGGGTGCTGGGGCTCCACCACTGTGAAGTTCCTGCTGCCCGGTGGGCCCTGGGCAGTGCTGGGCGTCCGGGCTCCTGCCCTCCAGCCTCTGTCCTGGCCTGGACCCCCCACTCCAGCCTGTTTTGCAGACAGGAAATGTGAATCAAATAGCAGTTCAGGCTACAGCAGGCTGGGGCGCGTGGTCCTGATGGGGAGCAGGCCTCAGCCCCCCGCCCTGCCTGCATCTCCCCAGCGCTGTCCCTGCAGCTGGCGGCTTGGCCACAGGAGGGACAGAGACAGAGACAGGGACAGAGAGACACAGACAAAGAAGGGTGGCAGGGAGGGAGGGGGAGGGCAGGGATGCCCTGAGGGCCCCCCACAGCCTTGCATTTTGTGGGCTCTGATGCCCCTGCTTCCCGGGCCAGGCCAGGCCAGGCCACGTCTGGTTCCGAGTCTGGCCTGGGCATCTCGGGCCCCCGGGGGCTCCTGCATTTCCGGGGCCACCAAGCCCCACTGCCCCTGCTCCTCACCCTCTCCCTGTCCTCTCTGGCTGCCAGGGCTCCGGCCATCTGTCCCTCATCCCCCCATCTCTCTCAGCACCTTCTCTGGCCTGACCCCTCTGTCCCTGGCCTTCTCTGGCACCCTTTGCCCTCAGAGGAAAGGACAGAGGGCGCCGGGGCCCAACCCTGCGGCACCCCACCCTGTCCTCCCTCCCTCCAGCCCCAGGCTTTCCTGCCTGGACCCCCCAGAAGCTCCTCCTGGAAATGCCATCGCTCTCCTGGCGATGACCCTTGCCGCTGACCTTGCCTCCCTGGTGGTCCTTCCGCTGGTGGCGGGGTGAGGGGTCGCGGCTGGGGAGGGGACCAGGTCTTTGAGGGCATCTCATTGGGTGTTCCCCCGCTCTGGGCCTGGGACCCCTCAGGGAAGGGTCCCTCCTCACTTTCACGCTTCTGGTGTCCCTGTGCCCCCACTACTGTGGCAGGAGTGGCCCTCGGTGAGGCCAGCTGTGTCCCCGTCGGCCACTTGGCAGGAGACTTGGAGCTAAGAGAGCAGTGGCTGGGCTGGCAGCTCTGTGCCCCTCACCCTCTGGGGACCTGGCACGGCGGCAGCATCAAAGGCCCTGGGGCAGATGGCGGATGGTGGAGGGCTGCTGTGTGCCAGGCAGGGCTCAGCCAGTAGTTGGCTTGGGGTCACCTGGCAGCCACAGGTAGGTGCCGCAGCTGCCCCTGAGGGCTCAGCTCAGGCTGCAGATGGTGGCCAGACGGTGCTGTCGCTGTCGAGTGAGTGGTTCACTGTCCGGCCGACCGCTGGGCACTGTGGGCAGTACCACGCAGAGCAGACCTGCCTTCCACCTGCAGCTCCAGCGGCCAGTGTGGCCAGGCCCTGGTGCTGTGACGCAGGGAAATTTGCTTGGCAAATTTCACCTTGACATGGTGCCGTGAGGTGTCTCTGGCCCGGGATGGGGCTCCCCTGAGCGGTGCTCCTGTTGAGAGGGGCAGAAAGGGGACAGAGAGGGGCAGCCGGAGGTCAGCGGTGCGTGCCACGGCCCTGGGTACAGGGCGACAGAAAACGGGGAGGCCGAGGCTGCGGACCAGAGGGCCACACGAGGACCGTGGCCGTCCCGGTCCCCGCAGGACAGGCCCAGCCAGCGCCAGCCGTGGTACAGAGCGGGAGACGGTGGGACCAGGGCAGGGCTGGAAGCCCTCCAGGGGGCGCCTGTCACTGTGCTCTGCCCGGACAGACACGAGGTGCCCCTGCCCTTGACGCCCCGAGTTCTGCGGGGAGCCCTGCCCGCTGCCGGCCCGAGGCCCATTCTTATCCGCTGCCCCGGGGCCTGAGACAAAACACAGTCCCAAGGGAGCCCGTGAAGCAGGCTCAGGCTTTTAAAATTTTAAACAGAAAGAAAAAAACAACCCCAAATTTCAAAACAAGGTAACAGTGAGGTAACAATGGTTAATACATTGTGTATTGCTAGCTTTAAATTAATGACTCAGAGGACAAGATACGGGCATTCAATTGTCCAAGAAATATTAGCACAGACCTTCCTTTGCAAGGAACTAAGAGAAATTAGCAGAACAATGATCTTAACGACCATATATACAATGTATGTGTTTTCTTTTCCCTTCCTTCTTCCCCTTCCCAGTTTCTCTTTCCTTTTGAACACTTTCTTCTCATTTCACGATATCTTTTGGGTCTGACTTGCTCGTCCGGTTTCTTACCTGAGGGGAACAATGCAGCGGTCACACGTGCGAGTCTGGTGTGTTTCACTGTGAGTGTGGTCTCCAGCCGCACCCACGTACCTCTGAAAGTCTCCGGTTTATCCTTCTTTATGGCTGAGTAGTACTCCATTGTATCAAAATACCACATCTTCTTTATCCATTCCTCAGTCGATGGGCATTTAGGCTGTTTCCAGGATCTGGCTATTACAAACTGTGCTGATATGAACATGGGTGCACATATGTCACTGTGGTCTGATGTTTTGAATTCTTTTGGGAAGATACCCAGAAGGGGAAGAGCTGGGTCGAATGGGACCTCCAACCTAGTTTATTGAGGAACCTCTATGCTGATTCCCACAGTGATTGCACCAGTCTACATTCCCACCAACAGTGGAAAAGTGTTTCTTTCCCCCACAACCCCTCCAGCATTTGTTACTGGTTGATTTCTTGATACTAGCCATTCTTTCTGGGGTGAGGTGGAATCTCAGCGCTGTTTTAATTTGCATCTCTCAAATGACCGGTGATGTTGAACATTTTTTCACATTCTTATTTGCTGTTTGTATTTTTTCCTCTGAGAAGCATGTGCTCATCTCAGATGCCCATTTTTGGAATAGGTCTTTACATCGGGGAGGACTGATTTTTTGAGTTCTTTATGTGTCTCGATGGTAATCCTTTGTCTGAGGAGCAGGTGGTAAACGTTCTCTCCCACCTCGTGGGCGGTCTCTTTACTCTTGGTGGTTTGAGCAGGCTCAGTTTTAAAGACTTTTTTAAATAACCAGAAAAGTTGGTTAAAAACCTTTTTTTGTTTAGCCCCCTCACTTGCACAAACCAGGGGTGTCTTTGAGAGTGATGGTTAAGGGCTGGACGGAGTTGCCATGGGAACGCACTGACCCTGACGCCATGCCCGTGACCCCTCTGCCTGCAGCTCATCTTGGCTCCCCAAGAACCCACACCCTCTCCTACGCTGCCCAGGCTTCCAGGGCACCCACACCAGTGAGCCGGAGGAGGACAGGTGCCCGCTCTGGTGGCATCATGTGGGGTGGCGTGGGTGGCAGCTCTGCTCAGAGGGTCCGGCCATGTGCCAGTGGTGACACATTACTCTCTCGTTCCGGCCCAGTGTCAGAGGCCCCGAGATGTGTGGGACCCTGGTCTTCCCCAGAAGGTGCCCCTTCGCTTGCTGAGGACGATGCTGGCTGTGGGTTTTCAGGGACACCCTGACCGTGCAGAGGAAGCCCCTTCCGTCCCGGTGCCCCACGTTCTGATCCTGGTGGGGCTGGGTTTTTTGGATGCCTTTCCGTGTCCATTGTGGCGATGGCCTGTGTCACCTCCGTGCCCTGTCCTGTCCATGCATCCTGTGATATGGTGGATGCCCTGGGACCACCCTTGGCTGCATAGGACGGTGCTCATCCGTCACGGTGTCTGGTCCTTTCCGCCTGCAGGAGGCTGCTGGTGGCGGCTGCCTCAGTGGGGACTTGGGCAGCAGACTTGCAGGCCCTCTGGCCTGCAGCTGCCTCAGACTCTGGGGTGGCTCTTGGGTGGCTCCGGGGAGGCTCCTCACAGCCGCTCAGGACTCCAGCCGGGCTGACCCTGTGTGCCCAGCGTATCCCCTCTCAAGCCAGCACCTCTCCCACTTCCTGGCTCAGGGCCTGCAGCCTTTCCTGATCCCCACAGCTCGGCTTCCAGAGGCGCCGGGATGGAGGACCCGCTGGAGCACAGAGCCAAGCCCAGCACTTTGCGCTCGCTGAAGTGCATGCAGGAGAATGTCATAGAATCGTGACCTGAGGGCGCTGTGTTCCTCCAGGATCCACGTGTGCGGAGCCTCAGCGGGGACCGCAGAGAAGGCGTCACATGGCTTCCTTTCTCTTCATGTTGGCTAGTCTCAGAGGGATCCTCTGGGCCCCTCCCTGTGCCCTGTGTGGGTGGCACCTGGAGCATCTCCCTCTGCCAGGACATCGCAGGGCTATGGAGAGGATGTGAGACCTGCCCTCGGTTCTGGATTCAAGTCCCTCCCCATGTCCCCGCTGGCCTGAGTGCCCGCCCTTCCTCTAGGTGAGCCACGCTGGTCTGCGGAGAGAAGCTGGTGTCACAGCCTGCTCCCAAGTGGCCCTCGATGGCCCTGTTGGCTGCAGGGGAAGCCAGTGCTGACCTGGTGCCAGCGGTCTGGACTCTTCTCACCGCCACCTAAAGGGACACTGCCATCCTCCTGCCGTCCGCCTGGGGTCTCCTCCTGGGGCCCCTCTGTGCTGCAGCAGCGGAGAGCCAGGTGTCCGGGTTTGCATTTAGAATGGGCTGGGAAGCAGGGCTCTCGGCGGTGACCAGGTCCATCTGCGGGCTCTGTGGCTCACCGGCTGCTGGAAGTGGGCTCCGTTGTGAGTGGGGCCCCGGGGCTGACCTGGAAGGGTGCGTCCCCCCCCCCCCCATCGCTCTCTGCTTCCTGTGCAGTGTGCTGTGAGCAGCTCCCCTCTGCCCTGCCCCTCTGTGCTGTGGTCAGCCTTGGCATCAGCCAGGAGCCTAAACCTGTCCTCCTCTGAGCCGTGCACATTGGCTCTCGTGTCCAGCGATGATAAAGCGACTAAGACTCCGGGTCTCTGGAAGCCAGCCAGGGCTGGGTTTGAATCCTGCTTCCTGACTCGGGTTCCCTGGGGCCCCGTGCCTCAGTGTCCCCACCTGTAGTGAGTGGTGTCTTTGTTGGCTGTGCACTGTGGCACAGGCAGATGTGGGCATTGCATGGACATCGGTGGGGCTTGTTCTGAACTTGGGCGCTGTGCTAGGCACACTGGCATGTGGGACCTGGGAGGTCCCTGGTGCTCCCATGAGAGGGACCAGAATGCCTCTGAGTGGCCTGGAGGTGAGGCAGAGCCGTGGGGCAGCCTGCAGAGCGCGTCCAGCCACGGGCAGCTGGCAAAGGCCAGAGGCAGGCGTGGCTGCAGAGGGAGTCCAGGGCCCGAGGGCCTTGCGGGGTGCTAGTGGGAAGGACAGCGGGGGGCTGCTGTAGTGTGAGAGGTCCCTGGGTGTTGGGGACAACCGGACGGGCACGCTTCTCTGCCATGGCCCAGGGAGGACGGGGTGGTCCTGGCAGGGACAGTGGGCAGTGAGGTGGGCTGCTGGTAGAGTGAGGGGCTTGGGTTGATCTGCGAGGTGAGGGGCGCCCCACTCCCATGACCCAGCCCAGCCCCGGGCTTCCAGGGCTACGGCCCAGGAGGTCAGCAGTCGCTGCAGGGCCCCGGAACTGCTGGTGACACAGCTATGGTTCGGCCGGCCCTGGATGACAGAGCTCGCATGGCTGAGGACGCAGCTTTGTGGGGGGAGGGCCTCCCTTGGGGTGGTAATTACCTGTTTAACCTTTGCCAGGCTGTTTAGTCTGGCCCTGCCTGGAGGGGCTCATGGGTCAGCTTGGCCTTCCTGCCGGCTTGTGGGGCGACCCTGAGGAAAGGAAGAGGGGTCACGCTCAGAAGCTTGAGGCCGAGTGGGTGTGGGCTGGGTGGGGCTGCTGCCCGGATGGGCGGACCAGGAAGTTGGGGCCCAGTGGTGGGGCCCAGTGGTGACGCTCTGCTCCCGAGGCCACTGTGGGGTGTGGATTCAGGCTGGCCCTTCCTCGAGGGCGTTGAGAACCTGGTTTTTAGGAGCCAGACAGTCCTGAAATTGAGACTACCTTCTGCCTCAGTTTCCCCCTCTGTAAAACCGTAGCTGTGTGTCTCTTGGGTCCTCTGTGCGGCCATCGACAGATGTCAGTGAACAGAAGTGAGCATGTGTTCTCCTCTGGGGTTGTGGGTCGAGTCTCCTGGAGGCGGTGCCGGCGGGTGCAGCACCAGAACCATGGTGAGGCTGATGCAGGTCCTCCCCCGAATCTGGGCTCCAGACCTTGTGGGCTGAGGGTGGGCACTCAGCCTGGTGTGTGGGACAGGAGTTTGCAAAGGGAGTTTGTTCTAGCGTGGTGGGCACAGCCGGGAGCAATTCCGTGTTGGGGTGTGCACAGCTGTGCTGGGAGGAGCCAGGATGAACACAGGGCAGCACCCACTGGCCGGGCCATGCAGGAGTACACACACGTGCATGCACACCTGTATACATGCACACACCTGCATAGACGTGCACACACACACACCTGTACACACGCATGCGCACATGAGGTGGCTGGTGCTCGGGTGTCACAATGCTGTGCCTGTGTGTGCATAGCCCTGTGCCCCTGGCAGCCCTTCCCAGCACACCTGTGGTCTCTCCAAGGCCTGGCATGGTTGCCACTTCACGGGGTGGCACTGCCACCCCACGTTAGGATGTTCCTGTTATTTGGTTGGTGGTGCGTCGCTGGCTGTGGAGTTTTGGGAGCTGTGGTCTGACCTGGAGCTGCCCTCCCCGGATCCCCTGTGGTTTGCACAACGTGGTGATCTTAAGGGACAGACCCCCGCTGTGTACCCATGGAGGAACCGCATGCAGAGCCCGGGCCTCCCGAGTTCGAGTCCAGCACTTTTCTGCCCGTGCCGGTCAAGGATGGCCAGGCCTGCTGCGGTAAGGAGCACGCTGCCATCACCACGCTCCACACCACCAGGCCTCGCTCCTCTGTGGGGAAAGTCCAGCCGGACCTGGCCCTCGCCATCCGTGATGACAGCCACCTGTGTGCCATTGGTCAGAGCTTTCCCTGCTGCAAGGCAGGCTGGGAGGTGCAGTCCTGTCCAGGTCCAGCTCGGGAAGAGGACCTGGCTCCGTCTTCCTGCCCCATCTGGCCACATCACCACCCTGGCCTCGCTGGCCTTCCGGTGACTCTAGGGGGTCGCTTCCTGCCAGACTGTACTAGCACCACGGGAACAGCCCTGCTTTCGTGGAGGCTCTCAGTGACAAGTGTATGAGTGTGACCTGTGTGCTCACTGGGGCCCGAGATAGTGCATGGAAGTGTGAGAGAGCATGTTGGGGGCGGGGGAGAGTTACAGCCTTAAATGATGGCTGGCCCTGAGGTCTCTCTGAGAAGGTGACATTTAAGAGGATTACTGAGAGAGCATGGACTGGGAGTCAGGTGGAGTCCAGAGTAAGTCTCAGTTGGGGGAATGGCCAGTGCAAAGACCCTGGGGCAGAGCACATTTGGAGCAGGATGTGGGGAAATTGCATCCACAGGGGTGAGCGGGAGGGACTGGGGGCAGGATCAGCACTGTCCAAGGGCAGATCACAGAGGCACCTGCGGGCTGTTTTCAAGACTGAGCAGCCCCTGAAAGTCAAAGACAGCTGCACTCAGACTTAAGATCCCTGTTCCAGCTCCTGGCTCAGCTGTGACCCCTGAGGGCCAGGTTCTTGGGACTGAGGCTGATGGCACCACGGCTCAGCTTCACTGTCAGATGAGGAGGCCGCCTGCAGCCGCCTTCAGTGAGGCACAGAGGACATGGAGTGTGCCCAGGCCGGGGATCCTGTCCCCTTCTCCAGCCGGAAGTCAGGGTTCAGACCCTGTGTCTGGGGACAGAGTCTCGCATGTGTGTGTGCAGCGGCTCCTGCTGGACTGCAAACCCTGCAAGACACCAGGTGTTTCTCCCTCAGCCAAGGCAGCGGCCATACAACAGCAAATAATTAAACTGACCTCTGGTTGTTTGCTCCAGAGCAGCGAAAGCCTGCGTGGCCTCATGAGGTGCACTGGCCAGCCCATGGCCCATGGTGTCCACTGGGGTCACAGGCAGCAAGGCCCCCAAGCCATGTGCCAAACTTTACCACCACCACAGATGGACTTCAGCAGGGCAGCTGCTGGGGCGGGAGCTGGGCCGTGTGGGCAGCTGTGTTTACTGACTCAGAGCCGATGCCGAGGCCAGAGTGGCAGCGTCCTGCGCTGGGCTGTGGGCCCAGCCACGCTGCCTGCCAGTGCGTCACGGGCACCCTCGGGGTGGCTTCCACGGGACAGAAAACAGGGTTGGTTGGCTCTCAGGGGACAACTGTGCGTGTGCCTCCAGAGCTAAACCCCAGGTCCCGACCAGCATGTCCACGCTCATGGTGAGTGGCAGGGACATCTGGGTCCAGAGGGCGCTGGGGATTCTGCTCCTTCCACGGGGAACTTGCATCTCACTGGTGACCATCAAGTCAATAGTTGGTGGTCAGCTACCAGCTGCCGAGAGCCACTGAGGCGGAGGTTGACCATGAGTGAGTGCTGGACGCGCTTCTCCAGCTTCCTGGGACACACACACACACACACACACACACACACACACACACACGCACACACACACTCGCAGACAACTGCGTTTGCTGTGTGTGGATAAAGCGATTTACTCAGATCGTTAGGAAGAATCCCTGCGCGGGAGGGTGCGTGGAGAAACTCTACAATGATGCACAAGCGTAACTGTTAAAACTATTAAGCCATTATTCTGGTGGGAAGGAAACTTAAGGTCTTTAAAAACGATGTGCACGTGTTACTTTTTCAGTGAAACCCTAGTTTAAAAATAAAGCATTTACCGCTGTGGAGGCAGCAGTCAGGTGGGGAACCATCCTGGACCCAACCTGGATCAATTTAAGAATATAAGGTAGTGGTGGGGAGGGCACAAAAGAAAAGCATTACAATTCGCAAGTCCCAGAAAAGGCTGGAGCTAGGGCAGCCCGCGGCTGGGGGGCAGGAAGTGGGAATTACTGTTGAGATGAATCGGCTGCAGCCGTATAGCTCCTTTATTTACTCTGCTTGGAAGCTACAGTCCCAGGGCAGTAACTAATTGGTCAGTTGGGTTCTGTGCCCACCTCCAGCATTCTGGTAGGTGGAGCATCTTGATTGACAGCAGGATTCACTAATGAGGGAGGAGGAAATAGAAGCATGGCGGCCAGAGGAGGTGTGCCGGCAGGGCGCGCATGAACGGAGCCGGCGCAGTGCTTGTTTCCAGCCCTGGACCGCGCCGAGGTCTGTCGGGCATCAGGGACGTTTCAGGGGCTTCGCGGCCCGGCTTCGCGTGGACTGCGGCCGCCTTCTGTGTGCTGCTTCCCCGTGGGGCTGCCCGGCCCCGGCTTGCTCGCGGCCTGGGGCCTTGCGCTGCCCCTCCGGAGACCAGGCCGGCCGACAGGGCTGCGCGCTGGCGGGGTCGGCGGCGCCTCGGCTGGCGGTGTGGGAGGGGAGGGCGCTCCTGGGCTTCCACGCTCCGCCTGCCTGCGGACGCCCCACACTCCACCCCGCTTTCTTTCTTTCTTTCTTTCTTTCTTTTTTTTTTTTTTTTGCAGAAGAGAGACGCAGAGCACAGTAAATCGGGTGGTGCCAGCACCCCTGAGCCATTTCTGCACCCCGGGCACCGTGAGCTGGCTTTCCCCGGGGACGCGTGGCCAGGTCTTCCGTGGGCCCCTCCGTCGGAGGCAGCCAAGGCACACCCGCGCGGACTGCAGGAACAGGCGTCCCCCGCGGGGCGCTGGTGTGGCCTTACACAGCCGTGGGCACAGCCAAACCACGTTACAGGCTTTCCTACCGTGGCGATTTTGAGAGGAAATTCATGTAATCCTGGCGATTTAAGCATTAAGGTTTCAGACCTCTGATGGACCCAAGAAAAACACACACGTTTTCCAACAATTTCAAAACTAATCACCCTAACCCCAAAGCACGTTAGACTTGTTTCTTGAATCTGTGGCTCCCTTCCGAACCAGAGCTTTTGGGGTGTCGCAGTAGAGGGGCCGGGTGGGGCGCCTTCCCCTCCTCAGCTTGGACACCGGTGTCAGCCCATTGGGGTCACCAAGGTGCCCAGCTGCCTGAGGGAAGAGGCCTGGTTTTGCCTGGTACACAGTAGATGATGGAGTGGGTGGATGCAAGGCAGGAGGCTTCCTTTATTTTTTCAACGTGTTTGTAATTTTAAAAAATAAAGGGGACATGTAGCCTGTGGGCCCAGGGTGGACACACTGAGAAGCAGCATGAATCTCCAGGTTTGGATGCCTGAGCCACCCTTCAGGACAACAGCCTTGGAGAGGCCACATCTCCTGTTCCCTAGAAACAAGCCCCTCTCCCCCCGCAGCGTCTGCCTAGGAGTCTGCTTCTGTCCTAAGATGCTCTGAGGCTCAGCCCTACGCTGGGGCGCTGACCCTTATCAAGCGACAGTTTGGATGCCCGGCCACCCAGTCCCTGCTCCCCACTTAGGGAGTCTCGAGAGTACCTGGCTTCTGAGCGCGTAGATCACAGACTGGTGAGCCAGGTGTCGGGAAGGGTCTGGGGCAGTGCGGCCGGGACTCTTATTTCCTCTGTAGGTACAGAGGCTGTGCCGAGCCACGCCAAGAAGTCACAGGGGTGGGACACTGCTGCAGATGGCCAGAGGCCTGCAGCTGTCACTAGGTGTTGTAGTTAGGGGTAGTACAGAGAACAGTTAGACTCAAGACTCAGAATTTATAATATATTTTATGATGTCACCCAGAGTTAAATATAAGAAAGTGAAGGAAATCTGTCTACAACACTAAAGACATAGAATATTCAGCGAAGGGCCTGGATCCCACAGCAATGTCCTGCATGAGTCCAGCTGAAGACCCAGCGCCCATGACAGTGCCTCCCACGAGTCCAACTGGAGGTCAAGAGCCCACGAGAAGGACTCACACCAGTCTGTTTTACAGATCCGCACTGGGAAGGCCCAGAGGTCAAGTGATGGAAGCTAGGAAGTCTATGCCAGCAGGATGAAGGAGCTGTGCTGGTGGGATGAGGGTTCTGCACTGGAGCCGAGAAGTCACACTCAAAATAAGTCCCAGGGCTGCCCTGAAAAGCACCACAGCCATCCTCAGAGACATGGAGGTCCCAAGCTCCTCTCATAAGAACAGTCAAGTGCATGCCAGGAAGCCAGCATGACGAGCTTCTCCTGGAGATGAAACGGCACAGGTCTTCCCCTCAGAGCCAGAAGCGATGGTCAGTGTGAGGACCGGAGCTGCCCCAAAGTGAACCACAGCCACTCTCACCAAAGTTCCAAACTCCTCCAGTGACAATGGTGGAACTCACACTGGGGAAGCCAGCATGACGAGCTCCTCCAGTAGAACCAACAGCTCAAACGGCAACACTCGGAGAAACCCTCCACGCCTGGCCTTTCCTTCTCCACATCTCCATGCTGGCAGCTTTCCTCAGGTGGCCATCTACACCCAGCACCATGCTCATTTAATTCAGCTGGCGTTAAGTTGACCACCAGTTTTTAATCCATAACGCCAGGCACTGTCACCTGGCCAGGGCAGGGTCAGCCTCCCACACCTCTGGGGTCCAGTGTATTCTGGGAAATGTAGTTCTGGGCTTCCAGCCACTGCCCAGGAGGGACAGGGCCGGTGCCCATCCTTTACAGCACGAGCTTGATCACTGAGGTTTTAAAATCTACCGTCACACTAGCTGGCAATGCCCCTTTCAGATGCTCAGATGTGGCACGGAAGTTTATCATTATTACAAATTGTTACTTTATTGGTACTGGAAGGTGTTGTAGTCAAAGATGCTGAAAACCTGATTTTGAGAATGGCTGGTGGGCCTGGGAGCTGTGTGTGTGTTAATCAGCTTTCTGTCCCTGTGACAGAATATTTGGGACAATTAACTTATACAGGGACAAGGTTTCTTTTGGCTTGGGGTCTTGGAGTTTCCAGTCCGAGCGGGGCAGCTTGGCTTTGGGCCTCCGGTGTGTGTGGGGGGCAGTGGTGAGGATCCTGCATCCTGAAGGCTCGCCTCCTAGTAGGGAGGGCACGAGGAGGGTGGCCGGTCCTGCTGTCCCTGTGAGGACATCTCCCGGTGACCTCAAGCTGCCCCTGGGCTCCTCCTGGAGTCCCAGCAGCCCCCCACCACCTTCCCTGAGCTCCCAGAGTGAGTCACGGTCGTGTCTGGGTCTCCGGGGGCTTGGGCTCCAAAGCTTCTTTTCCCTAAGTAGATTTTCAGCTTTCTGAGAGTAGAGATTGTACTGCTATATCCTCAAAGCCCACAGAAAGATGTTTCTTAACAAGAACATGAAATACATGTTCATTAACCAGGCAAACTGGGAGAGAGGAAGCAGCAGCACTGAAAGATCTCAGGTCTCCCATGGCGGGCACAATGCTGTGCACACTGGTGCTCTGGCAGCCGTTGTGTCACCATGTGGCTGCCAGGGAGCCAAGAGGGCCTGATGCCCAGGGCCCCAAGATTCCTCGTGGTCTGAGTCCATCGTGGAGGTCAGGGCGACGGTGTGGGTGGGGGCTGGGCCATGTACTGCACCCCTCTGTGCTGTGGTCAGCATAGATGCCTCCTCTCCTCGCCCAGGGGCCGGCCAGCCTTCGCAGCAATAAATGCAGGTACCTGTCCACCTCCCCTGGGGTGGGCAGGAGGGGGCAGGACCTCGCCTCCTGCTGAGTGTGTGTCTCTGTGACGACCCCTTCACCGAGGGGTGAGCTGCCTGTGCTGGTCGCAGAGCTGGGGAGCGGTGAAGCTGGGCTCCTGGGCCCTCCGTCTCCCTCGGTGTTGTTGGGGTGTTGTGTCACACCGCCCCGTCGCCTGTGCAGTACACTGTGCGGTGGTTTTGGTGTGTTCACCGCTGTCGGGCAGTCCCCACAACCATAGGACATTTCGTCACCTCAGAGAGAAGCCCTGGACCCTTGAGCTGTCACCCGGACCCCGGTCCACCCTAAGGGAGGCTCTTTTGCTTCTTCTGCTCCGTCTTATAAATGGAATCACGGGCGGTGTCCTCCTCTCTGGCTTCTGTCCCTGCGTGTCACAGGTTTCACAGCTCCTCCATGTTTGTGGGTGAGTAGTACTCCCCCGGAACATCTGCCTGTCGGTCAGTAAATGGGTGCCGGCTGCTGCGCCTCCTCCTGGGAACTTCCTCCTCACCCTCCCTCCTGTGGTGGTGGGGACCTTGCTGAGGGGAACTAAGGGATTAGGAGCTGTCTCCCCCACTCAGAGAGGGCCCCCAGGATGACACTGACGCCACCTGCCTTAGGCTCTGCCCAGAGGGGTGCCCTGGGCCAGCACAGGCAGCCTGCTGGAGCTTCTCTCTGTGTCAGGCAGAGACGAGCAGTGTCAGGATGGGGCTCGCAGATGGGGATGGCTGAGCCCTGCGCCCCTCCCGGGTCTGTGGCCGAGGGTCACCTGGTGGCTGGGGTCCTGCGGAGCTGGACTTGTGGAATGTGGGAGCCCCTGGTTTCTGGCCTCATGTCACTGGTACCTCTGCCATGCCGGGAGGCTCACTCTGGACACTGTGCCACGCTGCCCTCCCCGAGTGATCCCCTTGGGGGGTGTCTCCAGGATACGAGAGGCAGAGTGCCAGGCTCCAGCCCCCTGGTTCTGTGACTGCTGGGTGGCTCAGGCTGTGTGGGGTGCTCCTCCTCTCAGGGATGATTTACCGGCAAAGGCTCAGGGGCAGGGGTCCCAGTGCAGAGCCCCAGCTGCCCGCCTGTGGAGTCTCTCCTGACCACACTGTGTGACTGCCTGGGACGCTGCCGCAGGCCAGGGTGTGCAGAGCCTCCATGGGCTGGGGTGTGGAGACACGCCTGCTTCAGCCTCCACCCTGCAGCAAGGGACACCTGGAGGCTGGGGGCCCCTCTAAACCACAGTTCCTCCTGGAGCATCACCCACGGCTGCCCTGCTCCTCCTGGGCGCTCCGCAGGACGTGCTCAGCTGGGCGGGCAGGCGTCCAAGCGCAGCGGGGGTGAAGTCCACACTGAGGATGGCAGATGGCGTGGATGGAAGGAGGTGCTCCCCTCCCTGGACGGGGGCTCAGCTCTCGCCCACAGTGGGGCTCCTGGCCCGGCCCTCTCTGACCTCGGAGCCTGGGAACGCCCAGCAGAACCTGTGGCCCAGCAGGACTGGACCAGGCCCCATCTGCAGATGGTGGGCAGCAGGCTGAGGTCCTGTCCGGAGCCAGGGGGCGTCAGGAGGTGGGTCCCGGGGTGGGGTGTGCAGGTGTCCCTGTGAGTCTGGGCTTCCCTGTCACCCCGAAGCCCTGTCCATCGTCCATCCTGGACCTGGCGTTTCCCAGCCAAGTCCCAGGAACCTCAGCGCCACGCAGGCACTGGGAATAGGGGCAGGGAGAGGCCGGAGGCGGGGACACACTGAGGGGCCCTGCACAGGCCAAGGGTGCTTGGGGGGAGCTCAGGTGGACTCTCCGCCTGGCTCCCGTGTTTTGGGAAGTGGCGGGGGCTGTGGCTTCTCCAGGGTGTGTCTGAGCCTGCGCCATGGACAGTAGCCCCAGGCCGCCATCCCCAGCGTCCAAGTAAACACGGGGCTGATGACCTGGGACGCGCTGTCCAGGAGGAAACTGGAGGTCCCGCCCAGGCAGAATTCCTTGCTTGACCCGCGGGGACACTGAGACGGTATGGGAGAGGGACGGGCTGGACCTCAAACCCAGGCCCCTGCCCACTCTGCACCACCCAGAGCCCGGACTCCTGGTGTCCGTCGGACGGGGAAGGACAGCGGGTTTATCTCCCAAAAGGAGCACAGAGACAAGCACAGCGATTTTTCTTAAATTTTCAAAACGTAAAACTTATTTTTTCTAGAAAGTGGATTATCTCATGCATTTTCTTTATTAGTGCTTGTCTAATTAGTGTTTTTAAAGCCAGTATTCTAGAAGATTTCACTGTAGAAACTTTCAAAAGCATAAAAGGCTGGCTGACATTCCGTGTGCAACACCCGCTGCCCACAAGCCAGGGTCAAACTGAAGTAAAACCTGATTCTGCGTCTTTCAGGCCACCCACCCCCTAATCTTTTTGAGACAGGGTCTCGCTGTGCAGTTCAGGCTGGCCTCGGGCTCACTTTGTAGCCCAAACTGGCCTTGACCTCACAAGGATCCTCCTGCCTCAGCCTCCCACCTGCTGGGATTACAGGCGTGAGCCACCACGCCCAGTTTGAACTCTTTTTGATTAAACATTTTAGGGTGAGAATCATGGCTTCCCGTCCTGGTGTAAGAAATAACAAGCAGAGACACCTGTGCCTCTGAGCGTCTTTCTTGTCGCACATGGGGGTGCACCCCGCCCCCCCAAATATGATGGGAATGATTCCTTAGCATCCCCCAGATGATGCTCACATTTCCCCAGAGGGCCAAGGCTGTGCTAGTCTAGTTGGCTGATTAGCTCTTCAATGAATTAACAGGGTGCCCCAGCTGAGCCCCCCAAAATGGGTTAAGCACTTTTCTTGGCTTGAGATGTAACTTACGTCCTGGGAGATTCACTGCCTTAAAGAGTGCTGCTCAGTGCTTGTTCACTGGGTTTTTTCCTTAGGCCTGTTTCTTGTATAGGAGTTGGATGGTGACAACATGAGATATAGCTGTCACCTAGATGACATGGATATGACATTAGCAAAAAAGGAAAAAGCTACCCCAAATCCCACACTTAGAAATCGCCGTCAGATTTATTGCAAAGTTTTCCTTCTTCTAGGATTTGGGACAAAAAGTTTAGGATATGATCTGCTTCCTAGATGCTGAGCTGAACATGGCTGACGATGTTTTTCCTCCACTGAGTCCCTGACGGGTCCAGGTGGCAGCTGGGGTCTTAGGGTGATCCCTGGGGGTCCTGACCCGGGTCTGGGGAGAGAACCCAGCAGTCGGTGTCACTGGGTGGAAAGCACAGTGGATCTTGGCTTTCTCCAGGCTCGGACTGAAGCTTAGAATTCCTTCCCCTCACCAGGCACCGAGGCGGTGGCATCAGCGGGATCTGCCACCTTGTCGCTGGTGGGTGGGTCCTGTCTTCCCACCGCAGCCCCCCGAATCTGGATCTGAGCTCGGGCCTCCAGGAAGTTACCAGGCGCTGTGAGACCTGAGTTCCTCCAAAAGCGCACAGCCAGCTCTCACGGCTTGGAGTATTTTGAGAACTATTTCAAGGTAATTAGGGTTTTTTGCAATCCTGAATGTTTTATGCGCATCAAGACGTTCTGGGAAGGGTCCCTGGCTTTGCAAGGCTTCCGAGGGGTCCAATGCCCAGAATTTAAGAACCCTTGAATAAGAAAGAAACGGCCCTGCCCACAAGGCACTGATGATTTACTCTGCATTTTTGAAGCCCAGGCCCTGGCCAGCTCAGTTGCCCGCCCCCTCCCGCCTATCTTGTTTTTCCGGCGCCAGGGTCCCGGGGCGCGAGGCCGGCAGAGGGGCGGGCAGGGCTATTTTCCATGGCCGCCTGCCCTCCCTGCGATGAGTACACAGCTGTTTTGCACAGTGCTGCGCCTGCCTTCCTGGGGTTCCGGGAGAAAGGCCATCTCTCTGCACACTGGTCCACATGCTGTGTTGCCCTGGGGGAGCTGGCCGGCCATGGGAGGGGCTCCACCTACCTCTGCTGCAGGCTGGGTGAGCCGGAAACAGCCTGCCCATGCCCCTGGAGCAGGGGTCCTGGTCCTGCTCCGGGAGGCCTCAGTTTCTCCATCTGTTAAGTGGGTCTTGGGAATTAGGGGGACCAGCGGGGACCCTCAGGTCTGCGCCCCCATGCTGGCTGCTATGCTTAAATTGTGTTGTTTAGTGGATGTCCTGTGTGTGTGTGTGGCGGTGGGGGGGATGCGCAGAGCTTCTGGAAGCCAAGTTCTTCTGTTCATTTGCTGAACAAGAAGCCTTGGGCCTGAGCTGGGCTCCTGGGTGCTGTGTGAGTGAACAGGCCAGGACCTGCGTCTTGGGGGACTGTGTCACACGCTCAGGGCTACACTGTGTGGTGATGTGCTCTGTGTCTTGGTCCCTGGAATGGAGGCCGGGTGCGAGCTCTGGGGCTTCGGGCTCCTCCAGTGCCACACCCTGCTTAGAACTGGAAGTCCTGGCTGGGTGCAGAGTCCACGCCCGTGTCCATGCAGCTGAGAGCCGCCTGTCAGCACCCAGCCCGTGTCCCCTTGGCGGGCACCTGCCCTGCCCCTATGTTGGAATGCTGTCCCCTGCTTCACGTGTGCAGACCTGCTCAAGCCTTGAGGCCAGAGCTGTGTCCTCACACGTGGGATTAGTGTCCTCGTGGGAGGCCCTGCTGGCCTTCTCTGCTGTGTGAGGACAGCATGGTCCAAGGATGCAGCCTGCGAGGCGCCATCTCTACCCCAGTGCGTGCAGCGCCCTGAGTCCCACGTGGCCCGGTGACCCCGGCTAAGGCGCAGTGCCCAGTGTGAGTTAATGACCTTCGCCAAGGCCCCAAGGTCTCCTGCCTGAGGGTGCCCTTGGCTCTCATGTGGGCAGCATCGGATGGCAGTGGAGGAGAAACACCCCAAGTCCCCCACTGGCCGGAAGGGAAGTGTGCAGTGGGGCCCACCGTCCCAGAGGCCCCCAGTGGGGGCTGGAGGGCAGAAGACAGTGTTCAGAACTTGGAGCAGGAGGCAGCAGGCGTTAAACCGAGGCGGGCGGAGCCCCCAGGGGCCTCCCGGGGGCGACAGCTCTGCTTCTCTGTGCGATTTTACGCTGCCTCGTCTTCTTCCTGCTCAGGCTAGCCCGGCGGGTTTTGGGGATGTGCTGGGCAGGAGGGTGCAGACCCCTCCCATAGCGTTTTCTGCCCAGAGTGGGAAGCACCCAGCGGAGCCCGAGCGTGGGGGCCGCAGGCCTAGCCGCACATGGCCCTGCCAGGCTCCATGCAGCCGCGGCTCTGCCCTGGATTCCAGAGCTGCTGGTGGAAAGAGATGAGACAGCAGCGTTTGTCACCAGGCCACGGTGTGAGAAAGTCGGAGCGCAGGGTGTGTCCCGGTTTCCAGCTGCGGCTCGGAGAGGCCGGGCAGTGCCAGGCGCTGCTCCAGCACTCAGGCCCTGTCCCAAGGCCCGGGCAGCTCAGCCTGGTGCCCACGGCGGGAATCCCAATTGTGAGAGCCGGAGAGTGTGTCGGGGAAGCAGGTGCCCGTGCTGCAGATGCAGGGGTGACACGTGACGTGTGACTGCCTCAGAGGAAGGGGCGGAGGGACAGGCAGGGCCGGCTGGTCCCTAAGTTTTCTCCTCTCCGCAGCCAGCCCGCACCCCTGGGGAGGCCGGAGAGGTGGCCCTGGCCAGGTGGCCTGGAACGGTGAATGTGGGAACGGGAGATGAGGGTGGTTTTTCTTTTTTTTTTTTGTCTTTTTTTGAGACAGGGTCTCGCTATGCAGTTCAGGCTGGCCTTGAGCTCACTTTGTAAGCACGTTTGGCTTCCCCCTCCCCCCGACTCTCCCCTCTCCAGGTCCCTTTGCCCCATCGCCTGGCCTTCCTGGTGACCTGTTGTCACCTCGTTGCCACGTGTCTGTGCACCTCTGTGGGCAGGGCGTCCTGTCTGGCACAGTGTCCCCTCACGTGGGGCTGTGGCGTCTGCGGCTCTGTCCTCCCAGCCTACGTCATCCCAGAAGCCCATGGCTCTGCACAGCCATCTCCCGAACTGGCACTGGTGCCCGCAGAGTGGGCACCCATCAGGAACTCTGTGGAGCATGTGCCCCAGAGTGGCCTAGAGCAGCCCCGGACGGCCCTGTCTGTACCAGCGTCCTCCTCCCGAGGGCACCAGGGGATGGACAGTGCATGGTGTGTGGGCATGGAGTGTGCTCGGATGCTCATCTTCGCTCTGAGAGGCACCGAGAACTCCCTACGTGGGCGGCACGGGACAGTGAGCTTCGGGGTCATGAAGCACCTCTTGCCCTGAGTCCCCGAACCTGGTCCTGGTAGTGCCAGGTCCAGCGAGGCTCTGGGCTTGGACTCGAGGAGGACCCATTCTTGTCCCTTTTCCCTCTGGGCGTCTCGAGCGCTTGGTGGCTGGAAGGCTTGCAGGATGGCTTTGCTCCCAGGTGAGGGACAGGTGGGGGCGGCCTGGGTGTGGTGCCCACCCAGGGCAGGTTTGGAGTCCAGGTTGTGGTTTATACAGAAGGTGACAATGACCTGAGTGACCACAGAGCCCGGGGAAGAGCAGTTCCTGGTGACGATGGCGAGGGCTTGGGCAGTGGACAGCAGCCTGGAGTGGCCTCCAGCCCAAGATGTCACTGGCTGTCAGGGGTGTGGCTGAGGACAGGGGAGGGCACCAGCTGGGCGGTCAGCGACCTGGCCACGCTGCTTCCTACCGAGGGGTGTCCTGGCCTCTGCCGCGCCTGGCACACGTGGCCCAGCTGGCCGTCTGTGCACCTCATCATCCGCTGTCCCCACTGTCCTGCCCCAAGGACCTCTTCCTGTTTGGAGTTCTGCAAGCCTGAGCCCGTGGCATTGGCCAGAATGTCAACATGGACCGAGCGGAAGGTGCAGAGTCGGGGTGAACAGACCCCCATGCCCATCTGCCTGGACGCTGTGATGGGACCTTGCTTGGAAGTGGCTCTTTGTAGGTGCCGTGGGCTGAGACAGGTCATGGCAGGTAGGGCAGACCCTTCCCACAGCCCACACCAAGTCACAGCACTGAGATGCCCTGTCTGTCACCACTGCTGTCGGGCTGATCAGCCCTCACGTTGGACAGCAGCCGCTTCATCTCCCAGTGGGCTTTGGGTCTGAACAGATTTGGATTCTGTGCCAGCTTCGCCAGGCTGCCAGCCTCCAGCCAGCCCCAGGCCCGGCTCCTGTGAAGTGGACGCACAGCACCCGGGCCCCCTGGCTGGGAGTTGGGATTACAGGAGACGCAAGCTGGGGGGTCCGTCTATGTCACCTGATGGGCAGGTGAGGAGCTTGGGACAGCGCCAGACCCGCACCAAAGTTGCGTGACCTGGACAGTGATGGTGACACTTGGCAGTGAGGACACGTGTGCAGGTGGCCGCCCAGGGCAGGCTGGGAGGGGTCCTGGGGCTCTCTCGAGCTATGGAGGTCATGGTGCCTGGGAACAGCGCGACCCAGCGGCTCCTGCTGGAGCTCTGGAGGGCGCAGCCGTCAGGCCGAGGGGCGCCGGCTGGGAATGTTTTCCTTCCCTGTCACTGGAGACATCACCCTGCCAATCAGGGCCCTGGGAAGCCGGCGGGGGACAATGGAACGCCTTGTCCCGGCTCCCTGCTGCTGGGGCTGCGTGGACAGAGCTGGTCCAGGCCCAGCATGTGACCTCGAGGCAGGCAAATCCTGCGGCGCATGGCAGGGAGCGGGGAGTGGATCTAGCGCCCCATGTCAGGGAATTAGAAACAGATTCTAGGATGGGCCGGGGCCTGTCCGCGGTGGGCCTTGCAGGCCACACATGCCGTGGACGAGGCTGCCCTGGAGGCGTCTGAGTGAGGGCTGCGGGCTTTTAAGAGTCACCACGGAGCCGGGCATAGTGATGCACACCCAGAGTCCTGGCCCTTGGGAGGCTGAGGCAGGGGGATCACTGTAGTTGGAAGCCAGCCTGAGTGTGAAGCCACAGTGACCCTGAAATACATAGTGAGACCTTGTCTCAAAGATCCACCCAAATGAAACAAATCAAAACACCAGTCGGTGCAGTCTTGTTCAGTAACTGCTTCTTGGGGCCTCTGTGCCTCAGTTTCTCTGTCTGTGAACTGGGCAGGCCCACGATTCCACAGCTTGCGGGAAGGGTGCTTCCCACCCCGCGGGGCGGGGCTCTGCCTGGTCTCTCACAAGCTGGCCATGGCCTCGGTCCAGCCGCTCCCCGAGGGCCGTGGTCCGGCATGTCCTGTCTCGCTCTCCTCATCCTCATCCTGTCTCTGCATCTCGTTGACGGCCCTCACGCTGGGCAGAGGGCAGCCCATGGGATGGGCGGCTGCAGGGGACAAGAGGGGGTGCCCCTCCTTGGTGCTGGCTCTCTTTTGCTCCTTCGGGGCCCGGGACTCACCTCCCAGCTCACCCCAGCCTCTACTCCCCCTGCTTGCTGCCACAGGTCCAGCCTGGCTCTGTGCTGACCGTCTGTCCAGGGCCTTCCACGTGACGACGCGGGGCCATTTCCTGGAAGTGTTGGCCAGGACAGAGGACAATTCACGAGGCTGAGTGTTGTGTGGCCTCCCAGAACTTGGATGCCATCGGCTCCTCTTCCGAGCTGGAGCCGACGCTGCGTGGTTGTCCCTCGGGCAGCACTGGGCAGGGTGTTCTGGGCCCTGCTGTCTTCTGAAGGAAACCAGGGAGGAGCTGGCCAGGCTGTCCCAGGTCAGGGACATGAGTCAGGGAGTGGGGTGATGAGAGGTGGCGGTGTGGGGACAGGAGTTCTGTGCTCCGTCGGCTGGGCTATGGCCATGTGCCTGCTTTCCGGGGGCTCAGGCTGGCTCTTGGGGGGACACCAGGCCAATGTGCACCCCACCTGGTAGCGGGGTGAGCCCTAGGCTCCCGCTATCCCAGAGCCTGTGATGTTAGCACCCTACACGACAAATGGGACACTGCAGGGGTCACTCAGGGAGGTCCTTGAGGTGGGAGACGCCCTGGATTCCCAGATGGGCCCAGTGTCACCTTCGGGTCTTTATGGGGCAGAAGGGCAAGGGATGGGGCACAGGGGCCTGGATGCCAGCCACAGGCAGCCTGAACAAGCTGGCAGAGAAGCTGGCAGACCCCCGGGGCCCAGGAGGAGCACGTGCTCGGACTGCCCTGGAGCCCTGCTGTGGACTCCACAGTGAACTGGGAGGTGACATTTGTGCCATTTGAAGCCACCAGACTCATAAGCATTTGCTGCGGCTGCTGTGTGCCCTGAGTCCAGCTCTGCACTAAGGCCTCTCGCACCCCTGGGTCCTTACTGCCAGGAACGCAGGGGTTCCCACATGGGCACATGGTGGTGGGGGGCCTGTGTGGTGCGGAGGGGGGAGAAGGCCATGCCAGCTGGCAGGGGTGGCCAGCGGCATGCTGCTGCTATGGGCACCACTGTCCTCCTCGGGCGGAGGGACCCTGAGGGACCGGTGCTGGTTTCCCGGCTGTGCTCTGTGCTGTGGGCTCACCAGGCAGTGCCTTGCTGGTCTGCAAGGCCCATGAGCCCATGTGGCCCGAGGGCATCATCCATCAAGGCTGGGGAAGGGATGGTACACACCATGGTGTGGGGGGGGGGCGTGCGCAGGACTTGGGGTGAGTGAGGGCTGTTGCAGCTCAGGCTTCTCCCCTGAGGCTCAGAGGGAAAGAGACCCATGGCGACTGCGTCAGGAGCACTGCGGGGGAATTCAGGCTCTGCGGTGACCTCGAGGCCTGCTGGGGACAGAGGCCCTGCTCCGGAGGCCTGAAGCAGCCCAGCGGTGTGGGCTGAAGGGTCCATGGGGAGGGGTTCTGGCCTGAGGGAGGGTGGTTCAGGCCCCCCCAGCAGTGGGGACCCCCTCCTGCCCCTTGCCTCACAGGGCGGTGGCGCCCGAGGACCCCCCCCCCAGTGCCATTCCAAGGTCCTTCCAAGGGTCTCGCAACAGGGGCTGCTGCCTGGCCTGGCCTTGACCGTGAGCTGTGCTGGGGCGGCTGCCGGGTCCCCCCTGGAACGTGGGGCTTCATGGAAAAACCGAGCCTGCGAGCACAGGCAGAGGAAATTCCAGGGCCGCTCCTGCCGGCTCGTCTTGGACGGCGCTGGTTACTTTGGCCCCGGCCCAGCGCTCGCGCCCCTCTGGCCTTGTCCTTCTACCCCGGCTTCACTCTTCCCCTCAAAAGAAAAAAAAACCGCCCTGAGCATCGAGAAGCCTGAAGGGGCTGCTGAGTCACGCAGAAGGGAAAGCGGCGGATGCCAGAGGGGCACGGAGCTGCCCGCCTGGAGCTCGCTCGGCTGCTCACGGTTACAGAGAGCCGGCTCCGCGCCCCAGCCGCTCACGGCCACCTTCGGGTGCCCACAGTGACACGAAGAGGAACTTCCCAGTCCTACTAAGCACAGGGCGAGTTACTGCGTCCGTGCTCCCAGCTGGACTGGCCCCTTACGGTCCATTCTGCCCCCTCCAGTGGGCTGGGCGGGAGCCTCCCTGAGCCTGCTCTCCACCCGCGCGCCTTTGTGGCTGGCTGGTTCTGCCGAGCCGAATCCTGTGTGAGCCACCCGGGTGTTTGCTTATCTGTGTTGGGGTTTATTGCATTTATCCGCATTTTGGTGACCTTGCGGGAAACCATCCGTGTCCGTGTCCATGTCCGTGTCCATATCTGTGTCCACCGCCTTCTTTCTTGGGGCACATGGGGTGTAGGCAGAATGGCCGTGCCAGGAGCCGCCTGTCTGCTTGTCTTACAGAAACTGACTGCAGCCAGGGGCAGTGGCCTGTCCAGTCGTCCTCCCCAGGAGCCTGGGTGTTACCGCTGCTGGGTCAGGGCTGCCCCTTTTCTCTGTGCTCGCTGGCCATTTAAACCTTTCTTGTGACTGGAGGTTTTGCCCTGTTTTGATCGAATAATTGTCTTTTTCTGATTGCTCCGCAGAGTTGTGATTGCAGGTATGAGTCCGTGTGTGACTCACGTTTCATTTTTTAAATTGCATCTTTCAAGGACAGAAGTTTCTGATCGTTATCAATCCCAGTGCATCAACCTTTTGCCTCTGTGTGTTTTTTGTGTCTTCTCTGAGAAATCTTGGTCTGTTGGCTGGTTTTTATGGCTCAGGATGCTTCCACATTGTGCCCCGGGGTGATGATCATCGCCTTCATGAGGAGCAGAGCATCGAGCTTGGCCTTCACCCGCCCGCGAGTCCCGACTTCCCCAGAGGGGAGCTGGGTGTGCAGCTCTGCAGGACAGGCAGGGTTCGAGGGGCCGGGTGCTGGCCGGGATTCCCACCTCAGGGAAGCAGGTCCATTGCGGGGCAGATTTCTTTGCAAGGGGGTTTTGCTTGGTTCCTTTTCACGAGAAAAGTATGTCTTTGAGCTACTGGAGTTTTCGGACACGGTGTCCCTGTTTACAAGATAAACGGGAAGATGGGCGCAAGGGATGGATTTTAACGGGATCCTTTGCCGGGAGCGTTCTTTGTATTTCACTGGGGAACTTGGAACAAAGCCTTAGGAAAACAGTCCTGGTGTTAGGTGGCCCCCGCCCAAGATTTCACTTTGGCTTAGGGAGGAAAGTTTGCAGGGTGAGAATCGTGCGTCCTCCCATCCCAGGGCAGGAGGAGGCTGAGATTCGGCCGCTACAGAAACACCCGCGTTTCCTCTCAGGCCGCCCAGCCTCCCTTAAAAGAGAAGACAGCAGAGGAGGTTTTGCAGAAACCCCGGAGAAATCTGCTTTCCTCCTTCCCTTTTCTCTCCTTCTCTCTGAGTTCTGGGCCCCGGTTTCTCCTCTTTAAGATGGGGAGACCATCGTGGGCCCGCAGGGTCCAGGAAGGACGAGGTGATCGATGCGTCCTGCAGGGCTGGGGACAGAGCCAGGCAGAGGGTCACTGTCATCGGCCGTCCCTGCTCAACACGGTGTGAGCTTTGTTTTTTAGGCACCTTTTCAGATTACACTTCCTGATTTGATTTGTTACGAACAGGCTAACCCTTTGCCTTCCCCATTCTAGGGTCAGTGTGACGTTTTCCTGTTTGACCCCAGAGTCCCTTCTCCTCTACGGAAGTGAGCCGGGCGCCCCTGTGCCTGGACCCTGCACCCGGCCGGTAGCTCTCCAAGACACCAAGTGCCAAGGACAGCAAAGGAGTCGAGGCATGGCTGTGTGTCATCCCCAGGCAGGCACAGACGAGGCGGCGCTGTCTCCTCAGCCTTCCTGTGTGACGGTCACTCAGGATGGCGGCGGGGAGAGAGGAGATGTAGCCCAGGACGCCCACCAAGGGCACGGTCGCCCTCAGCACGAACCCTGAAACATCCATTTGCGGGTGTGCCGGTGTGGTTTACTGTGGGGCTCACAGTCATTTCTGGAGGATGGAGAGGAGGGTGTGAAACACACTGTGACTCTGAGGAAATCTCAGAGCCAGACCCGTGGTGTGGAAAGTCTTCTAACCTTCTAGAGTGTTCCCCAGTTAGAGGATGTTACAGTCAGGCTTTGCAAGAGTTAATACAGGACATGTACTCAATCAAAAAGTCAAATGTAGAGGAACGTAAGAGACCTGTCTACAAACTAGAGACCCAGATAATCCAGCTGTGGGCCTGGATTGCACGGCAATTCCCTGCATGTGTCCAGCTGAGGACCTCGAGCTGTTGCCGTATCCCCCACGAGTCCAGCGGGAGGCCTAGAGCCCATGAGAGTGTCTCATGCCAGTTTGTATGAAGGATCTGCACTGGGAAGGCCCAAAAGTCAACGGGGAAGCTAGAAAGTCTGTGCCAGGGGGGTGAAGGATCTGTACCAGCAGGCAGAGGGATCTGCACTGGAGCCAGGAAGCGATGCTCGAGGCCCAGGGCTCCCCTGAAGAGAACCACAGCCATCCTCAGTGACAGCAAGGACCCGAGCGCTTCTGATGGGGACAGCTGAGTTCGTATCGGGAAAACCAGCGAGACGCACGTCCCCTGGAGGACCAGCAGCCCCTCTTCCCCTCCATCCTGCTTGTACACTGTTGGTGACGACCCTCAGGTGGGCCCTCCGCACCCAGCACCGCGCTGACTCAGTTCAGCTGGTGTCACAAGGTGACATTAGTTAACTCACTACACATGAGCTCAGGGTCCTGGGGGTTCATGGCTCTCCTGGGGCTCTCACATGGAGCTCCTGGGACCTGGGCAGGGCAAGGCCAGGCCGATCTCTGTGCCTGGGCCCCTCGCCACTCCTCCCCTTTGGGTCACAATGTTGCGATGACTGAGCAAGGCTGACCCTGTGAGTGACGCCTGTTGACTTCCCGCTCACGCCCCCAGGTTCAGCCTTTCAGTCCTGCTAACTGGAGTCTCTGGGAACAGTGCAGAGACGTGACTTGCAGGTGTGGGGAACCTCGTGGTGGGGAGAGAAAGCTGGGCCTCGGCAACCTCCCTGGAGCCCTGAGTTCCCAGTCCTGGAGCCAGAGTGGCCGTAGGTGTTGTCTGAAGAGTCCAGGCATGTCCTGTCTCGCTCTCCTCATCCTCATCCTGTCTCCGCATCTCGTTGATGGCCCTCATGCTGGGCAGAGGGCAGCCACAGATCTGTCGTGGCCCCCTGAAGAGCTGCAGTGTAGCTTCACGCGGCCAGTGTTTCTGCAGGAGCAGAGCCATGCAAAACCGAGCACCGTGCATTCAGAGCCTGTCGCGAGTCAGAGGCCAGGCGACGTGAAATGACCCGGTGCTGTGGGGATAGCGCCTGGACTCTGGCTGCCCGCCCCGCACTGGACCTCGACCCTCCCTCCTCGCCCCTCCAGCGAAGTCTAGTTTCCTGGATTGGAAAGCAGGGGTCACTGCTCTTCCTGGAAGGGTTGCTGGGGGAGTGGACTGCGGGGCTGCATGGAAAGTTCCTGGCTCCGAGCAGGGGAGGAGAGGAGCCAGGGGCCAGCCAGCCCGATCGGCCCTGCTGCTAACAAAGACGGAAAGCAACTGATGCCCACGGCTGAGCGCTTCCTGTGTCTGTGATGTAAGGCCCCGGCCACTCTGTGTGGCCCCGAAGCCGCCACCACCGGGCCAGGCTTCCACGTGTGGGCACCAGCCCCAGAAGCGCCTGTGGCCTTGAGGCCTGGACTCTGCACCACCGCTGGCTTCCTCTGCTTTCTGTAGCGCGGGAGGGACCCTGATGCCTCTCCAGGGGGACAGTTGTGGTGCCTTGTCTCAAGCTGGGGAGCCCTGGATCGCCTGTCTGGTCAGCCCACCCCATTTCTCTCGGGCCACCCGCTACTCCAAATGCTCACCACAGCAGTCACGCAGTCCTGCGGTGGCCGTGGGTGGGTGCAGGGATGTCCTTGTAACTGTGGTGCATGCGTCCACGGTTCTGAGGTCCCTCTGTGCTTTCAGGTGACCACAGGAAGGAAGGGGGGTCAGAACGCAAGCTCTGCTGTTTGGACACTGGGAACGGAACCCAGGGCCTCCACATTGAGATGCATCCCCCGGCCCTTTTAATAAAATTAATTAATTATGTATTTATTTTTTTGAGTTGGCCCCACCATGTCGCTAAGATGCCCAGGTTGAGCTTGAACTTGTGACTCTCCTAATTCAGTCCCCAGAGTGCTGGATTTCCAGGTGAGCATCCCTTCTCTGGCTCCAGCCCTGTTTTGATATCGGAGTCCCACTTGCTTCCACCCCGTGGAAACCCAGGAGCGGCCCCGGGAGACACAGTATGCCCAGCAGCCGGGACTGGCCAAGGCCTTGCTCTGTGGACTCCACAACGAAGGCATCGGAGCCTGGGTCGCTGTGAAGTCTGTTGTCTACAACCTGACCGAGGCGCAGAGCTGGACCCTGCGTCCAGGGCCACACATCCAGAAACATCCAGGCAGCCCTATGCCAGCATCTTCTCTGTGCCCAGGGCCTGGTCTCTGCCTCTTGAACCCCACCCGGCCTAGGAGGCTGCCTTGTGTAGCCCAGCAGCCCCTGCATGGCTTTGGATGAGGGGAGGAAGGGGCGGGAAGGTGGGGTGTTTACGCCTGGCCTCCTCCCTCTGGGCACCAGTGCTCCAGGCCACAGCTCCCTTCTCGGGTCCTGTGCCTGTTCCCTGCCCTGGCCTCGGCCCCACAGGCGGGCGGTGACCATCCTGGGTCGGCACTGCCTGTTGTCAGCGGCGCCCTGACATTCTGCCCGCACCCCTCCGCGGGGCCTCTGCTAACCTCTGCCCGGGCTGCCCTCCCTTCCTCTGCACCAGCCGATCCTTGCTGGACCTGTGAAGGCGCCCTCTGATTCAGCAGCCTCTGTATTTAACAGACAGAAACCCTGGAATCCTAGTGACAAAAGCTGTAGGTGACACACAGCCGAGCCACCTCAAGGGTGAAGTTAAAGTCTAACTGAAAGTGAGACCCAATGGGTTGGGCAGGACGGCGGGGTGCGGCGGGCTTTGTCTGGATCGGCACCAGGCATTGAAGAGTGTTTCTGTGTGATTGCCAAAGAGCTTGGATTGCATTTTAATTAATTTGCCTTGAAATTAACATGCTCAGCTTTTGCCTGCGCCAGGCCTGGGCTTTCCGGCATATCCTGTTGCAAGGAAATACTTCCATAAATCAGGGTGAATGTGGCGTTGGAGGCTGGCGGCCGAGGCCGGGTGTTTAATATTCTCTCCTGCACACAACCTTGAAAATGTATTCGCAAGGGGCTTCTGCAGCCCGACAGCCAGGGAGTGAGTCCTCCGAGGACGTTCTCTGAGCCCCAGGCTCCCTGCTTATGCTGGGCAATGGGTACAGGCGAGGAGTTCAGGGCAGACCTGGATTCCAGCCCCAACGGCCACTGTCCAGCTGTGTGGCCAGAGGTGTGCTCTTTTGTCCCTGAGCCTCAGTGTCCTCGGGCAGCCGGACAAAGCCCAGCCTCCCTTAGGCCTCCAGCACTTCCGTCACCCTCCCGCCAGGCTCCCTGTCTTCCGCTGAGCGTCTCGCTGGGACCGCAGCTCTGCACTTGATGCCTGGAAAGGGCTGGAGTAGCCGTCTGCGGTGTGGGATCTGCCTGCGGAAACACCAGAGGTCTGCTCTGCGTGGTGGCCGGGAGGGTGTTCCGCAGAGGGGCATGTTCACCTCGGGCTGAATTCTGGCCTGACTGGAGAGCAAATGAGACCCCCTTGTGCCCCTGGTCTGCATGGTGGGACGGGGACCAGGGCGCTCCTGGAGGGTGGACAGAGGCCTGCAAAGTCAGCTCTCAGGGCGAGGCAGCGGGAGAGACGTGTGCTCCATGTTCTTTACGTGGAATTTGTGTCTATCTTCAGTCTTCACTGAGCGCCGGGCTAACCTTTATACTTCGCTGATCTACAGAGCGACAGAGGAAGCAGACAGAGCCTCTGCCTTGGGGGAAGACGGGCACCATCCTAATGACACCCGTGGCCAAGGACCGCCATGATGTCTATCAGGCTAAAAAGGAAACGGAGAAGCAGGGCGCTCAGGGCAGCCTCCGCGCTTAGGCGGGAGTGACCTAGGCGGGACGCGGCATCTCCGTGGGCATCGTGGGAGTCAAGGCCACGGCCATCACCCGGAAGCTCGGCCCTGTCACGACAGGGATTTAGTTCTCTTTCCTGAATAGCCGATCGTGGGTTCTAGGCAGCATTTCTCCAGGGCCGATGCAGGGCCACACCTCCTTCCGTGCGGGACTCAGCCGTAACCATATAATATCATTACACAGAATCAATCCTGTCATCACACAAACCAGTTCATTAGAATATCATTACACAAAGTCAACGCGTTATAATATCATTCTGCAAAGGCAGTTATACACCAGCCATGAGCAGTCGGAAGAGCGGGAAAGAAACCCAGTTCCATGGACAATCGCTTCGGGAGGAATAAAACACTGTGTTAGGAATAAAGTGAAGAAAAAAAGTATAAAATGTATTCTAAAACTGTAATGTCATGCTCAAAGTTATTAAGGACCCACATAAATGTAAAACCAGGGACTGGAAGACTTAATATTGCTATGATACTGCTTAAATCGGCCTGCGAATTCAAGGTTGTTACTGTTAAAATCACAGCTGACCGTTCTGTGTAGGTCAGTAAGGTGGTTCAGCTTTGTATGCAAATGCGAGACACAGAGAAAACCAAAACCAGCTTGACTGTGATGAGGCTGGGGATTCGAGCTTCCCAATTTCACAGCACTGACGACGGCATGGTGCAGGGAATTACACAGGGTGGGCTGGGGGCACCCCTGAACACACGTCATGAGTTCTGCTCAGTGGAATGCGCTTACCGCAATTTACTTTTGACACGGGAGTAAGAATTAGTCTTTGCAGCAGGTGACTCCGGTACAACTGCGATCACCGTGCAGAAGAGCAAAGCCGGACCCTCTGCCTTACGCCACATACAAAACCAGCTCAGGTGGACTGAAGACCTCCACTCTTGTGCCGAAACTGTAAAGCTACGGAAAACACAGCTGACGGGTTCTGCAGCCTTGAATTTGGGATTGTACTTGAAATAGGATGCAAACAACGTAAACAACCCCTCAAAGCTGAGAAGCCATCCTTAATCAGAATTTTAAAGTAGCTGGGCTTCAGAGGACGTGATCAAGGGCTGACAGGAATTCAGGGTGAAAGAGAGTCCTAAGGGTCTGGTGTACAGGATGAATTAACAAACAGGTAAGGGTAAACGGAAAGATAATATCAAGACAAATACTCCCATTAAATTAGGGGTAAAGGACCTGAAAAGACTTCTCTTCAAAGCAGACACACGGATGGTGTAGAAGAATGTGAAACACTGTCCACAATTAGTGATTACAGCAATGTGAGTCAAGGGCAGCCTCCTGGGCCAGCGTCCAGGGCCAGCGTCCTGGCCACCATTGTGGTGGGCGAGCGTTGGCGGTGGGGTGAGGGGGGCCTCACAGGCTTTGGGGGTGGGTAACAAATTGCTGCAGGCATGCTGGGAAACCGTGGCCATTGCTCAATGGCTGAGACAAGGCGTGGCCACCTCAGCCAGGAGTTCTGCTCCTAGGCATGTGCCCAAGACAACCCAAAACATGCAGCCACACATAGCCTGATACACAAATGTTCTTAGAAGCATTGTTTGTAACAATGCTTCTAAGAAGTGGTAATGTCCAACGTCCAGCAGCAGATCCATGGCTATGCAGAGCCTGAGACTTCCACAGGGAGGAAGATTCCTCTGCAGTGGAAAAGGCCAGCCAGCCCTGGTGCTGCAACATGGATGCAAGCTGGGAATATCACGCTCTGGAAGCAGACAGGTGTAGCTGCAAGTTGTCAGATTTTACTACACAAAATGTCCCTTCTCCAGAGAAGAAGCTGGACGGTGACCACTGAGGTCCTTTCCCATCCTCCTCGGGGTCCGAGGCCCAGGAAGCTGATACTTGTAATCCTGTGGCAATGTTAAAGGAATTCTGGTGAGTTAATTGCAGTCTATCACCTCCAGGGCATTCCACAGTGACCAGAAAGACACTAAGATATTTATAGTTGTGGACAGCCAAGGGTCCTGAGCCTGGTAGGGATGAAGGTTCATGGAACAGAGGCCTGGACCCAGGGTCTCACTCACAATGTATTACTTTGTGAAGATGGGAGTGTTTGAGGATGCCGGACGTGAGAATTACCTGAGCACTGTGAGCTGAGCTGGCCGGGTGGGCCGAAAGCAGCTCTGTGATATGCAGGAGGACCCATCTGCATAACACAGCTGAGGCAGCGTTAACCTTTAGGGCACCAGTTCTTCAGTTCTGATGTGCAAACTTCTGGCCCGGGATGTCATAGCCTTTTATCTTCAGGCTGGAACCCATTGACTGTCCCGGAGCAATGGCTCTGCCTTCCTGCTGGGTTCAGCCATTTAGAGGGAGTCACCGAGCCAGGAAACAGGACGGTCACTTGGCTTCAAAAGTTATGCATCAGCACCTCAGCCATCCCTGCTTCCATCCCTCAGAGGGCACTGAAGGGAGCAGGAGAGGGCTCGGCCAGCTCTGCACACACCAGTACACCAGGCAGGGCCGGTTTAGCTAACGTGCGGTAACTGTTCGGTATCCTCAGAGAGCCGTCCACGCGGCCTTCCACAGTGGCTGGCAGGGGTGGGCCAGGGCAGGGCCAGGGCAGGGAGCAGCTGTTGATGGGTGTGGGGTTCCTTTCTACAGTGACCAAAATGTGCTGAAACCCAGCGGTGGTGGTGGTGGTGGTGTACAACCCTGTGAATATAACAACTGAATTGCACACTTAAAAATTGCAAATTTTAAAGTGGGCAAAGGATTTGAATACATCTTTACCAAAGAGAAAGACAAGTGAGCGCAGGAAAATATGCTCAAAATTCAAGACCGTTAGAGAAATGCAGGTGAAGAGATGGAGAGTTTATTTTGGCTCATGGGTTTAGTCCACGGTTCCTTAACCCCAAGGCAGGCACCACACGGGGCAAGGGTCTGCCTGGGGGAGAGCTGCTCACCTCATGGCGACGGGAAGCACAGTGAAGACGGGACCCAGGAGGAAGATGTGCACCTGCGGGTCACGCCCCTGTGACCATCATCCCAACCAGGCCCCGTGTCCTAACAAGGCATCTGCACTGCACCCCAAACCCATCACCTCCCCAGAATGTCATCACCGAGCCCATGGGCCTCTTGGGGGATGTCCAGGTATAAACCCCAGCCCCCAAAAAACTCACACATGTCCCTTTATGCAAAATGCATTCAGCCTATATTTTAAGAGTTGCTGAAGTCGTAACAGCTTTGTGGTTGCTGAAAAGCCCAAGTCCAAAGTCTCCTCTGCAGCTCAAGGCAAGCTCCGAGCTGCAGCCCCGGGAAAAGTGACTGCTGACGGCAGTGGTGCGGGGTAACCCTTCCCATCCCAAAGGGGAGGAATAGCAAGTAGAGAGAATTTGCCCAAAGCGAGACCGAAACCCAGCATGACGAGCATTAGACCGTGTAGCTCGGTGTCCAGCACTCAGGCCAGTTGGGGTGCGATGTGCACTCTGAGGGCTTGGCCAGCCCACTCGTGGGCACCGCCAGTGGCCGCGGCTCTCGTGGCTTCTCTCCCCAGCTCACTCGGACAGCTTGTGTTGCTGTTTCTGCCACTTCCTGGGGTCTCCGCTGCCCCTCTGACTTCACACACACAGACACACACAGAGCCTTCTCAGGGGCCCACTGCCCGGCCTCTGGGGCCGCCTTCTGAGATCTGGGTGGACGCCTCCCTGACCCGTGACTCTTGCATTCTGTGTGCTGCTAAAGCCAACCCCACACGGGTGATCTGCCACCACCCGGAGCAGCGCCAGGCCCTCCTGTTCCAGAGGCCGTGGGACACCTTTGTGAGGGTGGCAGGCATTCTGGGAGAGCACAGAGGGAAGGGGTTGCTTTTTAATAGGAGGGGAAGGCCACTGGGACAGGCACCTACGTCCCACAAGGCATTAATCCAAGGAAATAGGAAGAGGTTTCAAGCCTGTGCGCTTGCTAATCTGCACACTCTCCAAACCAGAAGGAAAACAGAAGAAAAACAGCATGAGTCACCAGTGTGCGTGCTTGGTTATATTCATCTGAGTTGATTCCCAAGGCCAACCATGGTTCTTAAATGACCGGGAGGCTGCCACGACTTGTCCCTTTGCATCAGTGTTAATAATCCAAAGTTGGCAGCCTGCATTCGATTTTGTCAACAAAAGTCTTGTTTTGAAGGTTTTCCTGTGATTGTGTCTAAGTTTTAATTCCTCCTTGCGTCCGTCATCTCCGCACTGGAGGAACTGACGCTGGTTGTAACCGCCACTGCGCTGACCGTCGCCACCTCTGCCGTCCAAGGGGGTCCCGGTGCCTCGAGTTCCTCCTAGTTATTGCCAAGAGCATTTCTGCCTCCCCAAGATCTGTGGATTGAATGAAAGAATCACCATGCGATTTCCATCTGATCGATTTTGTTTGGTTTGTGAGGCATGGAACAGAGTGCCATGGCTTGAAGGCCCCGGAACAGGAGATGGGCGTGGACCCCACTTCCTGAGCCATGAGTGAGCGATTCTGGCCGAGTGCAGACATCACAGTGTTTCAAAGGCCCCGGAGCCACCGCTCTCCAGTCTTTGTGTGACGCGGAGCCCGGGCACCAGCCTTCAGGCCCGGGCTGCTGCAGCTTGTGGCGTGAAGGACACATCTGTGTTGGGGGTCTGTGTCTCACTCGGGGAAGTCACTCAAGCTCCCCGAGATCCCATGTCCTTAGCTACATGGGCATCAGCGGGGAGGGGAAAGGTGGGTGGGTGTGCAGTTGCTGACCTGTTTCTGACTTCATCACACTCCGGCTTCACGCTCTGAGAACATTTTGTGCTTCCTGTTTCCCATGGGGCCTGGACCCAGCGCCTGCCTGCTTGTGCCCACCTGTGCCCACCTGTGCCCACCCAGACCTGGGCGGGCATCTCTCAGCAAAGCATAAAGGGAGCCTCACTTCCAGGCTGGGATCAAGCTTGAAGCTACCTGTCTTGGTTACTTTTCTCCTGTTGCTGGGACAAAGTACCCAACACCCCAAATGAAGTGATGTTTAGCTCAGTGTTTGTTTATTTAGCTCACAGTTTGTGGAGGTTTCAGTCCATAATCAGCTGGCTCCAAGGTAGGGTGGGGTGGCACAGGGGCATCACTTTAAGACAGCAGCCAGCAAAGTCAGCCAGAGCAAAAGAGGGTGAACAAGGCTCTTCTCCTCCCTCATGTTGTATGTAGGTCATCCTCCCTATGGTGGGTGTAGCACTCACAAAATCTCTGTGCACAGAATAAGGACACTTACAAAGTCAGGATCCTGGCTCCCTGCTGAGTCTGTCAGTTAAATTTCTAAACTTCTCAAGTTGACACAATGTATCAACCATAACACTACCCAAGATAAATTACAGCTCTCAGCTGCAGGAAACAGGATAACGAAAGGTGAATAAAAAGGGAAATCAAATCAATGTTCACCCAAGCTGGAGCCCGCGTGCGTGTCTGGTGTTTGCCTGTGCAGCCAGGGCGGCTGGGATGAGACTTCTACCACGAGCTACGCAGTGGGAGATGGACTGTGCGGCACGCCTTCCCCCGGGAAGGAAAGGAGAGCTTGAAGTTGGTGGAACCTAAGGGAAAAATGCAGGATGCAGGGCTTAACGCTGGGCTGGGTAGGAGCTGGGGGGGGGGGCGGGGGCTTGACCTGCAGTCTCAGAGCCCCCAGCCCCTCCTCCAATCGCATGGGGATGGGTGTTAGGGGTGTCCCAGGACAGTCCTAGGGTAGTGTCCTCTCATCACCATGCTGATGGCACATGGCCCCCAACCCAGGGCTCAGTCACCAGAAGTGACAAGGAAGGGCCTCTCCGGGGGCTCCCGGACACGACCGTCCCTCCTCCTAGGGAGCGGCCTCGGCCGGCGTCACAGGATGACAGTGGTAGCTGCCGTGTTTCACTGTGTTTGTTTCTCTGCTCATCTCTGTCTTAGGAGCAAGGCTACTAGTGGTGCCTCGGCCGGGCTACGGGTTTCCTAATTAGCTCAACAGGACCTGAATGTATTAGGGACATCATCAGTGGATGCCACCAGGAATCGCTGACGGTTGCTGAAATCACGGTGAGTGCTTTGGGGACAGGCCGCGTGCTCCTCTGGCCATCGGTCCCCCACATGAATGAAGTATTTCGAGGGAAAGAGCAGGTGCTTAAGGTGGGGCCACCAGCACCCCAGCAAGCCACCCGTGCCTGCTGATGTGCCCGAAGAAGGGAACCCCTCACTTTGGGGCACCACTGCTGGGAACCGTGGCCCACATCTAACCTCGAGCAGGTGGCACAGGGGCCCGAGCTGAGGCCAGCCTGCCCTGTCCTGCAGAGGTGGCCGTGCGTCAGAAGGAGAGGCAAAGAAGGTCCCAGGGGCCAGGAGACCCGGAGGACGGGAAGCCTTGTGCACCACTCTCCCAGACCAGAGGATGCAGCCTCAGGACGGGATGAGTCCCCGGGGACATGTGAGTGTGCACGGAAGCTGCCTGTGACAGCTGTCACTGTCCTGTGGCCCTGTGGGAGATGGCCGTGCTGAGGTGGGCGCTCACGATGCCTGCAAAGCGTCCTGCAGTAATAATGAGAGAGAGGGAGCCAGAGAGACACTAATCCGGCCAGATGTCCCCAGTGGGTCTGTGGAAGGCATGTGTCTCCTTCACTTGGAACTGTCCTGCAGCTTTGACTGCTTTTGAAATCTCTTTTTACAAGGAGAATAGCAGGGAGCACGTGTGGGAGTGGGGGTCACAGCCCTTGGTCTGCAGGCTGGGGGCACGCATGAACGTGTCTCCTTGGAGGCCCACTGGTGTTGCATGCAAGGTCCACCTGGTCAGTGAGGGAGCCTCTCTCCACTTCCTGCCAGGTGGCACCTGTGGCACTTGTGCTGTGAAAGCAAACCAAGCTGTGGGATTCGCCGGGGGCATGGTGGCCTGACACAGCCTATGCTCAGGTCCCCATCCTGTGCCTGCCTCTTGGAAATCGCTCGCCCCGTGGCCCCTTCCGCTGGGCTCTTCCTGCGGCCACCACGCACCTGCCGCTCCCGCTGGCTGTTCTTGTCATTGCTCGGGCAGGATGGAGCCTGTTTAATTTCCAGAGAGGACCCGGTGACAGGCAGAGAGCACCGGGCTCGGCCTGCAGCTCCTCCTGAGCCCGGGGCAGAGTTGGGCCCAGCCTGGGCCTGGACACAGTGGACCCCTGCAGCGCCGTGGGCCCTCCTGCTTCCTCCGGAGCACAGCTGCGGACTTGGAGCTGCTAAGAAGGAGTGGGGTACCAGTGCAAGCGAGCAGAAGGCGCGGGGATGACTCCCCGTTCTCAGCCCCGTGCAGCCAGCCGTACCCGTCCTCTCTGCCTCTGGCTCCTGTGTCCCTACACAGTCCCTCAGTGTCCGCCTTTTAACTCGCTCTCCTTCCTCCTGCCTCCGCCTGGCTGCTTCTCTTTTCTTTCCCCCCAAGCAACACCCCAAATGGTGCTTGCTATGAACCAGCACCCTCTGTTTAGGGCCCCAGAATTGCCCAGTCAGGAATGGCTCAGGGTAGGCAAGACAGAGGTGGGCGTGACCAGGGGCCTGTGGGCGTGGTGATGCTGTGATTGACTCATCCTGTGGCCAATGGAATGTGACATTTAGGGAACTGTGGTAAGTTCTTTCCTCACCCTGGAAGGGCAGTCTTCTTGGGAAAGAGTCTAGTTATAATAATCTGGAGAAGCAAATTTTGAGAGGATCCCTCTGCTGGTTTCCAGCTGTGCCTGCCCAGTAGCTAAAGCCAGGGAGGGATGGAAGTGGGGTGAGGGACCGGTCCCCTTCTTTCCCCAGAGCTGGAGGAGATGCACCAGGAAGCTTGAGTGTGTGGTGCTGTGTGCAGCCTCCATGAGTTGTTCTGTGTTGGCCACAGGAGCCCTCACCCAGCTGGGCAGATCAGGAACACTGAAGTCATGAACAGGAAGGTCATAGCTGAGGTTGGGGTGCTTGCTCGCCTCCCTGCTGAGAAGAGCTCCCGTGCAGAGGCCTGCGGGTGCTGGCACATGAAGAGGTTTCCTTCCGGTCACTATCACTGACCGTGCATCGGTGCCTGGCCTCTGCACACCAGCCTGACACATCCATTGTGAACCTGAGAGTTTTACCACGGCTTCCTGGGCCTGGAAAGGGCCACCTGCTCCTTCCTGGAGGCCGAGTTTTGCTTTTATCCACATTAAAGGAGCCAGAGCTAGAGGCCAATGGCCATTTGCACTGGTGTGGAGAGGAAGTGGCTCAGTCCCCGGAGTGGACTTGCCCCCTGGCCCACTTCCATGCCCACAGCACCTCGCCAGGTTTTAGGGCTGCAGATGAAGCCGTCCTGTGGATCATGGGCCAGGGGCAGAATCCTCCTGAAGTCTGTGTGGAGCCCTTCTGGGTCAAGGCAGGGCTTGAAGGAGCACTCTGTGTGCCAGAGGCCTCCACATGGACAACAGAAGCGGACCAAGCAGAGCCTGGCCCTAAGTCTCTCTGGGATGCCACAGGACCTATGCGGAGCAAACACAGCATTTGGCTGCAGTGGAGATCTTTGGAATGTCCTTGGAATGTTCTAGCAGAGCCCAAATTGGAACGGTTCAGATGCAATTCCAGACATAATCCTCAGCCACCTGGTTTTGCAGATGTTCCCCGGCCAAGTGCTCAGTTACAGCACAGGGAAGAGTGGCTGTGGTGACTGGGGGGTGGGGATGGGGGTGTCTCCTCCTCCAACACTAACTGTGAAGATGCAGTCCCCGGGTCTCCAGACTCTAAACCAAGCGGGAAACCTGATGAAAACCTGCTCCTCACCTGTTGCTCAGCTCCCCTTGAGTGACCCAGGGCAGGGAAAGGAGCTGCATACCCTCTGGGCTCCAAGATCAAGCCAGCTGTTTGGTGGCCAGCAGCACCGTGCCCAGGAGTTGCTGGATGGTGAGCCCCCATCTCCCGAATTTGTGGACCCAGGAAACGCCTGCCCTCTCAAAACCCAGCTCCCTCCCCTCCTTCCTTGCAAGTTAGTCTGTCTCCTGCTTCCCAGCAGAAATAGAGGCGTGGGTAGGCTGTCCCTGCCCACTGTGCCCTGAGGTCTTCCTGCTTCATCCCGTCCCCCGGCTGGAGGACACTTTCCTGACCTGTAATCTGCGCTTGACCAAGGGCCTGTGGCAGGGGGCAGGACACAGTCCCATGGAGAGTCATTTCCGTGCCCTCTCCTGTGCATCGGCCACTCCCCCAGCCATGGAGTGGATCTCAAACCCAGCCCAGCAGGACCAAGCCTCTGAAACGCCACTGCGAAATAACCTCTCTAGAGATATGTGGCCAAGATTATAGCTGTTAATTATAATGATTATCTCAGCTGAATTTGACCAGAGATGCCCACACAGCCTGTTCTCCCTCTGTCACCACAAAGAGCTGTCCTTCCTTATGTCCAGTGCACGCTGGACTTTACATCCCCTCCCCCTCACCTCCTCACAAAGCTCAGTGATGAAATATTGCTTCTTTTCCAAAACCCTCTGCACTCGAGGCCTCCTGTCATTGTAGACAGGACACACTCTTGGCTTTCACAGGCATCCACACCTTCACACAAGAGAAAGCCAGACACCCTCCCAGAAGGGGAGCCAGCCATTCTGCAGTCTAACGACAGACAGGTGCCTCCAGGGGGACTGGGACCTGAGCTCTGGGTCACCTCCCACAGGAGGGTCAGGTCACCATGCGGGTGAGCAGTAACCCGCATGGCTGAGACTTTCAGCAGCTGAGAGGGGCTGGAAGGACACGCAGAGCTCCCCTGAGCCTCAGGAACAAGGAGAGGTTGATTCACAAGCCCTGCGGCATTCCACACCCTCACCAGTCCAGGCAGGAAGGGAGATACCAGTCCCAGAAACTGCTGTGGCTGGAGAAGGAGAATAGGAAAAATTCTGGAACGGGGCAGGAAGCGTCATGAACCCAGACCTTAGAGACTCCCTACTGCTCAGGTGGGCGGCTCCATAGAGAAATCCCATCTTTGAGATGCAGGGGCTTAGCACTCACCTAGGTTAGAGGTGAATCCGCACGGCAGAGACCCTGTAGCCACTCCAAGCACCAGGCTGGGAGAGGACAGGGCCGAGATGGGAGGAAAGCATGGGGAGAGACCCTTTCTGCAGTGCAGGCTCGTCAGGAAAAGGCAGAGCCCAGGTGTGGGAAATCAAGGCGCTCAGAGCAGAGCGAGAGGAGACATGCCCACTGTCAGACACCAGCCGCCTCTGCTGCCCAAACATGATGTCTGGCTTTCAGCCGAAAATAACAAGACACAAAGGAACAGGAGAAGAGCACCTCACCATCAGATGGCAGATTTCAACAGCTGGAGTTGTCAGATGAAGAACTAAAAATGATTCCTGGATTAAAGCCTGTACTGCACAAGATAGGAAACGGGCATTAACTGATGAGGAATTTCAGCAGAGACATAAAAACTGTATGAAAGAATCAACTAGAAATTCTGAAAAAAATGGTGTCCAGGTGAGGAAGGCCTTTGGCAGACTCGACATTGGGGTGACATGGCCAAGAAGAGAATCGGGGTACCCGGGAACGGAGCCGTTTCCCTAACCGACACAGGAGGAGAAAGGACGTGAGGGCACTGTCACGATGAGAAGCTGAGCTGAGGGGTGAGAGCAAAGCGTGGCACACACAAGTGGTGGCATCCCCGAGAGGATGGGGCTAGGGATGCTGGAGCTAGGGATGCTGGAGCCAGGGATGCTGGAGCCAGAGATGCTGGAGCTAGGGATGCTGCAGCTAGGGATGCTGCAGCTAGGGATGCTGGAGCTAGGGATGCTGAAGCTAGAGATGCTGGAGCCAGGGATGCTGGAGCCAGGGATGCTGCAGCTAGGGATGCTGCAGCTAGGGATGCTGGAGCCAGGGATGCTGGAGCTAGGGATGCTGGAGCTAGGGATGCTGCAGCTAGGGATGCTGGAGCCAGGGATGCTGGAGCCAGGGATGCTGGAGCCAGGGATGCTGGAGCCAGGGATGCTGCAGCTAGGGATGCTGCAGCTAGGGATGCTGGAGCCAGGGATGCTGGAGCTAGAGATGCTGGAGCTAGGGATGCTGGAGCTAGGGATGCTGGAGCTAGGGATGCTGGAGCTAGAGATGCTGGAGCTAGGTATGCTGGAGCTGGAGATGCTGGAGCTAGGGATGCTGGAGCTAGGGATGCTGGAGCTAGAGATGCTGGAGCTAGAGATGCTGGAGCTAGGGATGCTGGAGCTGGAGATGCTGGAGCTAGGGATGCTGGAGCTAGGGATGCTGGAGCTAGGGATGCTGGAGCTGGAGATGCTGGAGCCGGGGATGCTGGAGCTAGGGATGCTGGAGTTAGGGATGCTGGAGCTAGGGATGCTGGAGCTAGAGATGCTGGAGCTAGAGATGCTGGAGCTAGAGATGCTGGAGCTAGGGATGCTGGAGCTAGGGATGCTGGAGTTAGGGATGCTGGAGCTAGGGATGCTGGAGCTAGGGATGCTGGAGCTAGGGATGCTGGAGCTAGGGATGCTGGAGTTAGGGATGCTGGAGCTAGGGATGCTGGAGCTAGAGATGCTGGAGCTAGAGATGCTGGAGCTAGGGATGCTGGAGCTAGGGATGCTGGAGTTAGGGATGCTGGAGCTAGGGATGCTGGAGCTAGGGATGCTGGAGCTAGAGATGCTGGAGCTAGGGATGCTGGAGTTAGGGATGCTGGAGCTAGGGATGCTGGAGCTAGAGTTGGAGATTCTAGAGACAGTGATAGCTGATATGTTAGAGGCAGAACTAGCAGTATTAGACACACAGATGCTAGAGCACAGATATGGAAAGACAAAGCCACTAGAGATTGAGACAGAGGTGCTAAAGTGCGGATAGAGATAGAGATGCCAGAGAGGGGGATGCTAGAGGCAGCAGTAGAGAGGCAGAAAAATAAATAAATGAGGGAAGAATATATATTTCATGAGATAATGACCAAGACATCAAAGAATAATGAAATAAATTTAAGAATCTGAGAAGCCCAGAGGACACTGGAGGATAAATACAAATTTCCTGTGTACAAAACATTTAAGCTGCTGAAAACGAAGACAAGCAGGAATCTTAAAGGCCACATACATGCAGAAGAAAAAGGTGAGCATCACCGCAGCCTTCCCAGGCGCACGCAGGGCGGGGTAATGTGGTGGACCCTAAATCAGGAAAGGACAGCAAAACTAAAACCAGACCAGACCCCGCCGCTCAAGAACTTTATCCCCAGGGACAATAAACTCTCAAAAATGAAGAAGTAGGTTTGTTCTGTAAGACAAGCAGAGATGGGAGGTGTTCTAATCAGCAGGGCCACACCCCCAGACCTCCGCCAGGAGCTCCAAGGTGGACACTCCCCCAGACCTCCGCCAGGAGCTCCCAGGTGGACACACCCCCAGACCTCCGCCAGGAGCTCCCAGGTGGACACACCCCCAGACCTCCTCCAGGAGCTCCCAGGTGGATACCCCACCAGACCTCCCCCAGGAGCTCCCAGGTGGACACACCCCCAGACCTCCGCCAGGAGCCCTCAGGTGGACACACCCCCAGACCTCCTCCAGGAGCTCCCAGGTGGATACCCCACCAGACCTCCCCCAGGAGCTCCCAGGTGGACACACCCCCAGACCTCCGCCAGGAGCCCTCAGGTGGAGGGCGGCGGGAGGCAGCCGGAGTCTGGGGGCCGCGCACACGGCTGCCAGGCTGACCGTGGTACGAGGGAAGATAAACAACTCCTTACATTTCCTTGCTCTGAAAACACGACAGCAGTGACCGTGCCACACGTGAATGTCCTACAAGATGACAGCAAGGACCGTGACGGGGGAGAACCGGGGACCTATGTCAGACCTTGGCTAAGTGGGAACTGTGCAGGGCTACTCCAAGGTGAGCCACGATCAAATGACGTCAGCACACACCCTGCCGAGGCAGCTGCTAGGTTTGTACACAGATGCGTACCTGTGATTGATTTTCCCGCCTAAGAGAGACGGGTGCTCCTCTGCCTGCACCCGGCCCCACCCCTGCCGTACTGGACCTCGGGGTGCTGCCTGCCAAGCTGTCTGCCTCCTCCTGTCTGCTGCTTCGTCTTCCGCCAGCTATAATCTGCTTTCTGCTTCCTTAGCCCAATCAGCTGCTTCCCAGGCCATCTGTGATCTGACATCACTGTGCTCAACCAGACATCGAGAGGCCTCAGCGGCAGACCCCCTCAGCTTTTGCTAGTGGCTCCCATGGTGCTCCGGGGCAGAAGGCTTCCCTCCAGGGTCCAGCATGCAGCACGGCTGTGACGCTGCTCTCCCGTGATGCTTTGTGACGCTGCACCCCTCCAGACAGAGGTCTCTGAGGGCAGGGAAGGCTGGTCCTGCTCATCACCAGCATGCATGTCGTGGCGTGGAAGAATGGGCTCATTGCTCTGCACGGCCTGCAGCCCAGGAGACACAGTGTGGTGGGAAGGTGCTGACCCAAATGTGGCTGGACAGGGCCCAGGCTGCAGGCTGCCCAGGGCCTTGGCCTGCACGGAGCCGCAGGGAGGAAGAGGAAGCAGTGTCTGCTGAATGAAGATTGCAACTTGAAGGAGGAAAGGCTGATTTTGGCTCGCGGTTTGTAGAGTTTCAGCCCGTGGTCAGCGGGCTCCACGCCAGGGCAGCACGGTGGAGGGACTCAGTGGACAGGAAATAGGGGGAGGAGCCGGTGGAGACCTCACCTCCAGGCCCCGCCCACAGCGGGTGGCTTCGTTGGCCAAGCCTCCTGACCCCAAGCCAGCTCTGAGCCTCCAGCTATAATCCCCGTCCAGAATCCTTGGTCCCACGCAGCCAGGGCCCTGGGGACCTCTACTTCACATGCAGTAACATGTCAGAGGCACACTTGCAGGGTTCTCTAGGTGGTGGAGCCCTGGAACCCCCAAGAGCCTACATGGCCAGCCAGGGGAATCAATCACGGGTGCCTGTGACATGCGATGGGTAGCCCTGGCATCTCCCTTGCGGGGTGGCCCCCGCGGAGCGTGGCCCAGAGCGTGGAAGGGCAAGCTGCTGGCAGTCAGTGGATGAGGCAGCACCCCGGAAGTGAGGGCCCAGAGTCAGAAGGGTAGGAGGGGGGCTCAGCCGCACCCCAGGGCCCAGGGCAGGAAGGGCTGAAACCTCGGAGACCCTGCGACTGGGGAGTGTGAGGGTGGGCTTGCTTCTAGGAGAATCGTGGGAGCACTGGGCTGGGGAGCGGTGTCTTGGGTGCTCACGGAAACGTGGCTGATAGCTTGGAGAGAGGGAGACTCTCTGGTGAGAGGAAAATACCCTCCTGGGCTGGAGGCACCCCAACTCAGTGCGGCTCCTTTGTGTGAGGCTCAGCTCTGTGGGGCCAGCGCCTGGCTGTGCACATCTGCCGGGGGCAGAGCTGCTGCCCTGCCTCCTGGGACCGTGTCTTTTCAAGGTCCAGTCCACGCTCAGCCAGGGACTGAAGGTTTCACTTCTGCCCTACGGGAATTAAGGTTTGAGTTCGCTGAGGTCGAGTCCTCTCTTTCTGGGCCCTGGTTTTCCATTTGTGGATTCTCTTTCAATAGTTTTTTTGCTTTTGTTTGTTGTTATGGCTTCTCTGTCCTGTGGGTCTAACCGCGTGGCTCAGTGGCCCACTGATGTGTGACGCAGGGGATCCCAGTGTCACCTCTGCTGCTCGCTCTGTGTCCAGCTGCTCGGCTGCGGTGAGGAGTAGCAGCCTGCACAGCCGGCCCCTGTGCCATGTGGCCGGGCGGCCTCTCTCCCCTCAATGGTCAGGGGTGCAGGCTACTTGAGTGTCAGAGGCGCTGATCGTACCACTCTTCCTGTCTGGGGGAGACAGCTGTGCGGTGTACCCTAAACGCCGGCACAGGGAAGGGTGACAGCGCCTGGGCCGATGTCCCTGTCCTTGGCCTGGATCTAGCTGCCCGACTCCTCAGTGCCGGTCCTGGAGCAGTGGCCTGGACGCCGCTGGTGGTTCTGGTCTTTGCTGCAGCGGAGGTCAGCAGCGTCCAGGGGGAGAGACACTTCTCTTTCCTCTTGTTTCTATTCTTCAACTTCTCCAGATTTCCTCTGTTTATTTTTTGAAGTAGTTGAAACACTAAACATTATGGATCGAAAGGGTTATCGGTGATCTTGTTGCCAAAACAGGCCGAGGGGCGGTGAGTCTCCTGTTGGATTCTGTGCAAGCCCTGGGCCACCCCATGCCTTCTGCATGCCTGTCATCCCAGCACTCGGGAAGCGGAGGCAGGAGCATCGCTGCCAGTTCAAGACCAGCCGGGCTACAAAGTGAGACCCTGTCTCGAAAAACCAAACAACAGCAACAAAAGGAAACTTACAGGGTCACTTCTGCTAAGCTCACCTTGAATTTTTATCATAGGTAGTAATAAAATGCATGTATTTATGCACAAATCTTTCATACTGACTAAAAATATTTACAAATATATATAATATATTTTCTATAATTTAAATAAATATTTATTATCACAACTGTACATTATTTCAGAAAAATTGTACTGGTGAATATTTATTAATATAATTCTGGCTAATATTGGTTAGTAATTATTAATAGTATTTAAATGCTATTTGTAATATATTAAAAATTTAATAAATGTATTATAGTTGCTCATATACATAAGTCCCAGAAGAATTACTAAAGAAAATGGTGTGCAGGTTTTAAATTATAGATTCATAGTATTAAATTATTATATGATTGCTGTAGAGCATTTAGAAAACACACAGGTTTTGTTCAAACCTACATAGTATTTTGTTTCTATATTTTATAAAATATAGACAGACTGTGTCTGTCTTTTTTTCTTGTTGTGGTAGTGGTCGTCTTTTTGAGTGGTCTCAGTCCAGGCTGGCCTTCAGTGCACTTCGTAGCCCAGGCTCGTCTAGAACTCGCCACAGTCCTCCTGCCTCAGCCTCCTGAGCGCTGGGATGACAGGCGTGCGCCACCGTGCGCCGCCGTGCCCAGCTTCTGTGTCCTGTTTTGTAACACTTTTTTTTTTTGCCAACTAGATGGTGAATATTTGTTGATCTTTAAGTATCTTTAAATTACGTGATTTTAACATTGGCAGAACCTTCTACTATGTAGATTTAACCAATGTCATCACGTACCGCCTGCATCTAAGTTGCTTCTGTTTTTATTGTTACAGAGATTGCTTGTTAAAGACCCTGATTCTTGCCTTTCTTCCCCAAGATAACTCAGCAAAGGGACAGAGAGTGCGGGGCTGTGCTTGTAAAACTTGTGAAACGCATCGTCAGACTGCTCACCAGGAAGGCTGTGTGAGTGGTGAGCACCTTTGTTGACGATGCAGGGGCGAGGCTTCCTGGGTGCCCCCAGCCTCGCCCGCCTGCCCGCTGTACATTCCTGGCTCCGTGAGCGTCTGCACACAGGGCAGAGTTTGGCTTGGCACCTACATCGGGGTGACTTTTCAGCCATCGATTTGCAGTTTCATTTTGCTTTCTGACCTCTTGCAGGAGAGACCCTTTCGATCGCGTGCGTGGGGACCCATCTGCTTGTTTTCAGTTCCCCTTTCCGGGCTTTCTCCTTCTGGAGTGGGAGCTGTGTGTTCCGCAGTGTTCCTGCCATCCCGGCTCTGCAGGAGCTTTCTAAACGCGGCACTGACTTGAGGAGCCGCGGGTGTGACCCACGGCTGTTCTGACCTCTGTTTATCTCTCTGCTCTAGTTATTACAACCGTGCAGTCTTTATTACTTTACATAAACTTCTGTTTTGGGGTGGGGGTGGAGAGACAGGGTCTCACGAGGTAGCCCAGGCTGGCCTCCAACTTGACTCAGTCCTCCTGCCTCAGCCTCCCGAGGCTGGGATGATGGGTGCGCACCACCACACCCAGTTTATGAACTCTGAGCTGAGTCTTCTGCTAATCTTCAGCACCAGCAGCTTTTTTAACAGTTGGAAAGTGGGATTTGTGGCTTCTGGGTCTAACAAGTGTCCCCAGCTCGGAAGCTGCCACTTGCGGTCCTGAAGGAAGGTTCTAGTGGCCTGGCCCCACCAGGCCTGCTGTGCACAGACGTCTCTCCTCACTCTTGGGCCTCTGCGTGAGGCGGCAGCGTCACAGGCTTGCTAGACTTTGCAGCACAGGAAGATCGAGGAGCTGGCCGGTATCTATGCTCCAGGGTGACCGGTGCCCTGCGGTGGGTGCCCTGCAGAGCCCACATGCTGACCCGGCTGGCACCGAGCTTGTGGCCTGGGAGGTGCAGAGAGGACATGGGGAGTGGGACGTGGAGAGCCCAGGGCCCCTGTGGGAGGCCACGCGTGACTTGGGCCTGCTGGCCGTGCCCCCTCCCACAGAAGTCTTCCTGTGCTCTGTGTCCTGGTGGTTTGGGGGAGCCCTGATTGGAGTGGAGTTTGTCTCCTGCAGCTCCAGGCTGTCACTGGCAGCCTGAGCCGGAGGCATCCACCCCGTGGCCCTGAGCTGACCAGGCAGTGACAGCCTATAGCCAAGTGTGGGTTTGAGCTCCAGCTCTGCTGCTGTGGGCCGTATAGCTCGGCGAATCCCTTGCTGCCTCGCCTTGGCTTGGGCATCTGAGTGGGGTTCTGACGGTGCCCCCTTCGGGGCAGTGTCGGGAGGGTGTGGTCAGCAGCTGTGGTTGATGGCCCGAGCTAGCCTAGTGCCAATTTCAAGGCTGCCCAGCCAGGGGCACCGTAGGCAGGTCTGTGGCTCCGTCCAGGCAGCAACCACAGTGGGGCGTGAGGAAGGTTCCATGGCCCAGGCCCCGTGGTCTCCAGCCCACCTCCTGGAGCTGGCCGACAGTGCCCACTCCCAGCCTTGCAGCAGGCTCTCTATGACAGCTTTGCCTCTGGGATGCGACTGACAACCCACGCGGTTCCATGCAGGCCCAGCGAGGCTGAAGCTCTGCTCAGAGGAGGTGGCAGCCTCCGGGCTCCTATCTGGGGCTGGGAGCAACTTGTGCCCCTTCCCTGGTGGTCCTGTATGACAGCCAGCTGCCCAGGGGCTCCCTCTGTCCTGGGGTCCCCAGATCTACCATGAGCCAGCGTGGTGTCTGATGGAACCCAGGACAGCTGTCCAGCCGCAGGGTCTCCCACGTGCGCCGCACCCAGACCTCGGCCACACCTTACGGCACGCATCCCGGGGCCTGGGATGGCTCTGTGACTTCCCACTGTCACCAGGTGGTGCCACCTGGGCCACACAGGAAACAGCAGCCTCCCTGCTCCCCAGTCTCCACCCCCTCCGTCATTCTTGGCCTCTGTATCTCCAGTTGTCTGTCTGTCTGGCTGGCTTGAAGTGGGGTGGTGGCCTCAGCGGGTGGGAGCGTGACCCTCTAATGTGGTGGCAGGCTGGGAGGGCCAAGTGAGACTCTTCAGGGTCAGTCAGGACCGTGGACATCAGCAGGACAGAATGCTGGGGATGCTGCCTAAGGACGTCGGCTGTTATGGCTGTGGCCACAGCTAAGGCGTCACACAACCTTCCCTGCTTGGCTGGCCTTGGACACTGTCCCCTGGGTAGGTCCCTGCCAAATGGCCACTGTGAATGAGGCTGTGGAAAGAAACAACCACGTGTCTCAAGCCTGTCCTGTTCAGATGTGAGCTCTGCTTTCTACAAATCCTTTCCCAGGAAATACCAACCAGGCAGAAAATATGCAAAGCAAAACCTTACACCACTCCACTAAGGAGTTTTTTTTTTTTTTTTTTTTTTTTGTCTTTTCGAGACAGCGTCTGTGCAGTCCAGGCTGGCCTTGAGCTCCCTGTATAACCCACGCTGGCCTCAACTCACAGTGATCCTCCTGCCTCAGCCTCCCCAGGTGCTGGGATTATGGGAATGTGCCACCTCTCCCTGAACTAAGAAGCTTTTTATTGAGATGAATTTTTAGAGCAGTTTCAGAGTCACAGAAAACCTGAACAGACACAGAGCTGCGTCCCCTCCTGCAGGCTCACTGCCATCAGCGACCCGTGTGAGCGTGGGACATCTGTCACAGTCCGCCAGTGACACAGGCTCCGCGTTATGAATCAGAGCCTGTGCTTCGCCCCGGGCTGGCTTCGCTGTTGGTGCAGGGCCTTTCTGCGGGCGTGGGTGACGGATGACATCATGTTCCCGGGTTGCAGAGCCCACAGGGTCCTCCCCGCCCCCCCAAACTTCCCTGAGCAATGGAATTTTAAGGCAGCTTAAAAAAAAAAAAGGGCTGTCCTGACTTTCAAGGCTGCATAAGGGACTGAGGAGTTGGACAGCTAACGCTGCACCCTCGGGGACCTCCCGATCGCCTCCACCCCTGGGAGGGCGGGAGTGAGCGGTTGTCGGCCACTGCAACCGGATGGAGCCGGTTCAGCAAGGAAGCCTGTAGGAATCACAGTGGAGTGCGCATGCGTGGAAGGTGCAACCGGGTTCTTACTTGGAGGGCGTGGCCAGCGCGTGGCCTTGGAGAGGGACTGGACTTTTGGTGGTGGACCGAGGAGGGTGGGTGGCTGCCGTGACCGGAAGGCCTGCAGCTCCCTGGGACCACGGCCCAGCAGCCTTTGCTCCAGGGCTGCAAAGAAAACAAACAGCGAGGCCGGAACACGGCAGCAGCATGCACAGCTTCTGTGTGCAGGACGTAGGTGCGCGCAGGCCCGGCTGGTTCCGAAGCGGAGGTCCGGCCGGTACTGCTGTGTGCGCAGCCTGCCGGGTCCGCCTGCTCTGGAGTTCTGTGCTCCGATCCATTCGCCCTCACTTGCTGTGAGGCGGAGCTGGAGGAGGTTCCTGAGCTGTCCTCCCCGCGTGCTTGGCTTGGTGTCCAGCACGTCCCTAAGAGGCAAAGGAGGGGAGCCCCAGGAAAATGGTAGCTCGGGATATAAGCGAAGGACGTGAGGACGCCTGCCTTGTGAGATTTCTTCAGTGGTGGCCGCTGGCCGGCGGCTGGACCGGGCTCCAGGGTCTCTGCGGGAGCTTTCCCCGGATTCTGTAAATATAGCCCGCTGGTCTTCGCTCATACCCCGAGCTACAATTTTCCTGGGGTTCCCCTCCTTTGCTTTATTAGGTTCATAAAACTGTTTTCAGCATCCGGCTGCCCCTGAGGGCAGTGGGCCCCGAGTCCAGTTCATCAAGTGACTAACGGGAGCCCCGGGATCTTGCCTGCCCTCGCAGAAGGGGCTCCTCCGTGTGCCGGTTCCCAGCTCCTCCTGCCAGCTCGCCCGTCACCTTCCAGGATTTATGGGAGGCCCATCGTGGCTGTGGCTCCCTGCAGCCGGCCCTGTCCCTTGCCACCCTGAGCCTGGTCACCATGCGATGGTGGGATGCAAGTGCCCACTGTCACACTGGGCTTGGCCAGGGCCGTGGAAACGCCTGGTTCACATTCAGAGGGACACTCTGGTGTCGGGGACAAAAGACTGAAAAGCCACCTAGAGTCCCCAGACGTAGCCTGGTGTTTAACATAAATAATTCTAACATAAAACATGTGAGCGTGTGTGTGTGTGTGTGTGTGCCCTCCCGTGGGTGTGCAGTCTCTCCGTTCTTTGCATACACATTTATGCCGCCTCTGGTTTATTTTCTGGAACTTCAGAGAGCCCAGCGAGGGGGAAGAGAGGCTGTCAGCCGCCTCTGGGCAGCGCCCGTCTCTGCCTCCTCCCAGCACGTCCTTTCTGCTGGTCTTAGGTCCTCTCCCTCGCCAGCTGCTGGTCCACTCACGTCAAGTGGGGGCTACGTGTGCCCCAGTGTAGTTGAAAACCAGATCCCCTGTGACCAAGATGCCAGGCCGGGCACCAGCGCAGGGGTCAGGGAACCGGGGCGGCTGCTGCAGGAGGCTGCCCAAGTAGGCTGGTGGCTGGACCGGGTTCCTCCCCGGCCAGAGGCCTCCTACATTGCTCTGCACGGCAGCCTGGTTGTGTCCCCTTTGCCGTTAGTGTCCTGGGCCTTGTGTGAACCGTCCTTTTGCGGGACACAGATGAGCGCTGAGAAATTACTCCCAGGGGCAGCTTGGAGCTTCCCACCCACCGCCACGGGAGAGGAAACGGGAGGGTTCCCCAGTGCCTTTTTATCCACCTGGCCCTGCCTGGCCGGGCTCGGGGAGGCCGTGGGATCCCCGGGGATGAGGGGATGGGGTGCCTCCAACTGTGGGGGAGCAAGGCTGTCTCTCCTGCAATCTGTGCAGGGGTCAAGGGCAATGGCCCTTGCACGGCCTGGAGACACTGTCATTTTCCTTCAAACAAAAGGCCGCTGTGGAGGTGGGCTGTGGGGTTCCGGCAGCCATGAATCTGATTTTTTCCTTCTGCAGGGTCTCTGACGCAGGCTAGGCTGGAACTTGTGATCCTCCTGCCTCAGCCTCCCAAGCGCTGGGATTCCAGGGGTGTGCCCGGGCCTCTGTCTACTGACCCTCTGCCTGGCTGGCACTGCCTGTCTCACAGATCTCCTGGGTGCCACTCGGCATTGCCACCCTGGATGTCCTCTGTGGCCTGTGCAGCAGCGTGGAGTGAGGTGCAGAGCCTTGGTTGGCAGTGGAGGGGCAGCCTGCCCTGCACCCCGAGGCCCTTACCCAGGAGGGTGCCCCGAGCCCTGGACCTTTGGGTACTGCATGGAGGCTCCTGCTGTCTCCACCGGGAGCCGCCTCTCCCTCCGGGGTCCCGGGCCCGGCGGCGCACAGGAGATTATAGTCTGCAAATATACTTTGAAGGGCTTTTGTTTTGCTTTCTCTTCTTGACACTCTCGAATGAAGTAGGTCATTTATCTTTCCGGCAGAAGAATTTCAACAGGGAGGCCGCGAGCAGCGGGCTTTCTGTGTCCCTCACCATGGGCTGGCAACTGTCTTAGCTTCGCCCAGGTCTGGAGATTGATTTCTCTCCTCTCTCTGACTATTCCCCGCACTGCCGTTGCCCCCACCCAGGGGTCCGGGTCACCCTGAGATCCTCAGACTGCACGAAGCCCCTTCTTGACCGTCTGTTTGTTTAAACTCACCCGCATCGGTCCAAGCAGAGGGTAACAGAACCGAGAAAAATGTAATTCCCCGCAGCTTTTGATCGGAGCGAGGAATTAAGAAATTCTCTATGGGTTTTGAAGGAGAACACTGTGTTTCAGGGTGTCGTTAATTTGGAGGGAAATCCTTTATTTTATTTTCTGTTTTTTTTCTCTCCACATCATAAACCCTGGCGCTTTCCTTAAGGTAACCAGCCAAAATGTGACCAGCAGAGAGAGGATCTGAAATGGAGCTCCTCTGCCACAGGCAGATTGGTGTTCTCTTTCCTTCTGTGGGAACCCGGAGCGACGTCGTTCCTGTCCCAGGGCTCCCCCCGGGGCGCAGATGCCACCGCGGCTCCCTCCGGGGGACACCTCATCCGACGCAGCCGCCATCCATCCATCTTCATTTTAGGCGCGATCATTAAAAGCACATTTCTCCCGACTCCCTCGGTGGCGGTGGCGCAGAGCAAATGCAAATAAAAAGTGCTTAAAATGGTTAACATTTCCTGTCCCTGCAGGCCTGCCGGGGAGGGGTGGCCGCGTCCCGGTGCCTTTCTGCAGGGAAGCTCAGTTTGGCTCTGCGGCAGGAGCTGGGGCGTTCCAGGCGGGATCCTGGTCTGCAGTCAGCCCAACCGGGCAGTCCGGCCAGGAGCCTCTATGCTGGAGCCGGGGCCGGGTCGCAGGAGTCAGGCTGCCAGTGCTGCCCTCCTGTCTTCCAGGGCTTGCTTTTCCCTTATGGAAAGCCCCACATTCGGTGTTTTATTTTGTGGTGCTTTCATCACTGACTGTTTAGTTAGCGACCCGGCCAACTTCCTGGATATTTGTGCTGGTTCTACACCTTCCCTTTGGAGTCAGGACCAGAAGACACCATGGACGCGCCACTGTGAGTGCCCGGCTCTCCCAGGGCCCGACCCTCTGCCCCCGCCCGGCCTGCACCCCTTCTGGGCTCCTGGCCGGCTGTCGGGGCTCCCCGCTCTCCAGCCCGGTCCCAGCCCCAGCCCTGGGGAAGCAGACTCTAGAGTTTCTGCACAAACATCAGCTGGAGGGGGGCTGCTCTTCTCATCAGTAAGCCTGCGAACGATGCAGAAGGTAAACAGGGCGGCCTGGCTTATTTCAGGGCTAACGACCGGTCCCCACTGAATTTCCCTAATAAAATGAATTTTTCAATTTTTCATTTTCTCATTTCATCCAGCAGAAAATGAGTTTGCCTTTATAATGTCCAGATCTTTCAAACTCTATTGAGTGGGAAATTAAGTTACAAAATGCAAACAGTTCGGTGCACACACACGCACACGCAGTGAAGTAATTTGTAATAGTTACACAACAGCAGGCCAGGCTTCGGGCTCCGAGGACACGATTGTTTTTTAAAAATGATTCATAGTGAAGAGAAATAAGAGTCACTAAAAAATCTTTAAAAATAGGTGAATTGTGATAATACATTTAATGGTAATTTTTGTTTGTAGATGTAAGTGTTGCCTATTTTTGAAAATCTTCTGACCGTCTTGTCGAGACCGAGGGAGAGCTGCACATGGACGCACGGGAATGTTCCGGGCCGCAGCTGATCCTCTCCGCCGAGCTGTGCGGCTAACACGGGACACTGCAAAGGATCGCACCTTCTCGGGACAAGAACCCCCTGCCTTTCGCTCCGAAGAGAAAAGACTTGGTGTGCACATCTGAAAACAACCCAGCCGTGTTAGCCGCGGGGAGACCAGGGCGACGGGGCGGTTATTTGTGTAAGAAAATCCAGAGATCAACCTCAGGCATATGTAAATCGGAGCTTGATTATATTCCTAAAGAGAAGTTATATAAACTTCAAAAAATGAAAGTTATTTTGCTTAAGTGTCTGAAAAAAGCATTTAGAATAATATTTGGGTTATCCTAGTTTGGCGCTCTGTGTTCTGGAACCCTTGTTCGGGTCCGGGGGGAATTACAGAGCTCCGTGCCAAGGAGCAGGGTGTGTGTGTGTGCGCACGTGTGTGTGTGTACGTGTCTGTGCGTGCGTGTCTGTGTGTGCGTGTGCCCCCTGCCCCAGCCCCAGGAAGCACACGGGAGAGCGGTGGAAGCTGAGGTGGCCGGAGAAACCAGCTTCCATCCAGCAACGTACAGCTGCTAGGAAATCCTTGAAAACTGACAAGCATAGTTTCCTTACTTTAAAAAGGAAAATTCTCTCCCAGGGGGCTCGGAGGGGCCCAGCAATAGACTAGAGAAAGTTTTTACAATTAGTAGAGGCCAGAAACGTGCAAGGCAGAGGTTGCTTCTGCTTCCCCGTGCTTTTAATTAGAGTGATGTTTCTTGCTGTGACTCTGTCCCTCCAAGTGTGTGGCAGCCCCCGAGGTGTCCTGAGCCTCCTCCTGCGCCCGCCACCTTCCTGCTGCCCGGTAGATGGCGCTGTGACTTCTGGAGTCGCCCTGGGGTGGGGGCGGGGACGGGGAGGACAGACTGGCTTTCACCCCAGACCATCCTGGCCCCCATCTCTTCTCCCGGCGCTATGCAAAGGCAGAGAAACCCCTTCCACGCCGCGTGAGCCCTGTGCCAGGCCCTGGAAGGGTATTTAAAGTATTGAAGCCAAGTGTCAGTTACCAGGCGTCCCCTCTGTGATGGGCTGAGACAGCGGCCAGCCAGCTCGAGTCCAGAGCTGTGTGTCCCTGAGATGTCTGGGGTGGAAGTGGGGGCCACAGGAGCGACTTAGATCCTTCTTGGTGGCCCAATCATGCTTTAAGAAATGTTTGCTTCTTTTTCTCCAATAGCAGTGGCGAGGGGTGGGGATGGCAGGGGTTTTTTGTGCCTGAAAATCAAGGCGTGAAGCCAGACAGGGGTGGACACGGCGGATGGTGTGGTCACTTCTCGAAGCTGTCTCTCTGCTCCGGGCTGGGGTGCAGGTGCCCCCGCCGGGTCTCAGCGCCTCAGCGGCCCCTGGAAAGTGAAGGCTGGCGTCGGGGCTGTCAGACACTGTCACTCACAGAGACCCCAGGTCCTCCTGTCTTTCCCGTGGGGCGCTGTACACTTTATTTCAAAAACTAATGTTCTCCTGCCTTTGTGTCTTTCCAGACAGAATCCTGAAGACATAACTACAACAGCATTCTTCAGCATATTTAATGTTTACGTTAAGAGGGTTTTAAGGCACTTTTGGAGGGTTACATTGAGACAACCTGATTCATCTGTGTGTTTTTAATAACTTGTCACATTGTTCTTAATACAAAAAGTAGTATGCACGCCTCCATGCGAAGGAGGGGTGTGCACTTTAAATAACTGAGGATTGAGCAGTAACAGAAAGATTTATTTCTCGGCCTAAGCATAATGTTATCATTTTTCCTTGGGAAAAAAAAAGATCAGAATTAGTCATTTGACTCCCATTTTAAGTAGCGCTTAAAGATGTATTTAATATGCAAATGTAGCCTGGCCCGTGACTTCAGCAAACCTGGCAGTAATTAATCTTGTAGTGGTCTTTGCGAATTTCACTGCCCAACAGGCCAGCTTTGGTACCTGTCTGTGTTTACAAATTGTACACGTCAGGTATCCACGATTCATAATTCAAGTCTACGTATTAATAAAAATGCTTGTGCAAAAAACCAGCTGTTTAAATAAATTCTGTTCTGCTTTAAAGATTTTTGCCCTTTGGGAAGAAAGTCATTGAAGTATTGAGTGGCAGAGCCCAGCAAACATGTTAGAATGTAAATAAATCTTCCCAAAACTTAAATCTCATTTTCTCCTGCGAGATACTAACCTATAAAAAATAAACATTGTTTATTGAACCAGTTTGTACGGAGCAAAACTCTGTTAAACGATAGGGGGAAAATATGAATTTCTATGTCCCCGGTACCTTGGTTTGCTAGAGCAGAGGGAGCTATTTGATATGTACAAGGGCAGAACATAAAATTAGCAGTTCTGGCGAGAGAGTCGTGCAAATTTGTGCTGTCGTGCGGCGGTGGTCATATTAGAATTAACAGGAGAAAAATATGTGTCGCTTGGCACCTCTGCTTAAGGGCTAATTTAATTATGCCCCTATTAGCGCTGACTTATGTTTCTGCCCTGGCCGGCCTTCTCTGGCTCTTGTTTATTTCCAGAAATCACACTTGTGACAGCTCTCGTGGGCCGTCCAGCAGCGAGCATTTTCTCATTTAGCTGAAAATATTTCAGCTTTCAGAAGCCAGCGAGGCAGGAGGACTTGCTGTGTGTGACTCAGCGGGTCGGGGCAAGATTCTTTGCAGAAATGAACTCGCTCGGCCTGTTCCACTGACTCCGGCTGCAATATCTGTGATGTTTCCATTTTTCAGTCGAGCGGACGGGCCTCCGGCTGGACACGGACACGGCCCCCGGGGGACCCTGGCCTCTCCCATGGAAGGGCAAGAGGTGGACGGCACCGGCCTCGCACGCAAGCTCTGGGGCGGCTGGGACTGGGAGGCCGTGCTCTTCCCTGTTGAGGTCTCATGTCTGTTCCTTCCCACGGCCTGTTTTTTTTCTTTTAAGAAATTCACACCTGGCCTGCGGGTGTGGAGCTGGGGCTGCCATTCACCTCCCTGCTGCAGCGGGGAGCACAGTCAGGGTCCTGGAGAAGACACCAGGACCAGAGGACCGCAAGATCGGACGGTGCCCCCAGGCCTTGCTGGCCCTGTGGTCGCAGCAGCCGGAAGCCCAGATCCTCTCGGAAGCACCCGGGAAAACCAGGGATCTTGGGGGTGCTAAGGTGTCTGGGCTGCACAGAGGAGCAGGGCCGCTGGTGTCCCCAGCAAACAGCGTCCAGGCCTTGCGTCCTGCCCAGCTCTCCGCCCAGCGTCCCCTGGGAAGGTGCCACGCGGCTCCCCCTGGCTCCTCCAGGACTTGCTGGTCCTGCTATGGAGCACTGGACAGCCCCGGGAGAAACTCCGTATCCCTGGTTCTCAGGGCACCGGCTGTTCCCGCGTGGACACCTGGCCCGGCCAGGCCAGCGCTGGGCCCTGGCCCTGCTGCTGTGCAGCCATCCGACTCTGCCTGGTGCCCTGCTGACCCCTTCTCCGGAGTCGCCTCTTGGACACTCAGTTATTTGGGTTCCTTAGTTTTGAATTTTCCAGTCGACCTATCCCTTGTCCGACATCAAGGTGTCCTGCAACCTTCCAGATCAAGTAGGACCCTGCTTGACTCTCAGCAGCTCCCGGCACCTCATTGAGGGGACGTTGTCAGTATTCCTGCTTGACAACTGAGGAAACTGAGTCCCAGGGAGGCTGAGTGGAATTCCCAGGCCACAGACTGTAGGGTGACCGTGTAGGGCTGGGAGGATGAAGGACCAAACCTTCTTAACTGGCTTCTTACTGTTTTGCTAAACAATTATTTACTGAGTAGATGCATGGGCTGGTGAGTTTGAGGGGCAGTGGGTGTGATGGCAGGAGCAATAGCAGCCCATAGTTTCAGAGAGGGCAGGTGTGTGTCCAGGCAGGGTTCTGCTCAGTGGGGGCGCCTAGAGGAGACAGAAAGGAGAAGGAAGGGACATCCATGAACCCCTCTCACTGGCCGGCACTGAGTCATGTGACTGCTGTCCCCTGCAGATGCATCTGGGAAATGCCATATTAACAGTCAGGGCTCATTTTCTCTGAAACCAAATTGTGCTGACCTCTAGTAGAGGACCTGACCTGGACAGGGTCCAGACCTGAGGTCACTGGTGATGCTCCTGGACTGGAAGGCCACAGGCACATTTGTTGAAGCACAGCCCTTCTGACAAGGTGTTTGCCTCCTAGAAGTTTGGACACTCCACTCACTAACATTAGAAACAAATCAGTGTGTTTCAGGAGAACAGGAGCCGTCCGTGGTCTGGGTCCCCTGGTCCTTGAAACTGGCGGCTTCTGAATGACAGCCCTTTCACAGAGGAGGAAATCGAGGCACAGAAAGGTGGTGACACAGTTGCTGAGCATCAGAGGGGACTCATCCCAGCCCCAGGCTGCAGGATTCCCCAGCTTTGGGCCCTGGCTGCCCGGGCTGGCGGCCTTCAGCCCGCTCCTCTGTCGGCCACTGTGCTGCCGCCCGACCCAGGGGGCAGGGTCAGGCGTGCGGGTCAGGCGCCCCATTCCTCCCAGCTCGTCCTCCTACTTGTAGGATTGGGTGTTGTGAGGCCTCGTGGGAGGACCAGGTAGGAGTGGGCATGTGGTACCCGGCCCTGGGCAGCACAAGAGCTGTGACCACCATGGCAACCTGATACAGGCCCTGGGCACTGTGCGTGCTCCCCAGGGCAGCCCCTCGCCCACGGATGTCATGTGACCACCTTGGCTGCCCATCCTCAGCCATGGGAGCACCCTGACCACCCTCCCTGAGGCCGGCAGTCCCTGGGCGCTGACTGCTGGCTGGGCCTGGGCTCACCCTTCTCTGGGGGTTCTTGTCCACAGTGTTGGGCATCAGACCACCCCAAGGGACCAGGGCAGAGCAAATGACAGGGGTTTCCCCATCACGGATCCACGGATCCTCTGTGAAGACACCAAGGAGGCCCCGCCGTCTACCACGAGCCTGGAAATGTGGCCATGAAACAGGCTGGGAGGGGCTGGGAAGACCCGTCCTGGGTGACCACACGAAGCCTCTCGAGCTGTCAGCAGCCTGTCCCAGGGCGCAGCACGGCCACCCAGGCCTTGGCACTGCTTAAGTCAGGGACGAGTTTCCCAGCTCCAAGGGAGCCCAGCCTGCCCCTGCCCGGGGCGGCAGGACGCCTGAGTGAGTGACCACTTCTTCCCTGTGGCTTGCTTTAAAAACCAAACAAACAGACAAACAAACACTACTGTTAGAGTAAGTTTTTTATTTTCGATTGTCACCTAGGAACAGCACATGGTGATGGGTGCAGGGTGGCAGCCCGGTGCCCGCATGCAACGTGGGCTGATGGGATGGGGCACGGTGAGCTCCATGTGGGGAGCCCGGCAGGATGCTCTCCCGGCTGTGACGAGATGCTCAGGGCTGCTGTCAGCCTCGTTCTGCACCGTGCTGCACGTGGATGGATGGGCTGCTCCTCTCCGGGCCCGTCCCCGCTCCCCAACGCCAACCCAGGCTCTGGCCACCACTCTGCTGTCTTCCGAGATCAGCTTTTTAGCTTCCCTAGGAGTGAGGACACCAGGCTGCCGGTGACACAACTGTGCTCTTCTTACATCAGGCAATGTCCACCGTCCACCTCTTCCACGCATCGCTGCAGACACAGGCTGCCCAGCCACCAGGAACGGGACCGAAGTCCAAGGACAGCCAGCCTGGGCTGCCTTCAGATGCGTCCACCTCGGGAGCGGGCTGCTGATGACCCGGCAGCTCTGTCTCTGCCTTTGGGGACCCCACCCCCATTTTTCTACTAACCAACACCACCGTGTTTGAAGCTTCGCACCCCTCTGCGTCCCTGCACCCGGCTGCCCATCTGCGGGCCCTCTCCGGAGGAAAGTCTGCTGGGGTGCTTCACCACTGCACAGCGGGGCTTGCTGGGTTCCCTGCTGCGTTGCTGGAGCCCCTGGTGTCTGCCTCCCTCGCTGGATGAGTCCTCACCCTCCTGCTCCGTCCTGTTGTCCGTCCCCTTGCTCTTGACGTTGCCTTTGCGGCCCAGAAGCTTCTCCACGCGGCGTGAGATCATGTCAGGCTCTGCTCTTGCTGACTCTTTTGGGGTCGTCTCTAAAACCTCCTGGTCTAGACCCCTGCACTTCTGCTCCGCTTCCTCACAGCCATTTCGCAATGTCAGGTCCCACGTTTCGGGGTCTTGTCCACGTCGAGCTGATTTTCCCACCTGGTGAAGGGCAGGCCCCTGCTTCCTCCTGCGCGTGGGTGTCCAGCTCCCCCACACCAGTCACTGGGGAGACTTTTTCTTTCCCTGTGCTCCCGCTGTCCTTGTCAAAAACCGGCTGGCTGTGAATGTGTGGGTTTACTTCTGGGTTCTCTATTTCGCCCCACACGTCCGTGTGTCTGTCTAAAGTTTGGGTTGCTATTGTATTTTGAAGTCAGAGATTACAATGCCTCTTGCCCCCCCTCCACCTCCCAATAGCTTTGGGTATTTGGGGTGTCCTGTGGTTCCATACAAATTTTAAGGGTGCCTTTTCTATTTCTAGGAATAATGCTGTTGGTATTTTGGGGAGAACTGCATACAATCTGTGCATCATTTTGGACAGTATGAACATTTTAACAATGTTAATTCTTCCAGGCCACGAACATAAGATGTGTTTCCAATTTTCAGGGGGTGCCTTTTCTGGCTTTTTAAAAAATCAATGTTTTAAAATTTCCATTGCAGAGACCATTCACTTCCTTTGTTAAATTTCTCCCCAGGTATTATTTTATCTGTAGCTATCGGGGTGGGATGGCTGTCTTGATTTCTTTCTCTGCAATTATGTCCCTGGTGAATTTACAAAGCTACTGATTTTGTATGTCGATCTTACGCCCTGCAGCCTGGTGGGATTCACCTGCCAGTCCCAACAGTTTGGCGGAGTGTTTAGTTTTTAGTGTATAAAATGCTGTCGTCTGCACACGGGGGGATCTGCCCTCCTCCCGTCCTCTGTTCATGTCCCAAATTGTTTTTCTTGCCTTATTGATCTGATTACGGCTGCTAATTCTACACTGCACTGAACAGGACTAGTAAAAGTGGCTGTGCTTGTTTCTGCTCTTAGAGGAAGTGAATTCAGTTTCCCCAGCAGTGTGACGCTGGCTGTGAGTTTTCACACACAGCCTTCACTGTATCGAGGTGCATTCCAACTACATTTAGTTTTAGGGGTTTCATAATGCAAAACACTGAATGCTATTGAATACTTTTACCACATCGATTGACATGATCGTGTGATTTTTTCTTTCATTCTATTGATACGATATGTTTACTGACGGGCTTCACTGAACCAGGTAGGACTTTACTTGAGCATGGCGTTAACCAACCTGGTACGCGGCTGGACTCAATTTTCTGGTCTTCTATTGAGAATTTTGGGCTACGTCTGTCACAGTGCTGGCCCACAGTGTTTCTGGTCATTGGTGCTTGTTCTTTGCCTGATTTTGGCATCAGCCCTCGTAGGATGAATGTGGGCGGATCCTGTACTTCCAATATTCTGGAAGGTTTGAGAAGAATAGCATTGTTATTATTATGGGTAAAAGTCAGCCATGACACTCTCGGGTCCTGGATTTTTCTCTGTTGGGAAACTTTTTATTACTGACTTAATCTCATTCCTTGATCTGTTCAGGGTCTCTTTGCCTTCATGATTCAATTCTGGTAGGTTGGAGGGGTCCAAAACATACCCATTTCTTTCAGGTTTTCTGATCAGTTGGTATATCAGCTGTTCCTAAGAGTCCCTCGTGACCCTGTCTATTTCATGATCAGTTACAATGTTTCCCTTTTCATCTTCAATTTTACTTGACAGTTAAATACTTGTAAGTTTTGGTCATCTTTTCAAAAAAAATCAACTCTTGATTTTATTAACCGTTTGTGTTGTCAAATTCTGTTTCATTAATTTCGTCTCTGATCTTTGTTATTTCTTCTGATTTGTGTCTGGCTTGTTTTTCCTTCTGTAGTTTGTGAGTTGCGTTGTTGGATTGTTATCTGAAATCATTCTGTTTTTTGAATACAGGCAGATAGTGCTGTAACCATCCCGCTGAGGGCCACTTCTGCTATCTCCATTAGGTTTTGGTATGTTGTATTTTCATTTTTATCAAGAAATTAAAGATTTTTCCTTTTGATTTCTTCATTTACCCCTTTTCAAGAGCGTGTATTTGAAACTCCACATACTTTGCACTGCCTAAAGTTCCTCTGTGACTTCTATTTTATTCGATAGTAGTTAGGGAAACTGAATGCTCTGATCCCATGTTCTGATGATTTGTAGAGACTTGGGGGCATCCTGCACTTGCTAATGAGAAGAATGTATGACCTGCAGCTTTTGAATGAAGTATTCTGCAAATATCTGTGAGGACCATTTGGTGAAGAGCACAGTTTAACTATGGTGTCTATTGTTGATCTCTTGGGCTGGCTGCTGGTGAAGGTGGGTGCTGAGGTTCCCAACTATTACCGTACTGGAGTCTGACTCACCTTTTATAAAAGGTCTGATAGTGCCTGCTTTACATAATGAGGTGCTTCAGCCTTGGGGACATATATATTTACTATAGTTGTTTCCTTTTGTTGAATTGATCTTCTGTCATAGTATAATGACCTTCTTTGTCTCTTTCTACAGCTTTTAATTAACAGTCTATTATATCGGATGTAATTTGTAGCTTTTCACACTGGCTTTGTGTTTCTGTTTGCACCTTGTGTATCTTTTAGCATCCTGTCATGTTCAGTCCTGTGCGTCCTTACAGACGAGTGAGTTGTGTTTCTAACAGGCAGTATATCGTTGGGCTTTGTTTTATTTATTCAGCCTTGAAGTGGGAAACTTACATTATTCATGCTCAGAGTTTTATTAAGGAGATATACAGGGATACTTGGGTTCCTGAAATTGATTTGTTCTATGATTTTGGAAAAAATGGCCACGTTTGTATCTGTACGGGAAATATAGGGCAGTTTTCTCATTTCAAAGTTAGCCATTTGCAGTGCGACGTACATGGGAAAAGCCACTTTACTCTTGCTGTTTTATGTTTTTTCAGTTGTTTTAAGTGTTCTGTGTCTTATGTGTACTGTGTTCCTTTTTTAATCCCTCATCCTTGTGGATTGGTGACTTTGGGCTCAAAAAACTAATTACTAATCCGTTTTTCTTCTTGGAGTGTCAAAAGCCTTTAGGGCTTTATAGAGATGGAAAGTTTTCCTAAGTGATGTGCTCAGGGATTCTGGTCAGACTACACTTTCCTTTCCCAGAAAAACTTCTAATGCCATCCAGATTATGTCTTGCGTTTGAGGTACTCCAGGCACTTGATTCTTGTTGGTTATAGATGCCATTGCTCTTTAAAAAATAACTTTTATTTTCAGCTTTTCTGTTTTGCTCTAGTACCTGCTCATGGCACATCTTGAGTCATTCACTGTGGGCAGCTGGTACACATGATTGACACATCTTATTCTTTTTACCCCGCCCCCTCCCCCACAGGTTACACAGAATCTTACTTTTGGGTGACAGATTGCAAATTACAAATGTCTCAACTTAAAGTGTCTTAAACCAGTGAGGGTTACTTTTCTCTCATAGTAAGGAAATCTGAAAAAGATAATTTCTGGCATCTGGTCAGTTGCTCCAACAGGTAGAAAGAACATCTTTGTGCTGTTTGAGTTTCTTGTAGCTGCTGTAACAAATGACAAAAAACATGTAGCTTGAACAGCACAGTTGTACCATTATCTTACGGTCTGTGGGTAGAAGTCTGGCAATGGCCTGATCCCAAGGTGTCTGCGAGGCTGGTCCCTCTGAAGGCTTCCAGGGAGAGGCCGTTTCTTTGTCTTTCCCAGCGTCCAGAGGCAGCTGTGTTTCTTAGCTTTTGGACCACCTCTCTCTCTGGCATCTCTTGGACATCTACCTCTTTCTATGACCTCTTCTTCAATCCTATTCTTCTACTTTGGAAGACCCAGTGCTTAGACTGACTCACACAGATAATGTAGGGCAGTTTCCCCATTTCAAAGTTAGCCAATTCGCAATGCTATGCCTACCCCCAGCCTTAATTTCTCTCGGCCACACAGCCTAAAGCTCTCACAGGTTCTGGGATCAGGATACGGCCAATTCATGGTGAAATGATATTCTATCTACCATGCTGGGATGGCCTGCCCTATCACAGTCTCAAGATGGCTGCAGCATCAAGGGAAGGAGGAGGAGGAGGTTATTGGATCTGGGTCTTGCTAGGAAAGCAGATGTTTTCCCAGAAGTGTCCCAGTAGGCTCCCTGTGCATTTCAGGGTCAGCACTGCTCACCTGGTATCTTTCATTGCTGCGACAAAATACTTGACACCCAAAATGACGGAAAGAAAGGTTTATTTAGCTTACAGATTGTGGAGGTTTCAGTCCATAATCAGCTGGGAGGGTGCCAAGGCAGGGTGGCGTGGCACAGGGGCAGCTGTTCATGGTATTGGTAGGCATCGAAGGAGATGAGAGCAAACAGGAAGAGCACGCGTCCTCCCTCCCTTATGTGGAGTGCTGGCTTCCCGTCCCTGGATGGTGCAGCACTCACACCACCAATCCAAGCACTAGACAACAGACCAATCACAGGTACTAGACTCGGCTGCCTTTGGAAGGCCCACCCCCTAGCCGCGTGAAGCTTTGGGGGGATATCCAAACACAAACCATAACACCCAGCCACCTCCAGCTCCCAGGGGTGACGGTAAGGGACACAGTGGCCTTCTGGCCTCCCACGTGGAAGTGACAGAGAGCAAGAGGTGGCCCACAAGCTCTGCCATGGTCCCCATCTGGGCTCCTCAATCTGCTTCAGCAAATCTCAGGATCAGTGTCAGACCACCAGAAGCAGAAGGCGTGAATGCATTCCTTTAAGAATCCCTAGTAAAATGTCATTTCTGGAACTCTGGGAGCTGTAAATTAAGAGAACCTTCCCTGGAAACCATGGGAGGTTGTGGGCTTTAGGACTGGCTGACTGGGCTTCTAGCAACTGCTAGACCTGAAGACCCAGGAGGATGTGCAGAGACTGTGCAGACACACAGGGGTGAGTGTCAGCAGGGCTGAGTGGCGTAGGGGTGATCCAGGTAGGTGTGCAGCTGCAGGCGCTGTCCTGGCGTCAATGTGGCCGAAGGAAGGCTGTGTGGCTCCCACGGGGCTCTGTTTCATGGGTCCTTCTGTCCTGACAAAGGAGCTGCGTGCAGGAGCAGGTGGCCTATGTGGGGCTGTCAGCGCATCAGTGCACTGTGTGTGCAGCCTGTGAGCCTGGAGCACACACACACACACACACACACACACACACACACACACACACGTCTGTGGGCATCAAACACTAGCTCTGCCAGAACTCACCCCACTCACCTGGCATGCAGGATGCCCATCGCTTCAGCAGCGGGTCCCTGTGGAGGCAGGTACTCAGAACCCTCTGGGGGCAGCTGAGCCCACGCCCTCAGGTGCCAGGAGCCTGCAGCAGACGACCTGGGTGCCTCCCCTGGAATGCAGAGCAATTGCTTCAGCATGAGTTATGCCAAACCCTGTCTCCATGTACTGGTACACACAGGCTGGCTCCGCTATTTCCTGAGCAATGCTCTGGCTGAGGTTCCTACACCCTCTTCTTCATGAGATGATAAATTCTGGGGGAAACCTTGGATTGAGGCCTTTGGTCTGCGTAGTCTCACCTGGCCGGACTCAGGCCCCCTTGGCTGTCTGTAAACGTAAATGTGTTTTAGTACCTGCACTCTTGCCATGGGTTGTCCCTGCAGTGGCAGATTGGAATTAATTCACTGGGATTCCAATAACTTGTCAATGGAATTACAAATATAACTTTCCGGACTGCAACGTGGACAGGAAAGGGATTGCAGCACTGGGATTACAGGAGGTGGCCTTCATGGTAACTGGGTGGCCTGGACGGGTCACACCTGGATTCACTCCCCTGGAGAGTGGGGGCAGCGACCACGCCTCCCTGGGCCACCCTGTGGGTCTCCACATGGACCGCGGGAATGGAAATCTCTTAGCGTGCTGTGTGTGGGCATGCACAAAATGACCCAGACACTCAGTGCTGGGGTTAACCTGGCCCACACAACTTGGAACCAAACTAGGACTTGAACTGCGTGTTTAATCTAATCCAGTCCTGATAAAGATCTGGGGGGCCAGGTGCCGCTGTGGCTGAGTGGGGGCCCCTGCTTGGCAGCCTCCTATCGCCTACCTGAAACCCCTCAGACCTAGGAGACCCCTCGATCTACCCACGTAGCAGCGGAGCAGCTGACAGCACCCTGCTCCCGGCTGGGCTGCGAGGACGCTGTGGTGATCCCCGAGGACCCAGGGTGTCTTCAGTGACGGTGGCTGTCACTCTTCCCCGGAAGGGTGTGGAGAGCTGGTGTCTACCTGCAGGCCTGTTTTACAGGTGGGTAAACTGAGGCTCACAGGCACAGTGCTTGCATAGGGCCACAGCCAGAATGGGGGATCGTGTAGGCCTGAAGTCAGCTTGAAAGGCAGCGTCAAGGATGAGCAAATCCAGGGACCGGGTGGGCCGGACCCCTCCCCAGCCGCCTGGTCCTGCCGCTGGCTCACAAGGCCTCCCTGCCTGCTGTTTGTTTTGGGCGTCTCTCTCTCTCTCTCTCTCCCTCTCACGTTCCTCGCCTGCTGCCAGCAGCCGTCCCCAGGGGGACACCGGGCAGCCAGAGCCTGGGAATTCTCTGTTATCTCTCAGAGCAGGACGCGTCCTGTGCTGTGTCCCCAGCGAGGTTTCCAAGCGCAGTGATGAGCTTGCAGATCTGGGAGGGAGATTGCCCGCCGCTGTGGGGGGCGGCGCTGGGATTTGTTCCCAGGCCCTTCACACCACGCCAGGCTCTCGCCACCACCCCTCTGCCCGTGTCCCTGCCCCTCTCAGCTGCCCCGGCTGCAGGAACCCTGTGCCGCTTGGCCCGCAGACGGCCAGTGTGAACCGGCCAGGGGTGAATTCCTGTTTCCGCCCATTCTTTGCGCTGGCCAGTGGACAGAGTAGTGAGTGGGCGGGGGAGGCTGCAGCCGGGGAGGGGCCGCAGGGTGCAGGGTGCGGGGCGGCCTGCGGGGGCGCTGTGCAGGTGGACATGGCCAGCTCTCCCGGCCTCGGGGCCTGCTGGGCTACAGGCAGAGCGGGGAGAATGGGAATGAATGGACTCCTACCTGGACATGTGGGCAGCGTGGGCAGCCGTCCCCATCTCACCTCCGCTCCTGTTCCTTTTTCTTTTAGGTCTCTGGCTTCAGTTTCCTCCTTAGGTGGGAGGGACAGGACCAGGAGGGCCTGGGGACTCTGACCTGGACATTTCGGAGGCGCACTGCCCTGGGCCGCGGGGCCAGGCTCTGGAGTCCTCCTGGTGGTTCTGCCTCCGAACCCCTTCAACCCTGGCTTTTTCTTCCGTCAAGGGCTGGTGTTATTTCCAGCAAGGGGTGGTTATTGGGGGACCAGGGTGCTGTGCTCGGAGACGCAGGGCTCCTGGGGAGTCCCTGGGAATCCCCGAGGCTGCCTGGCCTGTGCTGAGCTAAAGGGCTGCGGTGGAAAGCGGATGCGGCCCGTGGACGCGCCCAGGACCCCCAGGTGTGGTACCAGCACCGTTTCTGCTGGACAGTTTTAACTGTGAACCATCAAGGGGGGCGGGTGCTTTGCTGTCCCCTGGTGTCCTAGGGCCCGGGGAGGGCAGCACGGCGGGTCAGCTGCAGAGAACTCAGTGACGCCCGCGGTCACGGCAGCGGGCATGTCAGACGCGGAGCTGTCTGTGGGGCTGCCGCGGCCCTGGCTGTCCCCGTTCCCGGGAGTGGGGACTTGTACAAGTTGGGGATCTTTATCCAAAATGCTTGTGGTCCCCAGAACTTCCAGTTCCAGAGCTTTCAGAATTTGGGGTATTTTTGTAAAAGTTCTAGGGTAAGCAACTTAAAAGCTCCGAATTTCTGACCATCCTGGCTGTCAGGATGCTTGAGGCTGGACAGGGGCTGGCATCAGGCTGCCGTCTCTGTGTCCAGGACCAGGAACCCAGAGGAGACAGAGGAGCCCCGACCTGGGCTGTGCTTCACAGAACAGACCTCATGGGCATGATGTCGGGGGACCCCGCAGGCTGGAGAAGGGAGGGGGCGCCTCTGGCCTGGGTGCCGTCAGTCTGGCTCCTGCCCTGTTTTCTGGAAATGAGTGTTCAGGCTACAGCCACACGATCCCGAAAGCGCCTGATTCCCTCTGAAAACCGGTATTAAGGGGACCCTGTGGGGCTTCTCTGAGTTTTGGGGTCCTCGTCTTTTATGAACTTTCTACTTAGTCACCTGGAATCCCCGAACAGTCTTTCACCAAGGGCTGCTGTTGACCCAGAGCAGGAAGCCGCAGTCAGGGCTGCTTTTTACGTTTATTGGCTTCTGTTTTCCAAAGCCCGCTGCAGTAAACTGAAAAATATGACGGCTGACCAAATGGTCTCAGGCTGGCGTCCTGAGGCTTTTTTTTCTGAGAGGGAAACACACACACACACACACACACACACACACACACACGCACGCACACACACGTATGCACACCAACGTGCAATAATTCACATGCACACACTTGAATGTATAATTTGTCAGGCACAGAGAAACATGCACACACCATGTGTGTACGCGTGCTCACACACACTCATGCACACTCATTTAAGCGTGGAGACTCACTTTGGGGTGGGGTAACCACCAGTGTCCCGTCCACCTTTCACAGGACCCCTACTTTCCCTGCCTGGGGACAAGCCCTGTCCCTGTCACCTTTTCTTGCATAGCCCGAGCCATAGCTCTGTTCTCTCCCAGCGGTCGGCAGCCTGGGACTCCGCCTGGCTTCTCGGGAGCAGGCCAGGTCGCACGGTGTCTGCCCCGGGGTGTAACTGTGGCTTGGACTCCTGTGTGTGGGGCCGGCGCCTCTGGGAGTGCACAGGTAAAGGGCTCCCGAAGGCCTGGGCAGGACTGCTGTGCCGCCTGCCCCAGCTGGACCAGGGGGCGTGGGATTGGATACACTCAGTGCCCACTCCCCAGGGGCTGGCGTTCTGGGGAGGAGGAGGAGGAGGAAGCAAGTGGAGAGCAGCCTCCCTGGCCGTGACCCAGGCCCAGGGCAGGGACAGAGCTGGGACACAGGTGACAGCGGTCCCTGGGGTGAGCAGCATCCCCCAGGAAGACAGGGATAAAGGCAGCTCAAGCAGACAGGCTGATGTCAGGGCTCGGGGCGTGGACTGCACGTGGACTGGGGTCACAAGAGTGGCCCACAGCACTTTGTTTTGTAGATTTGTTTCTAAAAGCCACTGCTTGCCTGGGTATGGTGGCCTGTAATCCCAGCTACTTGGGAGGCTGAGGCAGGAGGATCTCAAGTTTGAGGCAAGTGGCTACATAGTGAGACTCTGGGCTACATAGTGAGATTCTGTCTCCAAAAGAAAATTAAATAAAAAGCCATTGTACCCTCTACGCTTATTTTTCTAAAAGTGCCCACATTGGATGCACCTTGTGGTCTTGGGTCTGCTCCCTGTCTTTGAAAAGCCAAATTGACCTTGAGGTGATAACATGGGCCATGGACTCCTCATCCTATGTATCAGTCATTCACATCTTAGTAAGAGTGGGGACACAATCTTAACAGGAGGTTTTCAATGAGACTGTAAAATCTGGGCTCCTCATGAGGGCCAGAAAGAGGGATTCCGACCCCCTGAGGGAAGTCAGAGGACCAGCACTGTGTGTTTCCCTGGCTGCTCTCTGGTGGGCGGCTGCTCCAGCCAGGGCTGAGTCTTGGCCGAGGCTGGGGGCAGGGTCCTCCGGAACTCTGCCCCAGCCTGCAGGAGGAAGTGTCTCTCTGCTCCTTCCTCTGCCTGCCTGCTCTCTCCAGATGCCAGGACTTCGTGGCTGTCCCTGGGGTGGGGGTGGGGGCTCCCCTGTAAACGCTTGGCTTTGGCAAACCCGAGCACAAATCATGTCGGGGGTGTGTTTGGCCTGCCACATTATACCTCTGTGCCTGTCACCAAGGTTTTAGTTAAACTACTATTTTTTAAATCCAAATGTACGCGTGCCTCTGTAACCCATCACTTCTTCCTCGGTTTTAAATCTCATCCCCACTGCTAGGTGCTAGGTGGGCACCTGTGAACCCAGGGATGGTGCCTGGCCCCCATCAGAGAGGCTGACTTGACTTCCGGGCACACAGTGGGGATCCTTGGGCGTGGGGGTCTTTCTCTCTCTGGAAGCTTCACCTCAGGGTTACACAGCGGCACAATTGACGGTGACCGGCCCAGGGCTGGGGACGCGTCCTCAGCTGCCATCTTGGAGGACGTGATCAGGTTTGAGGCCGCTTTCCCAGAATTCGCTTCCTGACACGGCCCGAGCTTGTGGCGCCCTGGGTGCGGGCCTCAGGCCGGAGGCTGTGATCTCCTCGGTGGCCGCCGGCTGTGTGCGGGCCCCTCCGTTTGTGGAGGGATGCATACCGTTTGTCAGTGGCTTGGGGTGACTCCCGGGGCACCCCTGGGAGCAGCGTGCAGAGTTCAAGGCTGGGCGCCTCGCTGTCATTATCAGATCTAATTGTGGGCTCGGATTTCACAGATCGGGGCCTGTGCAGGTGGAGGACAAGCTGCCCAGGTCATGCCTAAAAGCTTATTAAACCTCTGGTGTGAAAGGTAAGGCCATCTGGACGCCATTTGACAACTTAAGTGGTAATTACACCATTTGGCGCAGGAATTAGGGAGAGCCGGGCTTGAACCGTGGCGGGACGGGTTTTATTTGGAGGGGTGGCTGGTCATCCGTCCCTAAACCTCCACCCTGTTCCCGGCTGCTGGCTTCTCCGCCTGCTTCTCAGGGCCTCGAGCTTGGCAGGGCGGGATGACCAGCGTCCCCTCCCCTGCTGCCCAGCGATGCCAGGGGGAGGCGGGCGGCGCCCCGTGACATTCCATTCCGGCAATATGGAAGTGTTTAAGCGGGGTTTGCACCAGCCAGGGTAGCTGAGATCTGAACCTTTAAATTACAGCCATTCCTGGGCTGAAGAAAAGTAAATAAACACTTCACAGCTGCAGCCAGCGCAACCCAGAACCCGGCCATCCTTCTGATTGCAGGACAAGTAATTAAGTGGGAAATGTGAGCTCTCCACCGGGTGAGATGATAGCTCGGGCCGGGGCCGCAGCCCTGCCTTTAACCCTCGCGGGGCCGGCGGCCGGGCAGCCAAAGGGAGCCCCGTGCGCCCCGTGGGTGCGGCCTTGCACACCGCAAGCACTTCTGACAGGTGTGCAGCATCATGGGCTGGGTTCATCCCAACCCCAGGACCTCAGGACGTGACTGTGCGGAGACAGGGGCCTGATTCAGGAGTCGAGGACACTCGCCAGGGGTGGGCCGTGTGGGGACAGCTGAAGATGACCTTGTGAGCTGAAGACAGAGGCTGGCTCGGGAGGAGCCAGCCCTGCAACACCTGGATGCTGACATCCGACCCGGCATTGCCTGCGGTGTCACCAGGCCACAGGTGCCAGGGCCACCGTTGCTTGCATGGCTATGCAGTGTCATCCAGAACTTGCAAGGGGCAGCTGGGTGAGGGCAGCCCAGTGCGGGCCCAGAGTGTGTGCAGTGACAGATGTTGGCCAGGCAGCGGAGGAGCTGTGTCCCGAGCAGGGGGCAACATGGCACCGGGTGGCAGGGGGAGCTTGTCCTGTTCAGAGAAGCAGAAGTTGGCACAGAAGTCGGGAGACGTGGCGGGAGGTGCCAGCCTCCATCCCTCCTTCCCTGATGCAGGACGCTTTGCCAGGCTCGTGACCTTCTTTGCAGCTGTGACGAGCCACATGCTGGGAAGGAGAGGGGTGCCCTCTCCCCGGTCCCCTCCCAGGGCTTGGTGCAGACAGTGTGAGCTGCCAAGCAGGAGGGCCTGGCAGTGCCTGAAGTGGAACCGCCCTGTGGGTGAGAAAACCATGTCTGACCCCTGTGCCACCTGAGCCGCTGGGCTCGGTTTCCGCTGCAGGAGCCTTGGCACCCGGCGCTGCCATCCTGCGGGAGTTTGAGGTGGCGAGGCGGCTCCCTGTGTGATTCAGGGTTGCTCCTGGCCCCCTTCCAGGACTGTGGGGACAGTGGCCAGGCGGCCCCTCCTGTCACCTCACTCAGCCAAGGTTGCCGCAGCCTGCCCACCAGAGCCTTCCAGGCCACATCCTCACCCAGCAGAGCCTGCTCGGGACTGGCGGAGGAGTGGATGGGCTGGGGTGGACAGGCTCGCCGTCCCGCCACTTGGATGCCGTGGCCAGCAGACACCAGGGCAGGGGTCCTTCTGCTGGCAGGTGTCTTGGGAGAGCTGTGGGAGGCCTTGCCTTGATTTTCCCGGGAGGCACCATCATGGGCGCCCGAGCAGGGGCTGGCCAGTGTCTGGGTGGCAAAGCCGCACCTGGTCACCGTCCCCCCCAATGCCAGCTGATCCAGGCACCCGGTCAGTGACATCCTGTCCTCTCAGTGGCAAGTCCTCTGCTGGCCATGGTGCTGCCATCTCTGACTGCTGACACAGCTTCCGTGCCACCTCGGTCCTGGGCCGCTCCGCCCTCCGCACTGACCCTTGGGCTCTGTAGCCTTTGTGTTTCCACTGGCTTCTGCCCGAGGCCCATGCTTATCGCCCTTAGTTTGCACTCTGACCCTGGAGGCAGGGACATTTGTGCTGTCACAGCTGTCATGGGACAGCAGATGTGGCCCCGCTCCTGTGGTGCTGCGGGCTCCGGGGCCCAGTGCCCCTGACTTCAGAGCCCCTCTGCCAGCACGGTCTGCAGTGCCCCAGGCTAAGGGCCTGGTCCGTGGGAGGCTGCAGGGCGAGAGCACGGTCTCTGAGTGGGGCCAGGATGAAGCCCCAGGCCCAGGAGGCCAGTCCTGGAGTGGGGAAGGGTTTCAGGGAGACCTGGCTGCTGACACCCCTTTAATAATTACGTCCTCACCCAGGTATCACCTGTAAAGTGCAGGGCTCCTCCGTGACCAGCAGGCTCTGGGCCCAGCAGCAGCTCCCTCACCTGCTCCAGGGGTGGGTCATGTCCAGAGGTGCTGTCCCCTCGTAGGAGGGGACTCAGCCAGGGCTATGTACCACTCAGGGCGGGGCAGGTGCCTGCTCCCTGACACCCCTGGAACCCAGCCTGGGCTGTGGCTGGAGGGTCATAAGGCCCGTGCAGCTGGAGACAGGGGACTTCCTGGTTCTGGAGTCCAAAGTGAGTGGCCTTGCCCCGTGGTGATGTCACAGGCCCGGGATGCCGGTGACCTCGTGCCCTGGTGATGTCCCCAGCGCAAGTGAGCAGCCGGAAAGCTGTCAGGGAGGGCGTTGCCCCGGCCTGCCCTGCGCATCCCTGAGTCCACCCTGCCCAGCCTGGCCCCGCCGCCCCACCCTGCGCCCCTCTCTCAGGCCCGCAGCCTGTGGCAGTGCTGGGTCCCAGTGGCCCTGCTGGCCGAGTCTTGCTGTTGGCAGCCGAGTGTTTCCGGGTTAAGCCTCGTCTGGGTAATGGCAGGGGTGAGGCCAGCATCCCGGTGGCCCCTTTCCTGGGGCGTCCTGACAGATTGAAGGCCCGTGGCTCCAGGCGTGCTGGCCACTGCCAGCTTCAGTGACCCGAGCAGGGGGAGCACAGGACACGGTGCAGGCTTCCCCTGCGGCGGCCTCCTGCCCCTGGCCTCAGGCCCCACTGCCAGGGCGCCCGTGGGAATCCACTCCGCTCCAGCTCCCGCTCCTGGTCCGCAGAGGGTCCTGCAGCATCCCCTGCTCCTGGCCAGGGTGGGAGGGCCTGGGGGGCTGGAAGAGGACCCACGGCTGTGTCTCAATAAAACTTTATTTACAAAGCAAGGAGCAGGTGGCTTTGGCCCTTGCTGGCCCTCGTCTGTCTTGGGATGTGGGGTGCTCTCAGGATGTGCGGCCTGGGGTCTTTCTCTGAGGTGTCTGCAGCACTCAGCCGGCCACCTTCGCTGTCTGTGTCCGCAAGTTGTGCCCATGTCACAGGCAGAGGAACCCTGCTCAGAGTCTCCTCTGCGGCCTGAGATGATCACCCAGGACTTTTCCTGCATAATCAAACCAGCCTGGGCTGGGCGTCAGCGGGCTCGGCTGCCTGTGGGCTGTGCGGTGCCTCTCAAGGTCCCGGGCAGCGGCGGCTGCAGGAAAGCCTCGGGCTGCGGAGAATTTCTCCTTCACTCAGAGAGCTGTTTTTTGCCCAGTCAGGGCAGTGTGCTCATGTGTGTGTGTGCATGTGTGTGCGTGCTTGCATGCATGTGTGTTTAAGACTGTAGGGTGCAGGGGAAAGGCTCCCCTGCAAAGGGAAGGTGGGCGCCCTCCCCTTCCATTCCCCTATGTTTAGTCTCTGCCGTTGAGGCTGCGGGATGGTTCTGAACTCACCGCGGGCAGGGTTTCATCCAAGGGGCGGCTGTTTGCATAAAGACAGACGTGGATATAGATTTCAAGGTGCTGGGTTTGTGCTGCTTTGGTCCAGAACCCAACCGCATCTGACGACTCCAAAAATGTCCTGAATTCCAGACAATCTCTAGGGCTTCAAAATAAAAGTCATTAATCCTGCATTTGAATTTAATATTTGAAATTTTATCCTAATCTTTTTTTTCCTTCCACATGAATTAACTTTTGAAAAGTTGGAAAGAAATGTGGGGTTTTTTTTTTTTAAAGGGAACATTCTTCACAAAAAGGGTATAAAATTAAACTAGGTTTGACCTCTTGAGCCGAGCAGATTTTCCACCTGTTTGGGGCAGGAAATGGGCCCGTGGGGGGAAGGCGGCTGCTCCCGAGGCAGGCCGGAAGCTGTGAGTGTTCTGGCCGGGGCGCTCTCGGCCGTGTGAGGCTGTGGGCGCCTTGCTGGCGGTTTCTGAGAGGTGGCAGTGGGTCCCCCAAGAAGCATTTATGCCTCACCCTCTCCAGCCAGAAGTGCACAGAGTTCTGCAGGAGTCACGTGTGGGGTCCGGGAGAGGCTGGGTTTCGTCCTCCTTGACCAAACTTTCTAGTATGATTGCAAACTGGGGCACAGACCCCAGGGCTGTCCCGGGTGACCTGCTGGAGGAGACAGCAGCTGGGGAAGGAGGGTCTGGGAGTTGTGGGTGGGCAAGTTTGGGGCTGGAGCGGGGAAGGGAGAGGAGGTCCACCCGGGGCATGGGAGGCTGGAAGGCTGCAGCTCCTGGGGCAGGCTTGGGGGGCTCTGCCTGTGACTTCTGGCACAGATGATGGGGTCCCCTTGGGGCAGAGGACAGGCCTCTTCTGCGGAGTTAGCACCCCCTGCAAGTGACAAGGGTGTCTGCTAATTCGAACAGCCTGGGCTTGAGTCCGTACTGCAGGTGTTCTGGGAGACACTGAAGTCCCCTCGCCTGTCCAGGCCTCGGCCTTGTCCTGTGGACCTGGAGTCGTCACTGGGCCTGGACAGAAGGACACATTTCATGGGTAGCCTGGGGTGGGCGCCACCAATGCACTCAGAGAGCAGCGGCCTTCCTTAGGAAGCCAGAGATTATTTTTATTTTTTAATTTATCGCTGACATCAGGGTAAAGGAGGGGGCAGCTGTCCCTGGGCCCCGCCTCTGCCCTCTCTGTGACTCCCTCCTCCTTCCCGGGGTGGTCTCTGACCCCCACGCTGATGTCACTGCCTGCAAATTCCGGGGGCGGACAGGGACACAGGGGCTCCTCCCGCAGGCCTGGCTTCCAGTCAGGAGTCGCAGGCTCCTTCCCTGTGGAATTTACGATCCCGAGGCCCAGCTGACTTCCTCGATCCAGCAGAGAACGGGGGCTGGCTGCCCCCAGACTTAGCAAGTGGCAGAGGGGTCCCGGAAAGCGGAGATACCTATTCTGAGGCCCAGGCCGTGAGGCCAAGTTCGTACCCAAAACCACTGCCGGGGCTCAGCTCGCCCGGGACCTTGCTGTGGCTCAGTTTCTCCACCTGACAGAGAGGAATTTGGGCTCATGGCCATGGAAACATTCTCTGCATCTCTGAGTCTCCTGTGGGCAGGGGACTATTTGGATTTTTACCTAAATAATTCTTCAAGGCCAGAGTTCAGTAGCCCGTGAGGCGCTTGCCTTCTATGCAAAACCTGAAGGGGTTCCCCAAGGTGACGATCTGGAGATAAATAATTGTCTAAAGCAATATTTTTAAAAATAAAAATGCAAAATTCTTGAGCTAAACGTCTCCCTTTTTCCTGAAGGCGGGGCTCGAGTGACCACGTGTTTCCTTTCCCCTTGGGTTCCGGGGTGGCTCCCAGGTCCCCATGTGGCCCTAGCAGGGACGAGGGGGGTGGGTCAGCAGGGGTTGGGGTCCCAGGGGCCACAGAGGACAGAGGACAGGAGGACGGAGGACAGTGGAGGCCACAGAGTCTGAGATGCCCGCAGGAGCCATCGTGGTGCCCAGGGTGGCAGGAGGAGGAGGCATTGCTTAGCCCCGTGCTCAGCCATCTCTGCCAGCTGTCAGCGGTGCTGTCCGAGGGCAGGGGAACCATCTGAGGACGGATGTGTGGAGCCAGTGGTACCAGAGCTGACCGAGGTTCTGGGGGGAAAGTGGAGCCCAGACCCCCCCCCCCGTAGGTCCCACCACAATGTCCCGGTCACCCTGGCACCGCCGCCCCAGATTGTGTGGAGGACGGTGAAGCCGCCTTCCTGTGCAGCTCCTGGTGTGCAGGGACACGCCTTTGGCTCTCCGCAGGATGCTTGCTTGTCACTGAGGATGATAGTCTGACAGCTGTTCCTGACGGTGGCACCCACCACTCACCTCTCCAATACCCTCAGGCTGGAGCTGGGTCTTCTCTGGGTGCCCAGGGGCCCAGATGCCATCTGTCCCCTTGCCTAGAGGCCGGCTTTTATCCCAGTCCAGCTGTCTGACCCCATCCTTGGGGACTCTGTCTCCCTGATTCTCCTTGCCCTGTCTACAGCTGGGCAGCAGCTGGTCCCAGGGCCCTGTGCTTGACACTGTAGTGCCCAAGGGACATTTGGAAGGTGTCACTTGCTTTGTAGAACCAACATGGCCCTCCACAGTGAGGTGACCCTGTCTCCTGGCCTGTGGGTTGGGAGGGCTGTAGCCTGGCCCCTCAGAGTCCTCCGTCCCCTCTCTAGAGAGGGGACCATCCAAAGCTCACCCCAGTTCTTTCTGGGTGTTTTTCCTCCGAGCTTGGGGTCATGCTGTGGTCCCTCTGAATCCCCAATTTCTATGTACTGTAAAGATCTGATCATCTATGTACTGTAAAGATCTGGTCATTCGAGATGAGACCAAAGCCACTGGAGGGGAGACAGAAGGCTTCCCATGGACTTTTTGGTTAACCTGATTTGAGGTTCGTTTCTCCAACTTGCAGCTGTGAGCCTGCACTGGCTTTTGTGTTGCTAGGACGAAGTGCCTGACACCTGTGATTTGAAGGAGAGGTGTGTTTGGCTCACGGTTTCAGAGGGTTCAGTCCATGGTGTGGCTCCAAAGCAGACACTGCATGGTGGATGGGAGGGTGAGAAAGCTGCTCAACACATTGATCAGGAAGCAGAGGAAGGGACGGAACTGGGGACAAGACCACACCCTTCCAGGTCACACCCAGGGACCACCTCCAACCAGGCCTTGCTTCTGGATGTGAGACTTTCAGGTGACAGTGCAGATTTAAGTCAAAACAAGGCTCCCACTAAATATTTAACTGCCACCAGTAAACAAGGCCGTTCTGGGAGGCCACCCGGGCTGCAGCCAGCATTGGGCTCCTTGGCACCTGGGCTCAGGGCGTTAATGGCTGTGCTGTCCTGATGTCTCCAAGCCCATGCTGGGGTGAGGAAGGGGCAACCTGAGGGCCAGCTGGGTTCCATGCCCAGTCTGCACTGAGACTGGGTCACAGCTCTTCAGGGATCTTGAGCCATGAGTGGGGGTGGCCTACAGTCCTCAGGGACACAACGAAGGGCACATCAGGGGTTTTCCTCGCAGACTGGGGCTGAGCACCCTGAGCTTGGGGGCAGAGTGTCCTTCACCCAGAGTGACCACAATGAGGCTGACCTGGTCAGACTAGAGCTTAGCAAGTCCTGCACACCTCTAAGCCCGTTTACTAGAAGGACCCAGTTTCTACACAAACAACAGCCGTGCTGAGCATAAATATCTCTTTTCTGGTTGTCATCGTGGGGCAGCCGAGGCTGCTGCTGATACATAAGGTTCTGGTGTCCCGTGGAAGCATTCTGCTGTGTTACTGAGTTCCACGTGGATGGGATCCCCTGCTGCCCTTTGAAAATTGGGAAAACCTGTTGTTTCTGTGCTGTTGATGAAAATCCAGAGTAAGTTACTGTGACAAAACCAACCAGGAAAGGCACAGGAGCTCGTGCCTGTAATCACAGCTACTCGCAAGGCTGAGGCAGGAGGATCACAAGTTTGGGTCCAGCCTGAGCAGTTCGTGACCCAGTGAGATGCTGTCTTAAAATAAAAACATAGAAGGCGGGGGTGGAGCTCGGTGCTCCCTGGATCCAACACACTGCACTACAACCACAGCAGGAGAACGACCAGAGCCAGGTGACGGGGAGAATCCGTCATCAGGCCACAGGGGACAACCTCGGGGATCCCCAAGATGTCCCCAAGCCTCTCTCCTTGGCAATCGGGTTTTGGAATCGTTCCATCATTCAACCTGCATTGATTCTTGAGACCCAGGAGTAACAGGAATGCGATTGTTAGGGTTCTGATCCCCTCAGGCGAGCCTTTAGCCTGGGGAGCTTTCCGGTCACTGCCAAGGAGCGAGACGTGTCCACCCTGTCAGGTTCAGGGAGTCGCTGTGCTGAAAGCTGAGATCAGCTGCCCCTGCCAGCGACCTGGAGGAGGCCTCCTAGCCCTTTAAGTGGCTGCTGCTGTGTGCTTTCTCTGGAATCAGCTACATCCTGAATATGAAAAGGTCCCGCGCTCAGGTCTGAAGCCATTTATAGCAATTCCTGTTTCCAGGGTGGATTTCAGTTTTGCTGATACGGAGGGAAAATCTGCTGTATAAATTTAGTGAACATTTTATTGCCTGTGACTGTTTCATCACATGACTTTTGTTTCTTGTTAAGCCTGGGAGCGAGAGGCACTAATCAGCCAAGTGAAATCTAATTAGGGTGGGCCTCTCCCTGCAGCCCGGACAGTCCCGAGGACCGGACCGCAGCTGCCGGCCGCTCGGTGCAGCCTCGCCGCTGACACGGCTGGCGCTCCCCCGCTGCACACGAGCCCAGCCGGGGGAGTCTGTGCAGATCTGCTTCCTGAAAATGAATATTCGTTGCCTCGAGGATCAAAACTAAAAATAGCCATAAAGCACAATGGAAATGCATTAAATACAGCCCTGCAGTGCACGCGGGATGGGTGGCCCTTATGAAAATGAGGAGATGCTTAGATTAACAGCAGGGATTTCTTTCCTTCTGGGCTGTTTCCAGGTGGGAGAGATGGGAAAGACATTCACGCAGCTCCCCAGGCGTCGGCTGTTTACACCTGGGCGCACGTGGGTCCCCAGAACTGAAGCCGCGATTGTGTTTCTGGAACGTGCGCTTCCCTGCCCGCTCCGGAGAGTCCTGGCCTCTTCCCTTCCAGGCCCCTGCCTGGCGTTCCAAGTGTTTCACGTCAGCAGCTGCCAGTGGCTGAGATCTGCTAATTCCTCGGGGCTGCGGAGTAGTGAGTCCCCATCGGGTCACTTCCTTGGCTATCATTTGGTCACCAGAGTTCTGATCTTCTAAGGGAGGGGAAATAATTCTGTTCTGTAACTTACTCGGTTCTCAAGAGCATAAATTGATTCTCATACTTGAAAAAGTTTTAAATTTCATTCTCAAACTATTTGGATTTTTGTCCTTAAGCACAATGGAGTCATAAGAGCTTTTCGGCTGCTGGACCCCACGCCCAGCTCCTGCAGTTTAAAGGAGGTGAGGTGCACTTGGCTCAGGGTTTCGAGGCTTCAGTCCATGGTCAGCTGGCCCCCACATGGAAGCATCAGGGCGGAAGGGCGTGGGGGAGCAAAACTGCTCAGAAAACACAGCAGGGTAACAGTGGCAGGGAAGTAGGCATGAGGGACCCCATATAGACCCCCAGGTCACGCCTCCAGACAAATGCAGAAGTGGTCTCCACCAACTCCTCCTCGGCTTCTAAGCCAATCAGGTCGATGCAATCACAGGTGGCCTTCACCAATCCACTGATTTGTAATACTTGGCTTCAACCCAGGGCAGCCCACATCTGGGGCCACAAGCTGGAGTTCTCCCGTTTGGGCCACTCGGGGCTTGGTGAGTTGGGTTTCTGCTAACAGGACCCTGACGTCTTCCTCACCCCTCACCCTGCTTCTCCAGGCTAAGCTTTCCTCCTGAGACCCAGGGCTTCTGTAACGAGCAGCGATGCTTGAATGCCACAGTCCGGGCACTCGGGGTTGCTCTGGACTTTGTTTCTAGCATTTTCTCCTGAGAGCAGAGCCTCAGAGTTCACATCCAGAGCCCTTGCTGCCTCCTGTAATTCATGCGTCTGCATCCATCCATATCTATTCCTAAGTCACATGCATATCACGGGGACCCCAGAGAAGCCTCACTAGGAAAGCAGCCAGCCCTGGTCAGCCTGGCCATGGCCTTCCTGCCCTTGCAGAGGGCAGTGAGGTTTAACCCTTTGCACGACACTGGCCATCTCCATGGACACGCAGCTAGGGCTGCTTGGGGTAGGGGGGGCCCAGCTCTTTCTGAGGAAACAGTACACAGTCTCTTCCACACTGGAAGTTCTGGCTGTGGTGGGCTAGGAGTTGATATCATCATAATATTTCACGGGTGTTGATGCAGCCAACTTGACTCGTGCAGTAATTCCAAAAGAGCACTACTAACATTACCACTCAATGTCCTAAAAGCGGTTTGATTTCACCCCTGTACGTGCTTACCCCATGCTGACCTCTGCCGAGACTCTCTTAGCCCTACGCCCAGGGGAAACGGAGTCAGAGCCCTGGTTGGGTCCTGGTCTGGGGTCCGTCCTCTGGTCACAGTACGTGGGGGCCCAGGGAGCCACAGTCCTGGGCTCTTGCATGATCACAGCACCTCCATGCTGCTTTTTGGGTCTCCTGAGTTTAAAATCCTCTGCTCAATTTCCTTTCTTTGAATATTTTCAGTAGGTGACTCTACTGTCTCCTGACATAAAGTATCGCCGTGTGATCATCGTCTGGTTTCTTCTCTCTGGAAGTCACATACTCTTGTTGCCTAGCAGCGGAAAGGAACCTTATTGTAAAGTCTTTCCCCTGCGTCAGGCCGTCTTGGAGCTGGCTGCCTGGCTGGCAAGGTGAGCCTGTACCTGCTCTGGCTGTGCAGGTTCTCATCCTGGGGCGTCCTCTCAGGCTGCAGACCTCAGTGCTCCGCCTGTTCCCTCCTGACTCTGTTATGACTGTGTCTAGATGTTTCCCAAAGTCCTATGCAGTTCTTGGTGGGGCTTTTTCAGAGGTGGCCGGAGCTAGAGTGCGGGACTCAGATGGACGCGCCGGGCCTTGCTGGGAGTAACGGTGCGTGGTCACTGAAGCAGTCTCCTGACTGGCTTGGCACGGCCGCAGTCCTGGCAGCCTGGATGCAGCACAGAGGTCAGAAGGAGGCCTGTCCCCTCCCTTCGACTTGTCATGAACTTGTTCTGCTCTGCGATGCCCCCTGCCAAGCCACCGCCTTGGAGCCGGCTGATTACAGACTGAAACCTCCACAAACTGTGAGCTGATCAATTCTTTCCTCCCTCATTTTGGGGCTTGGATACTTTGTCTCAGCCCCGAGAGGAAAGTAAGGAAGACACCTCCTCTCCTGGCTGCTAATCCGGAGTCAGGGCCCCTCGGCTTGCCTGGTGCTTTGCTCTTTCCTCCAATGCTCAGGGCACCCGGCTGACAAGGACTGCTTTCTCTAAATTTTATTTTAAAGAGGTTAAAAGAAAACAAAACAATAAAAACCAAACCAAGTAAAAAGTGACACAGGAGCTCAAAACAAGATGACAGGAAATGAACAGCGGTCACTACATTGCAGATTGTTATCTTGGAAATGGTTGCTCAGATTATAAGATACAGGCGTGTGAAACACCTCAAACAACCGAAGGATTCACGGTTTCTTTCCACGAACTAATAGAATCAGTAGTGCAATGACCTTAGCTATTTTGTGTGTGTGTGTATATATTTTTTCTTCTTCCTTTGCTTTTTTCCCATTCCTGCTGTTCTTTCCTTTTGAGCAGCTTCTTTCCCTTTCACGATATCTATTGTACCTTTTGAGTTTTGAAGTTTCTCACACAAGGGAGACAAAACGATGTTCACACATGAGTCTGATTTATTTTACTTATGAGTATGATTTCTAGTTGTATCCATGTACCTATAAAAGCCTCCAGTTTATTTTTCTTTATGGCTGAGTAGTACTCCATTGTATAGAAATAACACAACTTTTTTATCCATTCCTCAGTTGATGGACACTCAGGTTGTTTCCAAGATCTGACTATTACAAATTGTCTGCTATAAACATGGGTGCACATATATTGACGTGGTATGAGGTTTTTAATTCTTCTGAGAAAATATCCAGAAGGGGAATAGCTGGGTCGAATGGGACCACTAATCCTAGTTTTTTGAGGAGTGTGCACCAGTCCACACTCCTACCAAACGTGGAGAAGGGTTCCTTTCCCCCCACAGTCCCCCCAGCATTTGTTACTGGTTGATTTCTTGATGATGCCTTTCTTTCTGGAGTGAGATGGAATCTCAGTGTTGTTTTAATTTGCATTTCTCAAGTGACCGGTGGTGTTGAGCATTTTTCATGTATTTGTTTGCCGTTTGTATTCATTTGAGAACTGTGTGTTCATCTCCATTTTTGGATTGAGTCTTTAAATTTTGGGGTTTGATTGTTTAAAAATTCTTTCTATGTTCTAGATAGAAGTCCTTTGACTGAAGGACAGTTGGCTAAGATTTTTTTCCCAGTTCATTGGCTTTCTTTTCACTCTGTTCATAATTTTTTTTGATGTGCAAAAACTTGTTAAGATGAGGTCCCAGTTGTAGATTCTTTGAAGTCCTTCCCCTGAAGTTTGGTTTTTTTGTTCATGAACTCTCTGCCTACCCCCGTGTCTTCAAGATTTCTACCTATTTTCTCTTTCAGCAGATTTAGTGTTTCTGTTTTAATATTAAAGATAATTTAATATCTTTGATCCCTTTTGACTTCCGTGCACAGTGTTAGACACTGACGTAGTTTTAGTCTTCAGCATGTGGAAAGCCAATTTTTCTGGCCCCATTTATGAAAGAGGCTGTGTTTCATCCAGTGGACATGTTTGGCCCCTTTGTCAAAGATAAAATGGCTGAGTGGCTTCGTAAGTGTGTTTGCATCTTCTGTTCTGTTCCACTGATCCTCAGGTCTGTTTTTTCCTAGTACCATACTGGTTTTATCCTGTTAGCTTTGTAGTATAATTTCAGGTCAGGGATTGTGATGCCTCCTGCCTTGCCTTTGTTGCCCAGGGATTGCCTTTGGTATTCTAGGTCTCTTTTCATTCCAAATGAATTTTAGCAATGCTTTTTTCTAGATCTGTGTATGCTAATCTACATTTACTAATTGTATTTTGATTGGGATTAAATTTTTGTAACAGTTTTGGGAACGGGGCCATTTTCATGCTATTTCTTCCTGTCCATGGGCAGGGGATTCCTCTCCACTTTCTGATATTCTATTCAGCCTTCTTTTTCAGAGTACTGTAATTTTCAATGTATGAATCTGTTACTTTCTATGTCAGACTATTCCAAAATATTTCATTTTTTGGATGCTATTGTGAAGGGTGTGGTTTCCCTAATTTCTCTCTCTGTGAGTTTGATGTTCCTGTACAGGAATGCTATTGATTTTTGCTACACCACTGAAGTTGGTTATTAAATCTAAAAGCCATTCAGTGGGCTGTTTGGGGTCACTGTGCAGAACACTGCGTCACCTGAAAATGATAATTAACACCTTCGTCTCTTGCATGAGAGTCGCCTTGGAATTATGGTCACTCTTTTCCTAGTGTGGATCTGGCTTGCTGTGGTTTTTGGGGATGAGTCTGAGAGCCTACCGGACCCGGCCACCTCCTCCTCGCTCACCAGGCCGCGCTGTGCGTTCTTGTCTTGGACTCTCAGAGGGACACGGATGCCCGCAGTGATGATCCTTGCCCTGGGAGCCGTCACCCACCTAGAGCCTCCCAACTGCTCGAACCCAGGCTTCAGTCTTCCTGATGCCTTTCCTGTCACCAGCGTCTCGGTCTCTGGAGGTCACAGCGTTAGCGAGTCTGCACTTCCGTCAGTCTTTCCTAATCGGAAGTTCACAGTTGTGTCTGCACTAGACAAACGCAGAGCGTGCAGAGCGTGCACGGGGACACGAAGAAGCAGAGCTCGCAGTCCTGTGCTCGGCTTCGCTTCCTGTCTTCTGGTGCTGAAGACCTCCGTGCCTTCCTCTGTCTCCCGTGAATCCCGACATCTGCCTCTGGGTCTCAGGTGCAGGAGGAGAGGTGGCGGGAGCCCTGGCTTCTCAGCGGCAGAAAGTGCTCGTCCCTGGGCCTCGGAGCTGCTGGCTGCTGTGGGCTCCTGGCGGCTCCACAGTTGGGGTTTCTGACTCCTGCTCGGGGGGCCCACATGGGCTGTGATGGCTCTGTACCTGGCCAGTGCCTCTCTCGCTGTCCCCTGGCTTGGCCAGGCCAGAGGGCGCTCACCTGGAGACTGGACAGGTCGGGCTGGGCAGAGTGGGCACCTTTCCTGTGCTGTACCTTCTGCTGCTGTGTTCCTGCCTGAGAGTGGGGCTACCACGGACTGACTCCCCCAGACCATGAGCCAGGTAAACCCCGCCTCTAATTCCGGTGTCAGAACCCAGCGGTACTTTCCAGACAGAGTGGTGCTGTCTCTGAGCTCCTAGAACACAACGCTGAACCCGGGTCGGTGCTCTCTAGCTGCTGCCTGGTCACTGTCGTTGCTGAGGCAGGAGCAGAACCACACTGAGGCACAATTGCCTGTGTGATCGGGCTCCCCCTCTCCCCCGCAGTTGCAGCTCCGCAGACCCTATGTCTTGTCTGCTTCCTGCCTGTGCCTGACGGGAACTCCCCGAGGACTCCGTGTCCATGGAACCCAATCCGCGATGTCACTTCACAGAGGTGGCCTGGGATGGCACAGTGGACCCAGGTCTACGCAGGCAGAGGCGGTGGTGAGGCACGGACGGGGCTCACCCAACCTGGGGCACGCAGGTCACACTCGGGATGACAGAGCCCACGAGGGGCAGGATGAGGAGGGGTCGGGTGGAGGGACCAGCTGCCAAAGCCCTGTTCACCCTCTTGCCAGCCTAAGGAGCCACTTCTTGCACCCCGGCAGGGTAAGAAAGCCATGGCCAGGAGGACCGGGAAGTGGCCAGCACCGAGTGGTCAGGGCGCCCACCTGGCAGAGCAGATGCCCCTGTGTGCAGCGCCTGGCAACTCTGTAACCGAGCAGCAGACGGGAAGCCTCAGTGGCAGCCAGAGATGGCGCCTTCTCCGGAGCTGGCAGAGGGACAGGAGCGTGGCACAGGCCCCGGGCACCCTGCTGGGCTGGGTTGAGCTGGCACCGGCAGGGCACACTCTTGTCACCTGCAGCAGCCTGTCTACACCCAGGAGGGGAGCCGTCACCCTGTCTGATCCTCCCGCTGTTCCCCCGGCTCTCCGGAGCCCACATCCTGCCAGCTCCTGCTCGAGTTTTGGTAAAAAGTTGAAAACTAGTTTTGGGGAACGATTTTCGGGTGAGGTCGGTGCCAGGGGAGAAGCCTCCCCGGCAGGGCCTGGCGGCTGGGCTGGCAGGAGCTCAGGAGGGCCGGGGAAATTCAACCCACTGGCCCCGCTCGGCACCAGAAGCGCAGTCAGAAAACCTGATTTATGACGCTGTCCTGCTCCGCTTCCTGTTACTTTATACCCGGGCACTGCGAGCCCGCGTGGCCAGCACAGCCGGGTGCTCCCGCTTCCCTCACCCCGCCCCGCCCTGCCCCGCCGGCCGCTTACATAATGCACACCCCGAGGGGGACCGGGCGTCCAGGGCTCAGCGTGGCCGGGTCTCTCCAACTGCCTTCTTAAAAATGAGAGTGAGGGTCACATACGTCATGTTCCTGTTTAAAGTGCACACTTCCCTCCCCGCTGGCACACCCAAGGTGGGACCGCACATCCCTCCCGCGGTCACTCTGTGCCCTGCCCCAGCTCCCAGTGACCGCAGCCCTCTGGTCACTGTGGCTTGGCCTACCCGGGGCTTCACCAAAGTGGGCTGCACCTGCCGTGGCCATCCTCACCTGGCCTCTTGTGCTTGCCGTGGCACTACCAGGGCCTGCCCTGCTGTAGTGTGACAGTGCCCGGACCTTGATCCTGGCTGAGTAGTGAAATGGACGTGGCACGACTTGCTTCTCCTCAGATGGGGACCAGAGCTGTGTTTTTGGTGCCTGTAAACGATGCTCTGTGGATGGTCATGTCCAGGTGCTGCCTGACCCCCCGTGTCTCATTCCCTGGGCTCCCACGTACCCGACTTGGGACCGCTCTTCGTTGACAGTGCTGTCCAGCTCCCTGCCTCACAGCCCACTGCAGAGCCGGGGCTCCTGGGTGTTGATGTCTGCATGAAGACCCAAAAGGGTCCGGGGGTGCGGGTGGCTGTGTAGCAGAGGGAGGGGTCGAGGCCAGGGCCTGGAGGTGGCCTCTGACCTGAAGGCCTGTCCACGCCAGCTGCACCCAGGACCATGGCCCCGGGGCTGTCCTGTCCTGTCCTGTCCTGTCCTGCTGAGGTGGAGGTGCCTGCCCCCCAAGAAGGGAGCCTGGGCCAGCCTCGGCCCCACAGCAGCTGCCTTGACCCCGCTCTGAGGCTGCCGCCTCCTGTGGACTCTGCCATGCCGACCCTTGGTCTCACCATCTGGACTTTGCAAGCAGGGAGGCCCCGAGGGTGCTGCCTTCTGAGACAGGCGCCACTGTCACCCATCCTACAGGTGGGAAACTGAGGCACAGAGTGGGGAGGAAGCAGCCCTGGGCCCACCCTTAGGAAATGGCAGAGCTGGGCTCCTGAGAACTCGGGCTCTGCACCCTGCAGCCCTCCCACGGCTGTTTCCGGCCATTGTCATACTTAGGAGTTCACTCAGGATAGACCACGTCCACCCGGCCCCAGCTGCCCCGCTGCATCTAGTCTGCCTCCCCACCTCACCACGTCCCCTCTCCTTGGACTTGGCTGTCCCCTTCAGCCACCTAGTCACCCCATCTGTCGTATTTGTGCATCTCTGACACCGATGCTCAGTTCTCAGAGTGCCTCCTTCCCGCGCTGTGATTTTTGTGCATCTAAAACACTGCACACAAGCCCCACCAGCGAAAAGATTTGCTGAGGGTTTGTTGACTGAATAATGAGTGCATGAATGGTTCTACAAGGGTGATTGGCCTGGGTCTGGCATGTTCCAGGATCTGCAGGTGGGGGTCACTCCTTGCCCCCCAGGAGCTGTGAGGGGGCCTTGCTGGCAGAGCTGGGAGAGGCCTGGGCTCCCTGGGAAGCAGGCCTGTTCTTCCTCAGTGTGAGTAGGTGACGATTTATGACACGGATAAGCACTCATCAGCCTGGAGGCGAACAGTGCGTGTGGACGCAGGGTCTCCCTCCCTGGCAGAGGCCTCTGCAGACGTGGGCAGCTGCTGCCCAGCCCGGGCCAAGCTGGACAGAGTGGGGTGCTGTCCACCCACTTCCCTGTGCTGCCCTTGGGGACCAGGATGGGCTGGCCCGTCTGAGGAATGGGGCCACCTGTGCGCTCCAGGGCTCGGGCAGCAGCACGGGCACCTTCTGGGCTGCAGGGCGCCCATGGGCCCAGGGTCCTGGCTGTGGCCGCAAGGTTGGCGCAGGATGCAGGGTAAGAAGCATCTTCCAGACCCAGCCGTCCCTGCCGTTCCCGAGAACCTTTGAACACAGTCACTGAGCTGAGGATGCACCTGCAGCTGGGGCATGGTCGAGGGACATGGTGACCCTGGCTCACGCAGCCTCTGTTCTGTGCCCAGAGGGACCTGCGTGGGCACCCGAGGCCCAGGCCAGGAGCCCTGAATCCCAAGCCTGCACTGCTCTGCTGGGGAGCAGCTCTCCTGGGAGTCCCGGGCTAACAGCTCCCCAGCTCCTAAGGCACCCCTTAAATAACAGCATGAGCGGTAAGTGCCTCATCATTTCTGTGTGTTAGGGTCCTGTGGAAAGTTCTGGAGTTTGGGGGGAAGAGAGACAGCGATGACTGCTGGATAATTGTTTTACATCCGTGTACTGGCCGCATTTTACAGTCCTTGGTGTGCACCTGGCTCAGACATTTGGTAACACAAAATATGAAGATGCATCGCAGAGATCTCAAAACCCATTTAAAACTAAAGCGCTTCAAATATTCAGTTATTGGCCTTCTGGAATTTAAAATCACAGAAGGCCTTGTCGGCAGGTCGTGGTCTTTGCTTTGTAAGAAATAGCCCACTGGCCGAGACACATCTTTGGTTTGTGCTTGCGTTCATCGGACGGCTGAGACGAGGCTGTCATGCCCTCGTCAGTCAGTCCAGTGAGGCCTGAGCGGAGCATCTCCTGCTCGGAACATGCGCCCTCCCCTCCTCTCCCTGGGGGACCTGGTGGCAGATGGAGGTTGTGAGGCTCCAGGCATCAGGACGGGCACACCTGTGCCTGCTGTTTGCTGTCTGTGCCATCTCGGGTATATTGAGTCCCCTCTGGGCCTCTGTTTTTCCACCTGTGAAATGGGGATAGAAACAGCATGGACCTTGTCAGTGCTTGTGAGTGGGGCCAGCCTGGGGCCGCCACCTGCTTTTGCTAATAAAGTTCTATCGGAGCCCAGCCACGGCCCTTTCACTGTGTACTTGCTGGGGCTGCTTGGTACACAGAGTCTGAAGCATGCTTGGAGCCTTTTCAGGGTGCAGCGGCTGACGCTGCCCTGGAGCTGGTCACGGGCATGGGGCCTCTCACTGGGGACAGCGCTCAGCCCAAGGCCCAGGCCGGGAGGAAGCGGCAGGCTCCACTGGCTCTCTCTGCTGCGGGTGACAGCGGTTGGGCGGCCTCTCTGTCCCCCGAGCCCATTTTCTCTGTAATCCGTCTGCAGCACCAACCGGACCGGGAGGCGACCAGGGCGCCAGCTGCCGCTGTGGGCTGTGGGAAGGAGCTGCTGGCTGTGGGTGACCGCAGCTCGGACAGGTCCAGGGACATGGGTCCCGCGTCCCCTGAGCCCAGCAGCTTCTGCTGACCCCTCTCACCTGCCCAAGCCCATCCACCCCTGGACTGTGACAGAGCCAGCCCCCGTGTCCTCGGATGTGCTTGGCTGGCAGCCAGGCCCACCTGGCTAATTTAAACTGAGTCAACACAGTGATGGACATCAGCACCTGTCGCTTTCGGCCGAGCATTATACATGGTGTGAGCCAGGGAGCCCTGCGCTCGGTGTGGGCGTGGATATTCAGGTGCCAGCACCACCTCTGCCCCACCGTGGGGTCTCAGGACCCTTGGGGAAACCAAGGTAGCACAGGAGCATGCGTTCAGCTCTGGACTCGGGTCGACCTCACGGCTGTCTGTCTGTCTGTATGCTGCACCAATGTTTGGTTAATGTTTTCTAAACTTGGCCGTGAGTTTTGTAATCAAGAAGCGAGGCCAACATTGCCCTCAATGAGGTGGTGTTGGGAGTCCCTTGTAATTCCCCGTGAACTCTAGGAAACCGGTGTTTTAATGTTTTTAAAGAACATTGCTGGGCCTGTCATCCAGCACTTGAGAGGCTGAAGCAGGAAGATCTTTGGGAGTTCGAGGCCAACCTGGGTTACAAAGTGTGCTCAAAACCAGAGTGAACCGCATAGCAAAACCTTGTCTCAAAAGACAACAACAAAAAGACTGTTGGACTAGCCAACAAGGAAATATTACTCACTCGATAAAAGGAATGAGCCGCTGACTGTGTCACCAGGCACATGAATCGAGCAGATTTGATCTTCACACAGAAGAATTGGGATGGTGAAGCCACAGAGCCAGAGCACAGAGCCAGAGGGTTCGGGGAAGGGGTCAGATTCTGGGGGACGAGTGCCTGCTACGGTCTCCCTTGGGGTGATGAGGCTGTGTTGGGACTGGATGGAGGCAGCCCTGCAGGTCTCCTCAGTGCCACCTAAAATCACTAGATGACTCTCTTCTGACTAAAAAATCACCCAGATGCAGCCACACCCACACCCTAAGGCTCCCAGCACCCCCTGCCCGCCCGTGCAGTGTCCCCAGCTCAGCTCCTGTGACCAGGGCCCAGGCACGGAGTCGGGCGGGCGGCAGCTCATTTCACTGCAGCGTCCTGTTCTCTGAGCGGAGGTGCGGGAGGCCAGCTATGGGGGGCCTGGACGGAGCCCTGTGAACACCCCCAGCCTTGCCCACTGTCAAACAGGGGAGCCCCACCCTGCCCCCAGGAAGAGGCGCCCTGAGCCGAGTCTGCCTGGTGAGGGGTGACCACTCCCCACGATGCCCGGGGCCAACCCTGAAACCTGGAGGTTTGGAGTTCAGGTGGCACCGCGGGGGCCGACCATCTTCTGCTCTGTTCTCCTCCTCCGTCCTCTCGGGGGCCTCCCTGGCTCTGTCCTCCTCCCCCGGTGTCCAAGGCCCCCTGGACAGCCCCGGGCCCCTGTCCTATTCAAGGTCAGCTGAGTAGCCCCTCCCCCACTGGGCCAGGACCCTGGGGACCCCCCTGTCTGGTGCCACTGGGCTCAGCGCCCTGATTACACCCTGAGTTTGCGCTGAGGGTCACACTGACCGCTCTGGACCCGCACACACATCTGGGCCCCCGGGCTCCTCACAGACCTCTCATCGTCACACGGGGACTCTCCTGCACCCTCTCTGCCTCCTACATGGGAGATGCAGGTGTGGAATCCAGCCCAGCCCAGTGGCTCCAGGCCGGTGATTCGCACTCAGCCTTCCGGCCAGCGTCCCTGGAAGACAGGGACTTCCTCCTCCAGGGATGAGGACCAGGACAATTCTGTCTCAGACCGGGGCTGCCCCCAGAAGATGGTCGTGAGCTGCGGTGGACCCTCGGGTCTCTGGCCGTCTCTGTGACAGGGTCATGCTCCCGCCGCGCGCCTAGGTGCTTTGGTCATTTTCTCTAAGTAGTGAAAACAAGGCCCCCTGGGCCGGGCCGGGCCTAACTGTGGCGTGCCATGGGCCGTGCCCAGGGGAGTTCAGGGTGTGACGGTGTCACAGAGGCGGTGAGGGCCGGTCCTGCCTGTGGGGACAGCAGCTTGTAGTCTCTGCACCCAGCTGGGCTGATGCTGAGGTGCCAGCCCCAAAGTGCCAGCGTGGGGTGCAGGGGCCACTGGTCCTGGCATTGGGCATGAGTGTCTCCTCCCAGGGGGCAGGCGCTCAGCCGTGGAGGAGCCATCGTCCCCCAGACACTGACTGAGCCCCTGCTAAGCTGTCACCACGCCAGGCGGAGCACAGCCTTCCCCTGCAGAATTCACTCAACAGCCCTGCGCCTGAGGTGCCTTGGACCCTCATCTCCCGGAAAGACAGCAAACCAAGGCCAGGGTGAGCACTGCGCCCATGGGTGCCCTCAAGGCTCTGAGATGTCTGCAGTGGAGGCGAACCGCAGGCCACCTGCCTGTCAGGAACAGCACGTCCTCCTGCAGCGGAGACCCAGGCAGGTCAGGGTGCAGGGTCCGGGGGGCTTGCGCTGCACGGCCCACACACTGAACTCTGGCCCGAGGCTGCACCTGGGTGGAGAGGCCCTGCCTCCTCTGGACAGTCGCCGCATGGCAGGGCCTCCAGGGCCACCTTGCTTTGAAGGTGTGAAGGGGTGACCAGTGCACGGTGATGCGCACCTCCCGTGGCCCCAGGATCCCTCAGAGAAGCAGGAGCCGGGCTGTCTGCTGCTTCCCATGGCGCAGCTCAGGCACGGGGTTCGCCATCACCCTTGGCCGCCCCGCCTCTGAATTCCAGCAGTGGCTGCAGCCTCGATGCCCCCAAGGGCAGAGGGCTGGGTTATGCCCCCGTGGGTCCCACTGTGCTGGACGTTGGGCAGTGGCTTTGTTTCAGCGCGCCGAAGGCCCCCACCGGGGTTGGCTCTGTGTCACTGTCCAGGCCACTGCGCAGGTGCCGTGGACCAGTCGGGGATGCATGTGAGTCCCCACGCTCGAGGGCTGGCCGAGTACTTCCTGCAGGCCAGGGCTGTTACCACAGCCTGCAAGGGTGCAACTCAGGCAGGGCCGAGGCCCGTGGGGAAACTGAGGCTCAGAGACACTCTGAGTGTTGCACTGCCCCTGCCCACACCACAGGGCCCCAGCCGGCCAGCAGCTTGTCCCACCTCGGCCGTGCATGGGCCTTGGGACAAGGTGGGTGGCAGCACAGGGCCCCGGGAGGCCGGCCGGTGGGACAGCTGTCAATGTCTCCCGCTCCGGAGAGGCCTGGGGTCTGCCGACCACAATCCATTTAGGGAAATTAACCCCGCCACTCTGCACACGGGGTTTGTGGGTGGCACAGCCACGCGCGTCCAGCAGGTGTGGGGCAGCTAATGGGGTCCAGATGCCGCAGCTCCCGCCCTGCGCTGGGTGGGCACGTCAAGCCTGGTGACAGCCCGGGGGCCGGTGCCCCAGACAGCTGCTCGGGGCACTCCCCCCGCCCCACTCTCAGGGCTGTGCGGCTCTGCCTGGGCCTCAGCCTCCGTCCCGCCTGTCCCTGTCTGCAGGGCACCACCCAGAGCAGGCGGCCTCCTTCCGTCCTGGAGGGGGCCAGGTGTGGGCCGGGCAGAGGGCATCTGCCTGCCTGTGTGACCTTCTTCCTGTCTGGTAGCCCCCATCCTGCCCCCTCAGCCCCCCATCCCTGTGACCCCACCTCAGCCCTCTTTCCAAGTACATCGGGGTCGGCAGGCTGCAGCCAATCTGAGTCCAAAGCCTCCTTGCAGGACTTCTCAGAGCCTTGATGGGTGTTCACGGCCCAGGGCTATGGAGGGGAGACTCGCTGTCATCTTCACCTCTGTCCTGCTCCCTGGCCTCTTTCCCTCGGATCTGAGACGATGGCCAGGACCCTGTGACCTCCAGCATCTTTCCTGTCCCCAGGTCGAGGCCTTGCCCTGCTCAGCCATGCCTGGCTGGCTTGCTCTCTGGTTCATCAGCAAAATTTCCGCAACATTTCCCAAGCTCACTCCCCGCCACTCCCGCCACCGCCCGAGAGTTCCCCAGACTTCGCTGCTCAGTAAGTCCCTGTGAGGGAAAGGACAATGTCCAAGATTCTCGCTAGAGTGTAAGTGACTGATAAGAAAGACCATTTGCTGGAGCACAGTGTGGCCGGAGCAAAGGACGGGCCTGAAGGTGCCGCAGGTGTCTAAGAGAAAGCAGGTTCCTTGGGCTCATGGCTCGGGGCCTGAGTTCCTCCCCACTCCCTCACCCTCAAGGGCCCTGGGCTCGGGGAGGGCACGTGAGGTATCACGCCTGTCCCTAGAAACAGTGCTCTGGGAGGCTGCACAGGCCATGACCGCTCAGCTCCAAAGCCACCCGGAGGGGAGGTGACGTGGGCCCCCGAGGTGTGTGGTGGGCACACCCTGTGCCCTGGCCTTGCCCCCTAAGCTCCTTTCCCACGCGGCACTGACCAGTCCTGTGCGCCATGGAGCCTTCTGGTCCTGCCCATCTCTTCCCCGTCCAGCCGGCCCTGGAGAACCGAGAAGCGGTGTGTCCTCCCCTCAGTGAGGCGCTGACTGGAGGCTCTATGGCTATTCCCAGAGCAGGGCGGGGAGGCCGCTGGCCGTCACCCACAAGTCGCTGGTTCTAATTCAGGGTGCGCTAATGCTCATCTCATTGAGGGCTTGGGGAGCCTGGAAACCAGAACAACCCATCCACCTGCCGCCTGGTGCTCTCCAAGACCCAGGCTGCCTGGGGCCACTCCTTCCTCTAGGTAAGGCCACCACTCCAGGCCACGGAGGCCAGAGTAGTCGCTGGACAGGCCAGACCTCCTGGGGCCCTCTTCCTGCTCAGAGAAGCCAGCCTTCCCCTGCCCGTGTGCCCCCCTCTCCGTGCGCCCCAAGTGACCCCCAGCGGCTCTGCAGTGCAGGCTCGGAGGGCTCCTCAGCCCCTGGGCACCAGGAGCCTCGTCGTCAACCACACCATGCCTCAGTTTCTTGCCCTGGCCCACGGCTGTGGCACAGTGGGAGCCCCGGGGCTTTGGGCCCTCACCCTCACGAGGCCTTCGAGGCTGGAGTTAGCACCGGCCTGAGTGAGACCCCACCTTGTCCCTGCTCTGGGCCCCTGAGTGGACCGTGCTGGCCCCTGAACCAGCAGTCTGTACTTGGGCTCCCGAATGGAGGAAAGCCCCGCTCCCCAGCACTGGCAGAGCAGGGGCAGCAGGCACACGCGCTCCCCAATCACTGCCTGGCTTCTGCTGGGGCCAGGTGGGGTAGGCGGGGCCCAGGGATGTCACAGGGTAAACTGAGGTGCTCGGGGGTGGAGCCAGTGGGCCCTGAAGACGGGACTGGTGCTGAGTGGTCAGACTCGAGGTGCCCTTGTCCCCGCCTGGCACCCTCTCCTCAGCCTTCGGTGCCCCGGGGCTGAGTGCAGGTCGGGGCACCAGGTGGGCTGGCTGCGTCTGAAGTCCTGGTGCTGTTTCCTCCCCCAGGACTACGTGCTGGAAAGCCTGAGCAGGGTGCTGTCCAGCAAGGGTTGGGGCCACAGCCCTCGAGCCTTTGGTGCTTAGCAAAGTGTTTAAAATACCACTCCCCAAGCCAGGCATGTGGGTGCAGGACTGTCATCCTGGCACCCAGGAGGCTGAGGCAGGAGGACTGCTGCAAGGGGGGGGGGGAGACCAGTGTAAGACAGTGAATTTGAGGACAGCGGGGACTCCATAGCAAGATCCTGCCTCAGAAAAAGAGAAACGAAGCAGACGCAGTCCGAGCCCCAAAAGGGGGTGATCTGCCCCTCCCCCCTTCTGTGGATGAGTCTCCCCGAGAGGCATCTGGCAGAGGGAGCCCCTCCCTTCCTGGGTTTTCCTGTCCGTGAAGGGGGTGTGGGAACAGCCCCTCACCCTGGAGCTGCTGTGTGTGTTCCAGGCACGCGGGGGCCCGGCTCATGGGATGTCCTGCCCGCTCCTGCAGGGCTGCAGGGTAGGTCGGGGTGCAAGGAGGGAGGTCCCTGGTCCCCAGGCCCCTGAGCTGTCAGCCCGGGGCACGAGAGGCCCGGGAGGGTCACGGCCAGTGAAGGTCAAGAGGGGCCGCAGGCTCGCGCCAGCCCAGACTCCAGGCTTCCTTCAGGCTCAAGTTCGAAAGTTCACACAGGCTCAGAGGAGGGCAGGGCTGGCAGCTCGCAGGCCGCCTGCCCCGGGGCGCTGACCGCAGCGGATAGCAGCGCTCTTCCAGGGAGGCCCTGGCCCCCACGCCCTGCTCCGGCTGCTCCGAGAAGGGAAAGGAGGATTTTCAGCTCTGCAGGTCCCTAAATGACCCACACGCTCCAGCAGCCAGGCCTTCCCGTGCACACGCGGCCACACCGCACCGAGGTCCTCAGGCCTGGGAGGGGGTGCCAAGCTTGATCCGGGCTGGGCGGCACAGTGGCGCTGTCTTACCTGCCTCTGTCCTCCAGCCCTGAGGGCCCAGCTGCCCGTGGCTGCTGCTCTTGTCACGTGACTCCAGCGATTTCCAGGACTGCAGAGGGCCCAGCTGTTCCCACGAGCCACAGAGGAGAGGTTTCGTGTTTTAAGGAGCAGCGGGGACGGTTTCTTTGGCTCTTGATTTTGCAGCAGTGGGGGTGAACCCATGAACCTTGGTATGGACGTGGAACTCCAGCTCTTTTTATTTTGTTTTCTTGACACAGGGTCTTGCTAAATTGCCTAGCATGGGCTTAAACTTGCAATCCTCCTGCTTCGGCCTCCTTGAGGATGACCAGCAGGGTGCTGGGGTGACCAGCACAGGCCACCTGCCTGACTAGGCACACACTTCAGCGCTGGGGACATGGCAGTGGACGACCCTGAGGCTTCGTGATATCCCCGATGAAACCCAGCCCAGGGTCTCTTCCCTCGGCTGGGCTGGAGTCTGGGGGTCTCTGGCTGCCCAGCGCTGCTCTGGTCACATTGTAGGAACAGGTGGCCTGCGGATGTGGCTTGAGTTGCCCTTGTGGCTACACGTGTAAGCACATGGTGGCTGGAGGAGGTCTGTCCTGTGGCCATGCTGTACGGGAGGCGCAGGGCAGGAAGCAGGCACAGGGGTGGACTCCCGAGGCCGGGGGACGTGGGGATTGGCTCTCCTGCGGAGAAGCAAAGGCAGCTCTGCACCCCCAGTGACCTTCACAATGCCCACTGTGAACCCGACCTTTCCAGGAGACTTTCCAGAAAGCCCTGGCCAGGGGCAGGGGCAGGGCTCGGCCATCACCATGCCTCTCTTGCCCTACTCCCAAGGACCGAGGTCTTTCTGTCCAGGTGTGCAGCTGCAAATCAGCCACAGGCGGGGTGAGAAGCCTGCACAGGGCTGTGAACGTCGCTCGCTCTCTGCTCCTCCTTGGAGCCCTCAGTGTCGGCCGGGAAGGAATTCGCACCCAGAGCCCCTGACGCTGCTCCCACGTGAGGCTGCCGCACCCCACAGACCCCTCACTGTGTCCCCACTGCTGCTTCCAGCTCTGGATGATGCCAGTCCAGGCCAGCAGTGTGCGGGGCCATCTGGGCGGCCCTCCCGTTGTGGCTGAACCCAGCCCTGTCTCCGTGTATCCAAATGCACAGAGCTGCCTAGGACTGTTCCGTAGCCTCTCAATTGGCTTTAAGCAATCTAACTCAGTCTGGCCTGGGCTGAAGTGTGGTCTTTGAAGCCGGGGACAGTCAGTGCTGCCCCATCTGCAGCTCCCAAAAACATGTGTGAGTGGGCGGGAGGGCGAGCCAGGCTCCACGCTGTCTGCTGGGATCAACCTTGGGGTGAGTGCTGTGGCTTCCCAGGCATAAAAGAGCGCACCTCAGAGCTGAAGCACCGACCCCAGGACATTGGATGCTGCTGTGAACTGCACCCCTTCTCTCTGCACTGCAGAGGGGCTCTCGGGCCTCCCCCCCAGCCCAGCTCACCACGCTCATGGCCTCCACTGTTACAGTTGCTCACCCCGAGTCACCCCCTCGTGGAGAATTAGTAAGACCTGGGCTCGGCCCTGGGCCGGGGCCTGTGTTCCGGTTAGCCATCAGCCTCGCTGGACTTGGGACCCCCTTGGCGCCCCACAATTACAAATATGCCTAGGTGTCTTTATTCCCGCCGTGGGTTGTGCTGGAAGTGACGGGTTGGAATTAACTGGATAGAATTCCAGTAATTTTCCCATGGGATTACAATACAAACCTTCCGGACTGCGACGAGGGGCCCAGCGGGGCTGCAGGGGAGGCAGTGTCTGGACCCCAGGGCGGCGGCGGACCGGATCCCCGCCCCGGTCATCCTCGGTTTACACACTCAGTGCCGAGTTCACTCTCGTGTGTGCAGGGTGGGCTGGAGCTGGCAGTGGGCTCCAGACGTGTGCTAACCTCTGAGCCCCGAGCCGCTGCCCACAGCCTTGCTGTGAATCCAAAAGCCGTGGGGGCCTCCGGGAAGGCGGATCCAGCCTTTGCCAAGTGGCTCAGGACTGCATGACCCTGGAAAGTGGACCTGTCCCAGCTCAGTGTGTGTCTCCTCCTGATATCCTCCACCCTGGCCATGTCCCAGGCCACTCGCTGTGTGTGAGAAGGACCCATCCCTGCAGCCGGCCATGCTCTGGAGACTCAGTGGACCCCATTCCCCGCTGAAGTCTCATCAGCCAAGCAGTCCTAAGCAGGGGCTGCTTCCATCAAATCTCCAAATAAGAAAGTTTACCGGTGACTGAGAAAAAGTGCCCGAGCCATTGCAGGATGCAAAGGGTGAGACCGGCGTCCATTCGCCCGGCAGGAAGGCGACCTCCCGGCGGCTGCAGACCAGCGCTGTGTGTCCCGCACAGCCCTGCCTCTGGACGAGGACCTGCGACTTCTCTGTCTGGGCAACAGGCGTGGGACCGCTGGTGCAGAGCAGGTCAGCCCCTGCTGGTGCCCTGAGGCAGGACTGGACCCAAATGCTTGGGGACCGTGTGGAATGTGTCCCTTGTGTCAAGGTGGGAGGCCACATGGCCCCGTATGAGATGCAGAGTCAAGAATCCCAGGAAAACCACTGATATTTGGGGCTACTGGCTTGTGGGGTGCTCAGCTGCTTTCCTGGGTGCAGGAAATCTCCGAGCCTTGATAACCTAACACACACCAGGCGTCAATGTGCTGCCAGCACAGCCAGCGCTTGTTAATTTGAGCTGGGACCCCATTTTCCCTTTTGTTTGTGGAGTGCATTAGCGAGGATCCACTAGCTAGGCCTGGCTTCCTAACAAACCCCAAGTGCACAGGGCCTTGAATCAGACAGTAATTTATTTCACACCCGAGACCTGGCCTCCACATCCTCTTCATTGCTACCACATTAATATGTTGCCAGCAGGAAGTGGGAAGGGCTGAGGGAAGGGACCAAGCCAGGCCTTCTTGGCTTCTCATCTGTTCACACCCACAGCCATTCCTTCCCAGGAAACGTCCCAGAAGTGTATTCGTCATTTCCCATTGGCCAGTGTGCAGTCATGTGACATGTCCATCATTTCCCATCGGCCAGAACACAGTCACATGATATATGCTTAGTTGCAAAGAATATTGGGAATTGTAGTTTTTGCTGGGTGATCATGTGCCCAACTAAAAGTCAGGGAACTGGTGGTGGCTGTTGTGCAGGCCTCCATCATCATGGAGCCCGCTTTGGAAAAGAGTGTGCACAAGGATACGTGTGGTGGTAACTATGCCAAGCACAAATTAAGCTTTGGAGAGGCCCATCCAGTGCATGAGTTTGTAGGCCAAGGTCTGTTCAAATGCATCAGAAACGTGTAATTGTGGTCTCAAAAGCAGCAGAGATTAATGGATGCCTGGGCCAGGGGTTGGGCAGTGTCTGCTAATGGGTCGAGGTTTCTTTTAGGGCAACAGAGATGCTCTAAAATTAGGTTGTGGTGATGACTGCACAGCCCTGTGGATGTTCTAATATACAGTGAACTTAGAAAAACCGAGGAGGGCTGCGGGGAGAAGAGAGAAAGTCACATCGCACGCGGTGATTGGCAGCCGCTGTCCCCGCGGACGTGTGATGATCGCACCATGGACAGAACGGTGTGCACGGAGCTGTCACAGTTTTCAGGGCTCCTGTGCCTGCTGCTCCAAGGCACAAGTGCGCCAACTGACAGGAGACCCGGGACTCAGCACAGACAAATGAGTCTGTGACCCCTGCCTCCTTCCCTCCCTCCCTCCATCTCTCTGCCCATCCATCCGTCCATCCGGCCATCCATCCATGACTTGTTCTCCCTGGTTTCAGGCCACCTTCCCACGCTCTTCCCAGTGGACTCTGAGGGCTGCCAGCCCTTCAGGCCCAGCGCCCCACACCTGCTTTCCTGATTCCCCACCTCCTGTTTAGCACGCAGCCTGCTCTGAGACCGAGTGCCCTTATCTTCTTGTTAATTCACTATGCTCATCTCCGCACCAGAGGGAAGCCCAGGAGGAGGAGATTTCTGTCTTTTCTGCTCACTGTTGAATCTCAGCCTGGCCACAGTGGTGCTCAGAACCCTCCGTTGTGGCGGGGAGGTAGTCAGTCCTCTCCCTGCAGAGCCCCAGGCGTCCCTGAGCCCCTGAGGGTGCAGAGGGCCATGGGGGCTACGGCACAAAGAGAGGGGACTAGAGGGCTCCCAGCCCAGGGGGAGGTCACAGCCAGGCCTGCACCCAGGCACAGCTCGGAGGCCGAAGCGGGAGGATTTGGGATGAGAAGGGGAGCAGGGCAAAGTGCTCCGAAATACGCTCTTGAGCTCCACTGGACGTGGAGAGGAGCTGGGAAGGTTCTCCGAGGGCAGGAACGGGATGTGGGGAGGAGGCTGAGCACCTTGAGCTGGGAGGATACGGGGAGTTGGGGGAGTCACCTCCCCACGGCCAGCGCCTGGCTAAGAAGTGGGCCCTGGCCCGGGGCAGCACCAGGTCACAGATGGCTTTGAGGCAGATGGCAAGGTGGCTGCCCAGAGACCCCACAGAGAGCACAGCTTCCCCTGGGGTGGTGCCCACTGAGCCAGGCTGAGCTCTGGGCAGGGGCCCCACATGGATCACTCTGCCAGTCATGGCTGGCGCCACAGCTGGGGCATTGTCCTGTGTGTTTCCTGTGGGGATCCTGGGTCCAGAACCCGGCTCCAGCGCTGGACTGTCCTCTCCTTGAGCAAGGGAGCTGTGAGCCTGGGGACCCTCAGGGATTCGGTCAGCATCCTGGGGCTGCCAGAGAGGAGTGGCCCCACGTCACTGGAGGCCACAGCACGCGCCAAGCTCGGCTGGCTGGCTCCTCCTGAGGCTGCTTCCTGCCTGCTGGCTTTCGGTGGCCACAGTGATGCTGGCCTGTGTCCACTCAACACCATCTTCACCTCCTTTTCCTTGAGTGTCCTCTTCTCAGCTCCCGCCGTTGGACTTAGGGGTCACCTTAAATCTCAGGTGCTCTCCATTGAGAGCCTTCAGCTCCAGATGGGGGACACAGAGGCCTCAGGCGAGGACTTGGCCAATGCTTTCATGGTGACACTGTTGGAGCCGCCCCAAGTGAGCGTCCTGGCCAGTCTCAGGGGCCAGGAGCCACGGCTGCTGATGCTGCCCTTCCTGCTGGGCCCCTCACGGTCCCCACATGAAGAGGTTGGGCCAGGTCGGAGCTGCCCATCTGATGGGTCCCATCACCTGACCCCCTTGGGAGACACCAGGTGGGCGGGGCTGTGCGGGGCACCCTGGAGCTGGGGCAGGGCCGATTCAGTGTCAGTTGAGGCTCTGCTTCCTGCGGACCCCAAAGGGAGTCCTGTCTGGAGAGCCGGCTCTTCAGCTCTTTTCCTGCTGACCTTTCCAGAGAGAACACTGGGATCCTTAAGGCACAACGTCACCTGGTTCACAGGGGTCTCAAGTCGGAATCCCTGGTGACCCAGGTCTGGCCCGGTGTCCCTGCCATGAAGTCTTTAAGGGGACCCTGAGGTTTCTATGGTGACGCCCCCACCATCAACCGATAGCATTGGGGTACGCTTCAATCCCAGAACTCAAGACATGCTTAAAGCGTCGATCAGGGGAGGGAGACCATTGGGCGGGTGCTGGACCTCCCAGGCCAGGAACGCACTGGTGCTGGCGTTCTCAGTGTTCTGGCCGAGGTCCTCCTGCCCCAGAAGTGACGACTCAGTCTTGCTAAAGGCTGAACAACGTTCTGCCGCCGTACTAAACAACCCTAAATATACCAATAGTGAAAGAATACTTTTTTTTTCTCTGCAGACCTTGAGGTTATTTATGGTGGTCATCTAGATGTGCATCGTGAGGTTACTTGTTTTAAAGGAGATGCCCCAAGATGAGATGAGCAGTATCTAGAAGGCCACGTGGCCAGGACCTGGCCCAGCTGGCTCTGTGGTCCTTGAGCACCTGGCTGCCGATGTCTGAGGCCACCACTGTGTCCTCTGTCAGCCTTTTGGTGGCTTGGACTGGGCCTCATCTGTCTGGCTCCCTCCTCAGTCGGTGCCAGGTGTGGTTGCTTGGCCGGCTGCCCTCGGGGACACCCGGGAGAGTCCGTGGGAGGAAGAGGGTCCCACCCGGACACCTAGGCTCCACACCAGCTGCCCTCTGTAATGCCTCTGGTTCCATCTAGACAGTGTGTGCTGGACAGCGGTGCACGGGGTCTAGGTCTCCATCCCTGCCAGCATCGGCTGTGACGCTGCCCTCCGCACCAGGCACTTCCTGGCTCCTGCTGCAGCACAAGCCTCGCCCACTTCCTGTGGGGACCAGGGCTTCCTGGTGTGGTAGCGCTTTGGAGAGACGGGAGGAGCTTTGCTGGTGGAGTCAGAGGCTGGGGCATCTGATGGGTTAGTGGCTGTGCATGAAGAGGGGACACAGGCCAGATGTCCATCTGTCCCTCAGCACTCAAAGTAGGAGTCTTGGGACATGGCAGGAAAAGCCCTCCCCATATGCTGACCCTTTTCACTTGACTGAGGATGTCCACGCCCAGAGCTAGGAGAAAGCTGACATCTGTGCTTTAAGCCCCCTGCATCTGCAGTATTTGTTACCAGGCGCAGCTGACAGAGACATGCTTGGTTATGGTGCTGCTCTACACAGTGTGTGCAGAGCGAGCGGGGAGCAGGATCCACGTGGCCAGAGTGCCCCAAAGTCTCCCTCTCTTCCTCTGCACTCTCCCTGAGCTCACACTCACTTTCGGTTTGGGCACGTTGAACCCGAGAATGCTGGCTGGGAGGATTTGAGAAGCGCCACAGCCGGCTGGCGGAGGAGGAACTGGACCAGAGGGAGGGTGTCTTGGGCTTGGGCAGCAGACACCGTTTCTCCTGCTGCATGGAGGGCTGGAGCCACAGGGAGCAGCACATGCTCAGGGAGCTGAGGCAGGGCTCAGCAGGGCCCAGAGCACAGAGGGAAGCCAGCTCTGGAGGCCTTGTCCAACTTCGGGGCAAGCCATGCCCGAAGCCCCCAAGCTTCAGAAGCCCTGGGCTGTGGTGGTCTACAAACCTCTGACTCCCTCTCACAGGGGCGCACAGCGAGGCAGGGCTCGCCGCCCTCAGGGGGGCCGCAGTCCACACGGGGTCCTGTGTGCTCGCCCTTCTCCCCCACCCCGCATGGCCCGCTGCAGTGGAGGCTGTGGCTGCACCTGGTCCCCCGGGGCCTCGCGCGACCCTGGAGCGCTCGGTCCCAGATTAGGATCAGCTGGCTGCTCCTGCCACCGCTGCTGCCGCAGGAGCCCTGGGCGGGAAACAGGTTAGGGTTTCCATCAGATAAGGTGCCGGGGTCGCGGATGCCGCCACTTTCTGGGGGCACACGGGTCCCGTTTCACTCCGGACACATTTACAACCTGGAAGTCTCTGGAGAGGGTGCAGGGAGGGCAGACAGAGGGCAGGGAGATTTATTGCCTTCCCAGGGAGCTGACAGGCTTTGTGAGTACTTTGTCGCTGGCCCCAGGGGACCTGGGGTGGGTACAGGGAGTCGCCTTGGCCGTCACTGAGGGGCGGGTAGTGGAGATGCAGGTCCGTCCTCTACCAGGACCACAGCACCTCTAGGGAGCATTGTACATCCCCAGGGAACCAGAGCCAGGCGCGTTAGTCGGGGACCCCTGGCCAGCCTCCGTCAGAGCTTGCCCAGCACACAGCAAAGATGGAAGCAAACCTCCACCTGCACCCCATGGTGAAGCTGGCCCTGGGTCCCCCAGGGAAGCCCTCCCTCATCCCCACCACCACCAGTGGCTGGCCTGGGGCCACCGAGGCTGAGCCCTATGCAGGACACCAAGGCCTGGGCTGCAGTTCTGGAAGTGAGCACAAGTGCCCTGCGGCCACCCCGTCTCAGGCATGTTGGTTTAGATGTTGGGGTACAGATGCGGCTGGGCTCCCTCCTCCCATAATTCTTTGACCCCTGTTCCCCATCACCAGCGGCCCCCTCAGGGAAGTCGTCCTGGGTAGCCGTCCCCAAGGAAGGCAGAGAGCAAAGGGGCTTGGCTGCCCCAAGAAGCCACCAGCTGCCCGCTGTCCTCTGCTCTACGTGCCCAGGGGGGCACCCACCTGAAGGTGCTGGGCAGCTTCACAGAGCCTCGGCAGTGCAGGGCGCTGCGGCTGTCAAGCCCGGGGCCCTGTGCTGAGCCCCGCTCCTCCCGGAGCCCACACCAGTGGGAGCTGTTTGCACAGCACCCTGGTAGCTTTTGTGAGAGGCCCATGGGGACCCTTGGGGTCCCAAGGCCCGGTCATGGTGTCCTGTCCCTGGGCTTGTTAGTTCACCCCTCCTGCACACCACTGCGCCCTGCTGGCCCAGGGTCTTCACCCCAGCTCTGGGGGTGACATGCCTGGCACTTACGGCCGTGAGCTTCAGAATCAGGCATGACCCCAAGGCCACTTGCTGCTGGTGACCCTGAGTTGTCATGGCTCAGTGCCTGGGGATGACACGGGCCGAGCCCCCGGCACAGTCTGGCCTCCACGTGCAGGGCTCTTCCTGGATTGGGCAGCACTGGTCAGCAGGTGCTTAGAGAAGCTGGGTGGTGACTGGTGCTGTCCCCTCCCGGGAGGACCGAGGATGTGGACCTGAGTCCAGAGTGGTGGGGTGAGGTCTCTGCTGTCACCGCCTGGCACCTGGGGGAGGCCGAGGGAAGCTGTCCCCGAGCCTGCCCACACCTGCACACTGGGCTCCGGCCGCCAGCCTCTGCGACACCAGTGGCTGCTGCTTTCAGTCACCAGCCCGTGTGATTTGTTCCCCGGGAAGCGCGCACATGTCCACACTCTTCCCTTGTGTTGCAACTCACGGGCACAAGCGAGGTAGGACGCTGGCTCTCGGTCCAGTGTCTGTGAGCAGCGGGGGCTGAGACAGCGGCCAGCTCCGCATTCCTGCAGGCGAGGGCACAAGGGAGAGGTGGAGATGCAGAACAGATTTCCTTGTAATCAAATCCAGAAGCCGCCGCCGCTGCCTCGACTCCCGTCCAAGAGACCCTCCAGGTCCGGGCGTGGGCAGCGGCATGGTGGATTTGATCCATCGAGCAGGCAGATTCCTGGGGTTTGGCCGCCCCGGTGTCTGCGAGAGGATTGCGGGGGAAACGTCCAAGCCTGTCACTCGGGCAGCCCCGTTCTGTCACCGGGACAGAGGAACAGCTGGCTGCCGTCATCCCCACTAATTACCAGGGTGGCCGGCCCGTGGGGGCTGCAGGAGCCTTCTGGTCACTGCTGGAGGCTGCGTCCTCCTCCAAATCCTCCTCCCGACCTGGTGGGGTCGCCGTGAGCCGGAGGTGGCCAGGATTGCTGTCCCGTGGGACAAAGCCGGCTTTACTGTGTCCAGCTCCCTCAGCGACTGGCGGTGGACACTGTGGCCAGTGTTGGCTGGGCCCATGCTGCCCAGGATGGATGGTCTGGGGGGTCAGGTGTGTCCTTGTCCCTTGGAACTTCGGTTTCTCCATCTTGTGGGAGCCCTGTGACAGTGACTCACCCGTGTGTGCAGGGGATGAGATCCCAGCAGGGTAGCAGAATCTGGATTCCGCCCTCCATCCATCAATGTCACCATGGAACTGGGTCCTACCTCCAGGGAGCACAGCGGCTGTAGACAGTGGCAGAGGCCCGGGGTACCTCTGTGCCTTACAGCAGGACACCCCTCACACACTGGTTCCAGGGGCTCGACTGGGCTCCACTGGCAGCTCCCTGGACTCAGGGGATGGCAAATCTGTTTCCCACACTGATCTGGGCTGAGCTGCAAGGCACCCTCATGAGCCCGGGCTGCAGACCATGACAGGGCCTTGAGGGGTAGCGGGCAGGGTAGACCAGGGCACAGGGAGCAGGGTCCACCCAACTCCTCACAACAGCCTGAAGGAGAGGCAGGGGTGCTTTCTGCGGCTGGGGAGGTGGGTGTCAGAGGACAGAGCATGGCCCAGGGTACAGGCTTGGATGGGCAGGGAGCCCGAGAGAAGGGACCTGCTCCAGCCCAGGCGGGCATAAGGGGGCAGGTGTCACGGGCATGGGTCCTGCTGTGCGCCTGCATTGCGGGTGAAGTGAGGTGGCCGGTTCACACCGTCTGGCTGCCTTGCCCCAGGCTTGGCCCAGCCACTTTTGTCCCAACAGCTGGCACCAAAGAGCCCACCAGTTGTCCGAGGAGACAGTATGTGTCTGTGGAACTGCGGGCTCAGTGTCTATGAGGTGCTGGACTGTGCCAGTGAAGGAAGGGCCTGCAGGTGTCCTTGGACGGCAGCACCGGAGGCCGAGGCTGGGAGCGAGCTCAGGGCCTGCTGTGAGGAAGGGGCGTCGCGCCAGCTGCTGGACCCCATGTTGAAGCCTCTGGTCCGGGAGCATCTGGCACTGGAGGATACCATGCTGTGTGACCTGGGAGGTGGCCTTGAGGTGCGGGTTCTGGTGGTGACCACAGCCACCAGGGATGGCTGAGGGTCATGGTCAGAGGCGGGAAGAGTGTCCCAGCGGGGCACGGCAGTCCCAAAGCCTCTGTGCTGTGAGTGAGCTCTGCCCTGGTCCCCCTCGGGAGGATGGGATGGGGGGGCAGGGGTTCCTAGCAGGTGAAGCGGATGCAGTGTGGCCACAGCCCTGCTCGGGGACAGGACCCACGTGCCATTGCAGCCATGTGGAAGCCCGATCTGCACTCGCTCACTGCACAGGTGCCAGGCCAACTGGGGCTGTCAGGCCCAGGATGCTGCCACCAGCAGCATCTCTTCTGCCCCTGAGCACCTGGGCGATGGCGTCTAGTGGACTTGACCGGTTCCATCGAGACCATCCACCTGCCACCCACTCAGAACTGTGTGTTTTGAGCAGCAGCTGCACTGGACACGGGAAGCTGCACTTGCAAGCCCAGGCCCAGCCTGGACAGGTCAGGGGGCTGGAGGGGGCGGGACTGGCCGGAGGTCAGGTCCCATCTGTTTGGTGGGGGGCACTGGGGCAGAAGTTCAGACATAGCTGCTGGTGGCCTCTCTTTTGGGCTGAGTGGGGACCCTGGAGGCTGTACCTGTGTCCAGCCCCCACGCTGCAGAGCCCACGGTGTGAGTAAGGATGGGGTCAGTGGTCCTTGCCCAGGCCCAGCGTCCCAGCATCCCAGGACACTCCTGCCTCTGCCCATGGGTGAGCACTGGCTGACCCCCTGGTCTCTTCTGTGCCCCTCAGATGTGGGGCTCCAACGCCTCCCTGATGGGCGCCCTTGTCCCTGAAGAGGGTTGGGGCATGGGGGGGCACGTGGGCCAGTGAGGGGGGCACCGGAGCTCTCCTTGTGATTTTAAGCAGGCGCCAACTTCGGGGATGTGGCCCTCCTTCCCTTGCTCTGGGGCTCGGGCCCCTTCTCCCCTCCCGCCGGCCCCTCCGAATTCAGGCCCTCTCCTGCCAGCAGAGCCGGCCCGGAGGACTCTGGGAGCGGGCGGCGGACAATGGGGCCTTGTCTGCGGTGGGCACTGCTGGCCGTGGACGCCTGCTCCTTGCAGAGTCAGCAGTCTGCCGGCGGGCGGGGCTGCCGAGCGGGCGCTGGCCGCACATCAGAGGCCCGCGGTGAGGGCTGTTTTGCTCAGGAAGCTGGGGACATGTGTCACGGTGGAGAACAAACCGGGGCACAGAGGTGCCGCGTGGCCCTCCCCCAGCCCCTGCCCCTTATCAGCTTCCTCCGCCCTCTGGCTGCACACAAAGGGCCGCGTACCTGGGCCGGGGGACGCGGTGACACAGGATGTTCCCAGCATTTTGGATATTTCCTCCCTGTCTGACTGATGTGTCCTAGAGCGAGCGCCGGGATTCTCCAGGGAGCCCGGGGCTGTAAAAATCTCCACAACACGGTAATAACAAAGCCATAAATCTGGGCCCGACAGCGGCTCGCTCGCTGAGACTCGGCTCAGACCCTGTGGGGGGCCACCAGGGGCTCGGGCTCTGGGGCTGGGATCCTAATGGAGAGGACACAACCAAGACCACGCTTTCTACGGCCTGTGGCAGGCTGGGCCTGCCAGACACGTTTGCATCCAGCAGGCTCGTGCCCAGCACGCACAGAATGTGCCCTCCGTGCACACGCGTATCATAGCTGATGGGCATCGGTGGGAGCTGCGGGCTATTGGATGGGAGGGCAGCCCCTTGTCTCTGTCCCCTCTCAGAAGAGCAAGCACATGACCTTACGAGGCTGCAGGCTCCCTCAGGGAAGTGGGGAGCCAGGTCGCCGGGTGCAGGGCTTGTGAGGCACGTGAAGCAGTGACCATGCACGTGCAGTGTGGTGCCAGGCACACAGGGTGCGCATCTCCCCTCCCTGTCACCCTGTCACAGCGCTGCAGCTGGCACTCGCTGAGCACCCACTGGCCTGAGCCTCCCCGGGTGTGGCTGGCACAGCTGGGGTTTCCACAGGTGACCAGCCAGTGAGGCTCCAGGCAGGGAGGGCAGCCGTGGGGAGCAGTGACGCTGGCACACAGCCGCCTCCTGGGCTTCAGGGACAAAGGAGAAAATAGGGCCTGGGCTCAGGAGAGTGGGAATGTTGGTGGCCTGCGCGGCAGGCACGGGAACTAGGGAGGCAAGGCGTCTCCACCAGAGCCTGAGCCAGGAGGACACGAGCTGTGCCTCACTCGCCCCGGAAGTCATGAGACGGGGGCTGGGAGGTGTCACTCCCTGTGGCGCAGGGCCTCAGTCCTGTGACAGGCAGAGACACAGCAACTCGGGGACATGTGCTGGCCCTGGTGGCTCACTCAGGACCTTGTTCCTGAACCCTACAGTCCAGCAAGCACAGTGACCCCTCCACAGACCTGGCGGTGCAGCTGCTGCCGAAAACTCCCCAACTGCTCTGGACGGCACGGCAGCAGCTCAGGCCTCAGAGCACACTAAGCAGGCCGTTCTGGGCCTCCTTGGCTCGGCCTCACCGTTGTCAAAGCCAATCTGTTAAATCCAGTGTGCAGGGACCTGGGCGGGGCCTGCTTCCAAATGGACTTCCAATTCCTTCCAACCAGTTGGAAGAGAACAGGGTTACTGACATGGTCTTTAGCTCAGCAAAGTGTCTACATGGAGAGACACCGTGGGAAGGAGGGTGGCGAGGGTGGTGGGGGTGACTGACAGGTAGTGATGGTGACGGTGGTGGTGATGGTGACCACCAAGGTGACAATAGCTACCATCCCTTGCATATTTGTCATTTGTCAGGCATCCTGCTGAAAGCCCTATATATGCCATTTTGTCCTCCTAGCTGCTCTGTGACACGGTCCACATTTGACAGAAGAAGAAGCCAAGGCTGATGGAGTGCAGTGGCCAGGTCATGCTGCTGGTAGGTGGCAGGTCTGCAGGCTGCCAGAACCCAACTGCATGGCAAGCCCATATGCCCCGTGCCAGGGAGTGCCACAGGCCATGACCCCCAGTCTGTGGGGCTGTGTCCTGGCCTCGGGCTGTCTTCAGCACACTAAGACCTGGAGAGTGTGGGTCCTGACTGTCTTTCAGAGTCACGGGGCTGCCAGGGCCGGGGCCCAGCTGGACGGAGAGCAGGGGGCACAGACTCTGTCTCGGGGCTCTGCAGACAGGGAGGCTCCGTCCCCTTAACCCCAAGTGTGATAGGAAATCAGTTCAGGACAGGGACTGGCGGGGCAGAGGCGATGCACCAGTGGGCACGCGCATTGGGAGTCAGCTCTCCCTGGACCAGCGTGGCCAATGAGAGCCCCTGGGTGTGCACAATGCGGGTGCCAGGATTCCAGAACATTCTGTGCTTAGTCTGCTAACTGTGAACAGGCTATGGTGCCTCTTCCAGGCTCGGGCTCCTCGGAGCTGCCCCTGGACTGGCGGGCACCTGCTCCTGGGTGTTGTGGAAGTGTAAAAGAGTGGCACGCTGAGCTCCCTTCTGTGCGGGGACCCCCGATACACCCGGGTTTGCAGTGACAGGTCAGCCCTGGAGGCCTGAGAGGCGAGGTCCCCGTGGCAGGCCAGGAGCTTGGGACTTGGGGGCTGCACAAAGCCGGACACGGGCTGCAGGGGTCACCTCCCCTCAAGCGTCTCCTGCGTGTCCACACGCTGTTCCTGAGGCATCCTCGGCCCTGTGTCAGCTCACAGGATAGATCTCATGGTGTGGAGTGTCAGCTGATAAGCTGGATAAATGTCTCACGATGTGGATATGTTACACAGTGCGCTATATTGTGTGGCAAAGCTAACAACGTAATGCGTGCAGATGACAGTGAATTAAGCTCACAGCAGGTCCTGAGGGGTTTGAGGACTCCCCAGGCAGTAGTGAGGCCAGATGGGGTCACACCCGCCCACGCCCAGGTACTCAGGAAGAAGCACTGGGCTTCAGGAAGGCGAAGGCTGCTGTGACCCTGGGAGCCCCTGACAAGGTCATCACAGCGCCATGGCCAGGAAGGTGCAGGACAAGCTGCCTCAGCCACTTCCAGCATTGCACTGAGGACAGCAGAGCCTGGACACCCACCGAGGATCCCAGCCTTCACCTGGCCTGGGTGCTGGGAACCTGGGGGCTGCCGCTCCCTTCGGGCCCCAGAGAGACCAGGACTGCATCCCCCTGGAGCTGCATTCTGCAGCCCTGGACCAGACGCCCGAGCCACGCATCCGCTCCTCCTGTGGTAGGAAGGAAAAACTCCAGACACAATTAGAAGCCTTTAGGGGCAAGTGGAAAGTTCTCAGGAAATGTATTATCATTGGCTCAGCCTTCCCCTCTCGCTGGCCGGAGGGAGAGGGGTGCGTGGTGTTCGCCTCACCTGCGGGGCTATTGCCCTGGCCCCTGCGTCCCAGCCCAGCTCTCCCCGCCAGACAGGAAATAGGGTTCCCTTCTCCTGTGTCTGCGTCCCCCGACACATTCTTAGGAGGATCATTGAGGCTGTCGGCCTTGAAGGATGGACGCCCGGCCAAGGAGGCCCTGACGACCGTGTAGGTGCAGGGATACCATCTGAGCACCCTGTGCCTCAGTTTCCCCATTTCAGGATGGCCTGAGGCAGGAGGGCATAGCTTGGAGGACATTTTAGAGTCCTAAGATTCTTTCTTTTGACAAAGAAAATCCAGAGGCAGTTTGGGCTCTTGGTTAAAAGCAGAGCTCCCGGCCAGTGGTGGGGCCTCAGCCCCCCTAGACGTGAGACCTCAGAAAGTGGCTGCCCGCGCTGGGCCTCGGCTTCCCCGTCTGTAAGGGAGGTGAGAGGAGCGGGCAGAGGCGCGGGGCTCTGGCCTCTGGAGGAGGAGCGGGCAGTCTGCAGCCTGCTGGGCACCCGGAGGGGCCACCAACGCCCCAGGCTCTGAGGACTCTGCCGCCACCCTGCGTCCCTCTCCAGCAGACCCTGTGGGCTCCAGGGAAAGGGCCAGGGGCGGGGGCCGCCTGTCCACCCCAGCTGTCCCCTGGACACCATCACTGCGCTTCAGCGCTGGTCCAGAATTCAGCTTGGGGAATGAGCCATGAGCAGAGGTGACTGAGCCTGGCAGGCATCTGGCAGCAAACGCACCACTGGAGAGCTGGATCTGCGTGCCAATTATTCCTCCCCAACCCATGCCTCAGTTTCCCCAAGTCTAGTTAGCTATTCAGTTGCTTTGAGAAGCCCCGCGGAGATGAGGGAGAGACTGTGGATGTCAGCTTGGTGCCTGGCTCGTCCGACAGGCTCCGTGGTGGGTGCACACATGGATTGGTCCAAGGGCAGTGGGCCCTGGTCCCCCCAAGAAATCAGCAGGAAATGGGGTTCGTCCAGCGCCATTGACCGAACCGTGGAGAACCACAGCATCCCCAGAGGCAAGAGACGATCAGCGGGGACCAGGAGGGCGATGGCCCCGCCTGTGCCCTCCCGCCACTCCCCAGTGTGACTTTTTCACACACCAGGGTTGCTGCTGGCAGCCGCTGTGTGCAGCTCTGGGCCCACATTTGATCCCAGCCCTGCTACAGAGCTGGAGGCCACGTGGGCGCGCAGCTCCTGCTGTATGGTGTGTGACACAAAGTCCAGGCGGCATTTCAGGGTGCACCTGAGAACCGGAGGTGTTTAGAGTGGCTGTTAGAGCTTTCTGACGGTTCCATCCCCTCGGATAAACCCAGCTTCTGCGCTGCCTGCGGTCCCGAAAGCATGTTGGAGGACACTTGGAGGACCTGGGGCACTGGGAGCTCCTCTGTCGCCACAGACACGGAGCAGTGGTGCTCTCGTAGCTGGGCCCTGCGGCTGTGGCCAGCACTGAGGGGGCGGGAAGACCCGCGGGAAGGCGCTTCTCCCCACACGCCCAGAAGCCTCCATGAATTCTGCTGCCCGGTCTATACCTGGGGCCCCTCGTCTGTGTCAACCCTGCCTGTGCTGCAGGCTGGGTGGGGCACCCAAGCACCCATGTCCAGCCTGGCCCGCCCAGCCTCCCTCTCCCAGCCTGGGCATGACTACGGCAGCTACACACGGGGAAACTGAGGCTCACTCCAGGGTTTGTGCCTTCCTCAGGGTGCTGCCCGGGCAGCACCTTCCTTGGTTCCCTGCTGTGTCCTCGAGGACACCAGGGCCACACGGGCAGGAGGAGGCCTTGAATCCTCCGGCTCAGGAAGAGCAAATCCGCTCTCTGCTTTCCCAGAACCCAGGCTCCGCACTTGAGAATGTGTTGTTTTTGAGCCGGAGCCCATCGCGGGCCTGGACTTTGATGAAAGAGGGCGGGTTGTTTTCCTAAAAGTGTTGGGACAGAGCCCATGGATCGGCAGGATTTCAGGTGCGGTGACTCAGCCTCCCTGGTGGGGCCACCTTCCCGGCACGGCTGCACGTGGGACAGGGTTAGAATCCGCGTTAGGGTTAGGGTTAGGGTTGGAGTTAGGGTTAGGGCTAGTGTGGGGTAGGGCTAGGGTTAGGCTTGGGCCTCTGGTTGGCATTTGTGTTGGGGTCGATGGATGGCTTCCAGTTCTCATCAGCGCTTCAGCAGTCCATCCAGACGATGCCCAAGAACCCACTGACCCTCAGTCCTCAGGAAGCCGCTTCCTGGTGACTCCTGAGGTTGGTGGCGATCACCTGAGTGCCGCCCTCCTGAGTGGCAGAGATGGAGCGCACGTCCTGTCCTGCATCCTAGATTCCAGGTTGTTTAAGAAACACAACAGGCACCTGCATGCTGCTCAAGTGCTGGCCCTGGGTCCTACCTTGTAGATACGCCTGCGCAAGAAGATGCCAGAACTGAGCCCCAGCCGGGGAAGGCCGGACACAAGGCTTGGGATGCGAGAATCACACGGAGGTGGAGGGTGGGCTCGAGCGACTGGAGCTCTGTGATCCCCGCTCCTCTCCCTGGGTGGTGGTGTCCACTCTGGTGACACTAGGCCTCGTGACTCAGTGTACCCAGGAGAGCCCCGCTGCTCTGACCCTGCTGAGCCGCTCTGCTCTTGGCCCTGAAGTACAAAACTGGTTTCTCCGCACAGAGCCTGGGACACATCCTCCTTAGGGAATGATGAAGACATGCGATGGCCCTCCAGGCCCTAGCCGCGTGGCCCCGCTGCCCACGCAGACACATGGCCCAGACAAGTAGAATTCGCATTCCCAAGACACACAGTAACCAGAGCAGTGACAGCCATCCTGCGGGAGAAGACCCCGAGCACCCGCTAACCTGATCCCGCTCCCCACGGAGTGCGTGCGTGCGTGCGTGCGTGCGTGTGTGTGTGTGCTGGTGGCTTCCGAGCTGCCAAGCTCGACAGTTCATGGGCACAGAAAATTCACGCACAAGGATGGTGCTTTGGTCTGCAGAGCCGGGGGACGGTGCAGAGGGCAGAGAACGGGCACAGCCACACTGAGGGTCTTGCCCACATCTTGCCAGAACGAGGCTGGGGCCCTACTTGTTCCTCTGAGACACCTGAACTCAGCTCTGCGCCAGAGCTGCCTGGTCTCAGGACCCGGCTCTGCCTGGAGGGGACTCAGGAGTCCCACACGTGGGGCCCCCTCCTCTCTCCTTAGGTTACTGTGTTCACAGACACAGATACATGCACATACACACACAGACGTGCATGTACACAGATATATGCACACACATGTGCACTCATGTAGGCATGCTTACTTACATACATACACGTGCACACACAGAGATTCATGTGTATGCATAAATATATATACACATGAGCACACAGATGTGTACATGCATAGATATACATGTGTGTGCACACACGGACATGCAAGTTCACGATATACAAGCATGCACACACTGAGACATGCATATACATGCACACACGGGAATATACACAGACACACACAGAGACACATGCACACACAGAGGCATACATACACAGGTGCACACAGAAGCACAGACACGGGCACACACAGAGGCACAGACAGACACAGACAGAAACACAGATGCACACACACATGCCCAAGCCCAACCTCTGCCCTCTCCGTGTTTTTCCACGTGAAATGCACGCGGTGTGAAGCCGGCCACGCTGCCTGGTCTCTGCTCTCTCTGCTCTCACCGAAGTCGCCAGGCTCCTGTAGAAGGACGTTGGTTTGTGGCTGGGCGGAGTCTCTGCCCCTCCCGCCCAGTCTCTGGGGACGCAGTGCCCCTGGGGAGCCGCGCTACCTCTGGGGCCGACTAGTCTGCCTGTTGTCTTGCACGATGCCTTGCATTAGAAGAAGTGGAGACGCCCAGTCTTCGCAGGCCGGCTTTGCAGAGCTGTTTGGAAAGGAGCTGTCTGTGCAGTGAGGGCGTTTGCAGTCCTGTGCGCCCCCCACACCCTGCAGCTCCAGAGAGCTCCATCGCCCCAAAGTGAGCTCTCTCCTGGGGAAGAAGCTTCGTCTTATTCCTCTCTCGCCACCAAGGTGATTTCTGCCTTGGTCGGCGGAGCTGGCCTGCACTGCTTGTGTAAGTGGGATCATACAATACGCACTCTTAGGGGATCCCCCTCCTTTGACTTAGTGCAGGGTGCTGAAGGTTCACCAATGCTGCTGAGTGCCAGCACTCCCTCTTTTTCACAAGAGAGTAATATTCCACAGTGTGAGTAGACCACATTCCGTGTCTCATTCATCTGCTGAAGGACATTTGAATTGTTTGCACTTCGGGGCTATTGTCAGTAAGGCCCCCAGGACCCGTCGAGGAGATGTCTTTGTTGGAGTCTGATTTAAATTCTCAGCCATATATCCATGAGTGGCACTGCCCTGGCGCTAGGGTCCCCTGTCTTGGAACTGCCAAGCCACCTCCCCCCATCAGCTGTGCTCTGGTCCATGTGCCCAAACACGACCCGTGACCTGTGATCCCTGACCCTGACCCAGGGACTCCTCTTTGTGTCCACTGTGACAGAGGGACCACTGGGGACACACAGGTGGCCCTGGGTGCAGGCACACGGGTGAAGGGGCATCCATGAAGACTGGGGGCCATGCTGAACCCAGCTGTGGTCTGTGACCAGGGGTCACCCTTGTGCCCCACAGTTGCCTGGCAGGCTCAACACTGGTGAGAGGCCACTCGGGCATGGGGACCGCAGGTGTCACCCAGTCCCCACCAGCAGGGGATCGGCAGGGGCCCAGGGGGCTGGGGTGTGGCCTCTCGGTGCCGGGGGAGGAGGGAGGTCAGTGGGGGCTGCAGGCCTGCCTCGGGCACTCGGTAGCCCCATGAGGAGACCCCTACTGACCAGGCGGCAGATGGGTAAACTGAGGACCCCGGGGGTAGGTCCAGACAAGTGCTGGCCCCAGAACTCCCACCAAGTACTTTCCTAGAAACGGCTCCCGCCAAGGCCACCTCCAGCCCTCCCACGTCCCTGTGATGGCCAGGCAGTCCGGCCGCGCGATGCCCGCAGGCCCTGGGCAGTTGGGAGGCTCTGGCCCGGGGATGTTTGTTTTTGCCCCTTTGTGAGTGTTTCCATTTGCTCTGGAAAAACAAACCTCGATGTGCTGTGCAGTTTCAAAGCCACCGCCGGGTGCAAGATATCCGCTGCGGGGCCGCGCCGGGCCCGGGCGTTATTTCAGACGTATTGATTTTTATCAGCCTTCGACCTCATTTATTTATGAAAAACATCGGACTCCAAACATGGTGCTTTGAAGACTGCAGTGATAAGCGACCCCACGAGTCCCCAAAGTGTCCAGAGCGGGCCTGGCCCTGCCCTGGCCAGCTGTGAGCAGAGGCTCCTGGCTGGTGGACGCTTCCGGGAACTGGCAACATCAGAGCCCGTGGGTCCGCGCCGCTGCGTCACCCGAGCAGGGCCAGGGCGGGGAGGGGCTTTGGGCTTGTGGCGCCTTTGGGGTGCTCAAGGGTGGGGGAGCCACGGTCAAGGTCACAGTCACGGTCGGCAGGGGCTCCTGAGCAGACTGGCCAGGAGAGCTCAGTCCCAGCCCCTCTGTACTCCGGGCCGGTCCTCTGCAGCTGGGCTTCCTTGGAGATGAAGTGGCTGGGACGGAGATCCAGGGAGGGACCATCCGAGCTCAGGCAGGAGCCGCAGGTTCCTCAGGAGGGACGGCTGCTGGGCCCTGGCAGGGAGATCCCCGGGAGCCGCAGCCCCTCTCCACCATGGGCGGCCCTGTCTCCTGCCCGGCTTCCTCCTTAGGCAGCTGTGACCCTAGACGTGGAAACTCTCCCCAGTGCCCGCACGTGGCCTCTCTGGATTCCTAGGCATGGTGACTTCTGGAACATTGCACCCACGGTGACTCAGAACCCGAGGCAAGAGCTTTGCTTCCCGTGGGAACAAGCATCCAGGGAGAGCAGGGGCCATGGGGACTGCTTGGCCAGCTTCCGGCACTGGGCACTGATGGAGACACGCAGAATGGCCCTCCATCTGGAGGGGCAGTGACAGTGCACCCCACTCTGCCTGCCCTGGTTGATACACAAGCGTGGCCCCTGGGCTCCGCTGCCCTCCTGGTTCCTGCAGGCTGCTGGGGCTGTGGCTGTGCATGCACAGAAATGAAACAACCAAAGTTGTCCCTCTGCAGAGGGGAAACTGAGGCTCAGAGCAGCAGGGATTGTGTGCTGGTAGGTGTGGGGCAAGAACCTAGGCCGGTCCTCAGGCCCAGTCAGCAGCCCAGCCCCACGGCCTGTCCCTCGGACCCATCTACACCGCGTGTCCGGGACGGGCAGATCTGTGCGGACGGAGAGCAGATCCGAGGTGCCTGGTTTCCTTCCAGAAAGATGACAATGTCTCCAGTTGACTCAGGTGGTCCTAAATTGTGGAGAGCTGCCGGACTCTGTGAGGGCTGTATACCTTCAGTGACATGTGAAGGACTTTTTAATAAAACGTTTTTCAAAAAGGCGGCAGGGATGAGGTCCCTGACGCGGGCTCTTCGGTGACTTCCTGAGCTGCCTGCCTGGCCCCGTCCTGGGTGTGCAGCCGCTACCCCAGGACCTGGGCCCAGGCTGCTCTTGGGGGACGCCATGGCCACAGGGGCCTGGCCGGCCGGGCCGGGTGTGCATCTCCAGGCTCAGCCGCGGGTGCCGGGCGGCCTGCGTCTCCCTGGGTGTCTGCAGGGCCAGGAGGACAGGTGGGGTGTGCGGCTGCCCAGCCACTCTCTGACCTGCCATGTCTTGGCCTCAGGCACCCCGTAAACACCTCGTCCTCATTCTTTTTTCCTTTGGCCCAGCCTGAGAGCAGCGATGGAGGCCCAGGGCTCAGTGCTCAGCAGCTCCTCGGCCTGAGGATCCAGTGAACTGCAGTGAGATGTGCGTGGAGACCGCTCTGCTCCAGGGACGCGTTCTCGAGGGGCCCCCGAAAGGCACGACAGCCAGGCCTGGGTTTGCTGCGGAACGTAGCTGGGGACGGAAGGACGGATGAAGCCTCCTCCCTGCAGGGTCCGTCTTGCCCTCCTTGGGCTGGCCCCGTGCCTGTTTAGTCCCTCACTGGGCTCCCTGTGGTGCTCCCTGAAGCACCCCTGTGCCCTCACCTTGGGCAGCGCTCAGGGCCTGTCTGGTGGTGGCTGTGGCGGTGTGGCTGTGTGATAAGATTCACAGTGCCATGGTTGCCCTGGGAGGACGGCTGCCCCACCGATGCCCAGACCGCGCTGCCGGCGACCCCACCGGTCCACAGGATGGGCTCCTTGGCAGGCCTCACTCTCATCTGCTGTGGCCAGATTCCCAAACACCGCCGTCCTGCCTACGCCCTGAGTGGGAAGGGAGGGTGCAGGGCCAGGATGGGGGTGGCGGGCGGAGGCTGCAGAGCCTCCCCACCCTGCACTCGGAGGTGGATGAGGAAGGATGGGAAAGGAGAAGGAGGAACTGAGGAGGAGGAGAAGAGGAAAGAGGAGGAGGATGCTCTGAGGCGCTGACTGGCTCCCGTCAGCTCTGCTCTGTGGGCTCAGGAGGCAGGGAAGGGGCCAAGTAGGACAGCTTGGGCCGGGCCCTGTGTCCACTCCTGAGCGGTCAGCAGTTCCAGACTGGAAGCACGAGGTGGGGACAGACATGTCCAGAAGGACAGAGGCTATGAGGATGGGTGGCCCACGCTGGTCCCGGGGCTATCAGTGCTCAGGAGGGGAAGGACACACACACGGGGACCCGATTCCTCCCGGCTCATTGGTCCAGGATGGCCAGACCCTGGGCGCACAGAGCGGCCCCCTCAGCATGGGCTGGGCTGTCCTCCTCCTCCCTGCCTCCCGTGTCTCCTTAGGGCCCCTGGGCTCAGGAAGTCGGGCTGAGCACAGGTGGGGGTGGGATCTCAGCAGGGGTCATGAGTGAGTGACCCCCTTGGACAGGACACCTCGTGGGCAGTGGAGACAAAGGGGGCTCTGCGGAGCCCTCAGGGCTCCCAGCAAGTGCGGAGAAGTGAGACATTTGTCTACTCTGAGGGTGACTGTCCAGTGCTGACCGATGGGAACAGTGGGCCTCCCACCAACAGTGGTCACTCAGCCGGAGAGATGGCCCTGCAACAGCCTGACCTCGGCTTGACCAGTGTGTCTGTCCTCAGAGACCCAGTTCCAAGTGAGACTGTGCCCTGAGGTCCCAGCAGCTGGGGAGTCAGTGTGTGGATTAGGGGTGACGCAGTTCACCCCGTAACAGGTGGGGGACAGCAGAGCAGGCTGCCTTGCTGCAGGGAGATGCTGGGATCCCCGGTCAGTGCTCCTGATGGGTGGCACAGCCGGTGTCCCTGGGCCAGTGTGGGACGCGGCCCCAGGAGGGTCCCCGGGGATGCTTGGGCTTGGTGCCCGGGCCTCATGCAGCCTCTGGCAGCACCAGGCTCCTCTTGCTGGCTGTGGGGTCCATCACCGCCTCAGAGCTCCAGCTAGCTCCACCCAGCGGCTCCAGACCCCACCTGCCTGTGGGGAGGGGAGGGCGTGCGCCCAGCCCAGCCCAGCCCAGCCCAGCGGCTCCACGGCAGTGACTGTGTCCACCTCTGACCCCAGAGCCGCAGGGACTCCCGGAGCACCCAGGGCCTGAGCGCTGCCGTGGCTTTAGCGTGGAGTCCCCGGAGCCCGCGCTGGCCAGCCGGCTCCTCCCCCGGGACAATCCATCTCCGCTTCTTGCTGTCTAGACTTGTTATCTGGCCCTAATTCCTGTGAGCTGAGCAGGCGGCAGCGGGCCTCGAGATAGCAAGGGGATGAGGTCATGGGCGTAAATCCTGAGGCAGGAAGTCCATTCCGGGACGATGGATGAGCGGGCCGGTGCCCGCGCGGGGCGAGATAACGTGTCTAGACTGCGGCCATTTCCTCCTCTTCCTCGGCCGTGTCGGGCCTGCCCTGCCTTCCTGTGCCCTGCGTCCGTGCCTCCGGGAGAAGCCCCTCGGGGTTGCCTCTGCTCCGCTGGGGCCGCTGCTCCTCCGGGCCTCCCTCGGGAGTGAGTCCTTCTCCAAGTCCCTGGTGACCGCAGGCCTTTCTGCAGAGGTCACACCGCTTCTGCCACTGTGTCATTTTGGAGAGTTCAGCGGGTGAGCGGAGGATGACGTTTGTTCTCCCCGAGTCCAGAGGTCTCTGGGAGGCCAGGGGCAGACGGGGCACTCGGCTGATGTAAAACAGACACGGTGATTTCTGCACCTCCGAGGGAAGCACCTTATCTCAGCTGCCCAGGGCTGCAGGACACTGAGCAACCTCAGGTTTCCGGAACAAGGAGCTCTGCTCGAGTCCGGTGCGGCCGGCTCAGCGCTGGGCGGTCAGGTCCTTCAGCTCGGGGGCCAACACTGAAGGGCGCAGGGTGCGGGAGAAATTGGCCCCCAATGGCAGCTGCGGGAAGCCCCTGAACGCCAGAGCCCGAGGCTCAGAGCCACTGCACACTGGACACCTGGGCCAGCAGTCACAGATTGCAGAGCCCAGCAGTCACAATGACAGAAGGAAAAGGAACAGGACACTCCTGGGCACAGGGTCACGCCCAGCCCGCTGCAGTGTCGTTCAGCCACGACCAGGACTGTGGGCTCCCATGGGGCACAGACGGTCACCGTGGCAGCTACCTCGGGACTCAGCGGAGAGGCGTCTGCGGGAGCCACGGCTGTAGGAAGTGCAGTAGAGTTCAGGCCCAGCCCTCGTGAGAGCCGCTCAACCACCCGGGTCCACTCTGAGACCCGGCTCCCACGGCCTCTGTCCTGTGTGCAGCATGGATGTCCGCCAGTGGCCCTTCCTGTCCCCCTGCACAGCCACTCCTTCATGCCTAGGGGGTGCAGGGACCTGGCTTCCCTTTCCCTCCCTACCCTGGGGCTGGCTGAGTACCAGACATGCGTGATTGGCAGCAGAAAAAGCTGCACAGTGACGGCCAGGACAGCAAACCTGGGAATGTGGCCTGCTGATGCCCAAGGTCACCCACTGCGGGCAGAGCCATGGCTGGAGGGGGACCCAGGAAAGGAGACTCAACGAACAGCAGGGACTGGACCCCAAAGTGACTGGAGCCCCAGATGGTCACAGCAGGGTCCACTGATGCTACACAGCCCCCAGGAAAAGTTGTGTTTATAGCAAGGGGGCGCTTGGCAGGAGACAGCAATGAGGTCCTGAACTGTCGTGCAGGGAATAGCATGCAGGTGTGAAAAAGAGGGGACATTTGTACCTCACAGAAAAGTCAACAAAATATATTCAAGGAAATCAGTGCAGTGTGAGTGTGTACATTATGCATGCATGGGTGTGCCCATGTATTTGATACATATGGGTGTATGTGCACACATGTGTGTCTGTGTGTGCACGCAGACTTACCCATATGTAAGGCAGCACATGCTCCTGCTTATGGGCGTGTAAGCGTGTGCTTCTATGCTAGAGGCTCCTGGTAGGCAGTTGGGGCCTGGCGGGGAGCAGGCGAGCCGAGGGGCTCCCGGAGGTCGGCTGTGCGCCCTGTGAATGCGTAGGTCCAGGTAGAAGGCAACAGCTCGCTGCACCCTCCAAGCGCTGCTCTCTTCAGGGATGAACAGACCTCCACTCTCTCGCTCTCCAGCCTAGTGTCCCACAGGCAGCCCTGGGTACTCGTGGGCGGCGTAAGTCACACCAGGGCAGGCACGGAGTTCTGTCCACGGCGCCCTGCACCCTGCTGCAGCCTCGGGTTCATCCGGGTGGGGTTCACATCTCGAGGCCTCTGGACCCCAGGTGGGGACACACTGTCCTCTGTCCCGCTGCCCAGCCCCGTCTCCTGCTGGGGGCCCTCACCACCCCCTCTGAGGCAGGGACCTGGACGACGCCCCCTGTGGGTATTCATCTGCCACGGGGAGCTGTGCCCCATCAGAGGCGGGGGTCAGAGGTTATCTGCGGGTGGGCTGGGGCCACTCCAGACCCTCCCCCTGCAGCATCTGCAAAAGCTATCAGAGGTCCCCTCTCCTCTGGCCACAGTCGGTGCCTCTTTAGCGCCTGGCTCCAGTTTCTGACCCCAGAGCCCCCCGAGAGGCGCAGGGCCCAGGCTGAAAGGGCCTCTTAGGACCCAGAGGGAGGGAGGCAGCACAGAGGGGCTGTGGGGTGCCGCCTGCACGCCGTGGCAGCAGGGGGGATGCTTGTGCCCGCGCTGCAGAGGAGGCCCAGACCCAGTCCCCACACGGCTGGCATCGGAGCCAGGATGGAGCCGTGCCCTCCCCATCTCTTTCTTAGAGCAGATGGAGGATTTGCCAGCAGCCGGCCCTGGGCCTGGCCCTGCATCTCCCCTTCCCTGCCGAGTGGTCCAGAGTCCTCTGGGGTCGCACTGCCTGTGCCTTTCACCAGCGGTGTGTGGGGTGGGAGCAGAGTGGGCGGCTTCCGTAACGTGGGAATCCACATCCCGACCCTGCTGGCTGCCTTCCTTTCTTGATGGACAAATAACTGTTCTCACTATGCCCAGCACACTGGGCAGGCCTCTGCTGGCTGCTGGGCAGGGTGCCACCTCACATACCTTGTTTGCTAGCACACAGGACAGCCACTGTCCCATGGCAGTCACTGTGGCCAGTGCTCCCCTCGTGACAGCTTGGCTGAGCAATGACCCCCAGCTGTACAGGTCACCGCCGCCCCGGTGAGCTTGGGCTCTCTGCTGACCTCAGGGGTGCGCCCTGCTCCCCATTGCCCTGGGACTCTCATTCTGCCCCCAATAAACCTGCACCCTTCAGCTGTCCACTCCCGGCTGCTGGCCCTCAGCCATCCTGCTCTGCCACCTGTCCACAGTGTATCTGGTGAGCGGGCAGCTATGGCCCTCGGCCCGGCAGCTCCTTGTGAGTGCGGGGAGAGTCCTGTGAGCGGACTGTGAGGTTCTGGCCAGAGGGAGTGGAGCTGAGCCTGGTGGGGTCAGAGGACACTGGAGTCCAGGAGAGGATGGTGGCCACATGGCAGGCAGCGGGCCTTTGAGTGGACCCGGGGCGCATGCAGCAGTGAGGGTCGGGAGGAGGGACGGGTGGTGCTTGGTGAGGGCAGTGTCTGGGGATCGGGCCCCAGTCTCGGCCATGGTCCCTGTGCATGTTCCTGAACTTGTGCCCGATCCTCCATGTGTGTCCTAGGTGTTTGGGTTTTGTGGTGTAGCCTCAACGGGGGAGTCCTGATCCTACCTCAGCCTCTGTGGGTGAGCCACTAGTCAGGACATCGCTACCCACATCCACGTGCCACCCCACTTTGGTGGGCACATGGGACTCCTGTCACTGCTGCCCGGCTGCCCGTCATTCTGAGGCTGCTGGTGTGGGGCAGGGCTGCCCCTTCTCTGCCTCCGGGGAGGGGGCGTTTCAGGAACAGCTGGCGGCTGCCACATTTCAGTCTATTAACAATTTATTAGTGTTTAAGGTGCGTTTGGCCAGAATGAAGGCAGTGGACAGAGAGGATCGGTGTGACGGCATGGGAGGGGTGTCCTCCCCCGAGACCCCAGGAGCCTACGGGCTGCAGCCGCACCCCTCCGAGGTCCTTGAAGTGGAGCGATCTAGAACAGGTCCCCCCGGCTGCGCCCGGGCCCTGGGGAACATTCTGGGTTTGTTTCCTTGGCTCCTTCCCCTCTCTCTCAGAAACCTGAGGAAGGGGCCCTGCTCCCTCCTGGAAAGGCAGCTGCTGACCTGTCCCCGCTGCCCTTGCGGTGGCAGCTGATGGCCCAGACATGGCCTCTGTCCTCAGGAGGGAGCCCACGTTGCTGTGTGTGTGTGTTTTGCAGTTGTGCCCTGCACACCCACATGAGTGTGAGGTTGTGCACACGGTGGGCTTGGTGTGTGTGGGTCCAGCTGCTGATTCCAGACAGCAGCCCTCGCCCAGGCAGCCTGGAGGCCAGGGCAACGTTCACAGCTCAGGAAGAGGCCTCAGGGGCCCAGAGACGCCTGAACGTCATGGGCTTTGGGGTCAGGAGCTCTGGCCAGCGGGCTGTGCAGGAAGGGACCCCGGGGCCTCAGAGTGCACAGCGGCTGGGGACTCCGCACACTCAGGAAGGCTCACATTCTAAACAGCGGCAGGACTGGCGAGGCCTGGGTCCCCTGAGCAACCGCCGGCCTCTTGCAGGGAAGACTGTGCCCTCAGGGCTCCCAGGACAGAGGACACGAGTGGGGAGGGCTTCTCCCAGGGCCCTCAGCAGCACAGCCTGGGCAGGGTGCGGGGCGCGGGCTTGCTGCTTTCATCTCAGTGGTGAGGCACAGAAGCATGCAGGGAGACACAGAGGAGGAAGGGGCGCCATCTCCCCGCTCCATGGAGGGATAGTGGCCGGTGAGGTCCAGCCAGCAGGCTCTGAGGCCCACATTTCCGACCCGGGGGATCATCGATGGGGCACCGGGTGGAGTTCAGAAGCTCACACATCACCTACTGTCCTGTTCCTACATCGGAGACTTCTGGAGGAGCCACTGTCACTGCATCCATTCCCAAACGTCGCCTCAGGGTGACCAGGAGCGGGACATGCAGCTCGCCACTCAGAGCAACATGTAACCACCCGCCGAGGGCCTCTCGGGGTCTGGGCAGTGGACACTGACCACTGTGTTCATGCTGCCCAGATGCAGGCAGAGACCACAGCTGTCCCTGCCACGTGTGGGACGAGGCCTCGGCTCCGGCTGCATCCTGGGGCTGTCCCGGTTCTGACCCAATGCATGGGGTCCTCCACGCTCACCATCCAGCAAAGGCCCCCAAGACCCAGGTCTGTGCCTCCTCCAGCACCAGAAGACCCAGCCGCACATGACTCACCCTGGTCCCCCATCTGGACCTGCCTTCTGGTGAGCTCAGTCAGTGCTCCCTTTGCTGCCGCTGCCCAAGCCGGGGACACTCACCGCTCCTGTGCCCTACCCCCTAGTCCTGCATTTCCCCAGAGCCTTCTCTTCCCTCAGGGGCACTGGCAGGAATTAGCAAGAGTCCTGGGGTCCAGGGGGCAGAGAGTACACGGACTCCCCTCTGCAAAGCCTCTCTGGGTGACAGCCATGGGACCCCATGGTCCATCTGGGAAAGGACAGTGCCATGTCCACCAGGCGCCCACACTGGGCCATCCCCGGGGGACCGGCTGCCCTGCTCTGGGCTGTGGCGCGGGGCAAAGGCCCGGATCCCCTTGCAGGCTGGGTTTCCTGTCTGCACAGGGAGCCGGCGGGCGGGGCAGCGGGTGAGGTTTCCTCGCTGGCCCCCAAGCCCGAGGCTCCCAACCCATCCATCAGCCCCGGCTCACCTGTGAAACTCAAGGCTGGGAACCCGGGTGCTGTTCCACTACAAAATCAAGATTTATCGGGACGTGACAGGCCTGGGGTTTTATGGCATGCGCGGCGCCAATCCCTCCTGTTGACCTGTTTGTCCCAGTGGGCCGGGAGTGGTTTACAACCGCCGACACCGCTCCATCTGCTACAGAGCTTGTGGCCTTCTGACAGCGCCAGCTCTGAGCGCCCCACGGGCTGGATTATCACTTCAGCGCCCAGAGTGAGCGCGGCGGTCCTGGAGAAGGACCGGCCCTCCCACCCGCCAGCCTGGTGTGAACCGAATCCCTGTCGCGCTCTGACAGCCCTGAGTGATCTGGTTTCCAGCCTGCCTCCCCCTGCCCTTTCATCTGTGGAGCAGAAGCCGCACTGGGGTGTCAAGGGGGCTTTTCTCCTCGTGAGGCTGTCCTTTGACGTCTCTACAAAGGCCCTGTGACACAAAAATTGCCTGCATCTCAGGAAAGAGACGTGATTTGGGGGCCATTTGGAACCTCTTAAAGAGGGAGGCCGGCCATCCTGGAGGCTGCCGGGGAGGTGGGCGGGCAGGGCACGGCGACCCTGGCCACATCCTAGGCAGAGCAAGTCTGGTCCACACGGAAGGACGCCCTGGAGATGGGGGGCCATGAGCTCCGCCTCACACTGCAGACCCCGAGCAGGGGGCCCAGTCAGTACCATTCTCCTTCCAAGCCCCTTGCCCTCAGCTGGGACCTGGCCTGGGCAGGTGAGAGGTGTTTGCATTCCTGAAAGGGTCCTGTGGTGGATGGAAAGGCAGGAGCCCCCAGCCCAGAGGCAGAGAAAGTTCCCTGCTGGAGGAGAAGGTTCCAGCCTGGAGGAGGAGGTTCCATGCTGGTCGTTTTGTGGAAACCAGAGGGCGTGGGGTTGCGGGAGACGGCCCCTAGGCCGTCAGCCCCAGAGATGACCCTGGTGCCTGAGTGCTGTGTGCGCTGAGGTCCCCCTCCCAGCCCTGGGCCGGCTCTCACCAGGAGGTGGCCTTGGCCACACGGCCCACAGGAGAGCCAGGGAAGTGGCCCTGCAGCTTGCTGGCTTTGGGGACCCGAGTGTCTTTACCTGCAAATGAGGAACACTGGTCTGGGCATGGCAGCATGGCTGTCTCCCCAGGGTCCCCTGCAGCCCCGGCAGGCCTGTGGCACAGATGCTGGCAGATGTCCAAGCAGCTGAGGTGGACGTGACCAGAGCTTCGCCCAGGGCTGGGCTGGATGGCCCCAAAGCCCCAAGGAGAAAACAGGACCAGCTAGGGGAGAATCACTCCACTGGCCCCCAAGACAGGAAAGGTGTGGGGAGCCTCACCTGGAGGGGCAGCTGCTGTATAATCAAGCACGTGTGCACTAAGGCCACCTGTGTACCTGCCTGCCCTGCCCACTTCATGGATTAGGTAACCCTGTACATGCCCAAGAAGACATTCAGATAGCATCACTGTGAGAATTCAGAGCCGTGCGGCCACTCTGGAAGAGCCCAAATTCTTACAAGGAAAGCATGCTTGTTGTGCTCGGATCTAGACGTCCCCCCCACGGCCTTGGGGGGGCGAGTCTGGAGAGTGGACAGATTCAGGTGTGGGAGTGGTGCTGGGATCCGGGGTGGGGAGGACGAAACCCGTCCTGGGTGTGGCTGGTGGCCAGGACGGGATACTAAGGGACAGGAAGAAGGCGGCTGCTTGCTGCCTCCTGCCTGCCTGCCATGGGCTGCTCTCCTCCGAGAAGCCCCTCTGCTGTGCCGCTCCGCCTTGGAGACAGCCGCCCGCGGGCTGAACCCTCTACAAGCCGGGAACTGACACAGGTTTTCCTCTTCTCACCTTGGGTGTGGGGTATTTGCCTAAGCAGTGAGAGGACAGTCACTGTGACAGTGCTGTTAGCCTGAATCCAGCAACGGTGCTGCCTGGTGTTCACCCAGATGGCTGAACGCCTGCCTGTCCACACGCAGATGTGAGTGGCAGCTTGGAAATGTCCTTCAGTAGGTCCATGTTCCACTAGGACTATGGTCCACCCGGACCACAGAATATTATGCAGCTCTAAACAAAATGAACTCTATGCTCACGGGGAGCTGTCAGCACAGGTCACGGAGGGAAGGGGCCAGCTGGGTGACATTCGGGGAACCGTGAACTCTGGTGATGGTGAGAGCTCGTCTTCCAGGCCCTCACGGAAGGGGCAGCTCCGGCAGTGTCCGGCGGTGGGGACGAGCCACAGGACACTCCACAAACCCAAGAACGCACAGCACCCAAAGGGCACTGTGGCGCCACCTGGGCGGTCTGGCTTGCAGCGCCTTGTCAGAGATGAATCTCAGACATTGCCACAGGGGATGGGGAGCACAGGGGGCCCTGAGCCAGGATAGAGAAGGGCGCCTCTCCACCCCTGCCCAGCTTCTCCGTCACCTCAGAAGTGCTACCCGACACCTATGGACCTCAGAGCACACAGGGTAACACAAGGAGTGTCGGCTGGATCTGGGCACCAGGCCCCCAGGGTCCCGTCCTGCCTTGGTCACTGAGGTTGTCAGCTGTGTCCGGTTGGAGCTGGCTGCCCCCAGGGACTCTGCTCACCCCTCGGGGCTGAGGCTTTGCAGATGCTGTTAAAGCTGTGGTCGCTGCCCCTCGGGACAGGGCGCCTGGGCAGGCTGGGTTGCATCAGTCGGGGGCTTCAGAGCAGGGGATGGGCTTTGCCCTCCTGTGCTGTCCCTGGCCATGAATCCCCTAATGTGCCCCTTTCTCAGATTCCAAGCTTCACTGGACGCCAGGGTATGCAGTATGTTTGTGACCTGGGGACAGCGGCCTAACCTCTGTGCCTCAGTCTCCTCCTCTGTAAACTCCCAGGAGTGTCCCCCATCCCGAGGGGACAGCGTGAGATGCACGGGCCTTTCAGGGGCTCAGAACGGGCGGCACCAAACAGGGGTGGTGCCATGGCGGCTGCTCCACGGGAAGGTGTCCGGACGGGAAGGTGTCCGGACGCTCTGCGAGTGTCCTCCAGCTGGCGCCCCTCTGCTTGGGGACACCCCGGAGCCTTCCGAGGGCCTCGGCCGAGCACGCGCGGGCCCAGCTGCTCCGGCCGCGTGTCGAGTTGCACGTTATTTGAATTCTTCCCTGGCTGGCACAGCTGGGGCACTGTCATTTAAAAAATAATAATAAATCTGGTATTCAAAATTAAAAAAGAAATCGCAGCCTGCCTTTCCTGGACTCATTTCCTGTGGTGATTCCCTGGCCTAATCGAAACCCGACAGCCGCCGAGGCAGAGGAAGTGGCCGCCCCGCAGCGGGCAAAGTTCAGTGGGAGAAGGGGGGGACTCGGGGGGCTTCCCCACCAGACCAGAAGCCGTCCCAGATCCACCCTCCGGACTGGGGGACACTTCCCTGTCTCCCCATCCTCCTCTTCCGTTTTGCAGAGACCACCAGGGCTTAAAGGTGGCCTAGGTCCTTACAGCAGAGGGCGGAAAGCGGTCACCAGCCCTCAGCACCCTCGGGGGTCAGCAAGCTGATAGAGCCCCCCACCCCACCCCAAGCCCTCAGGAGCTCCGGAGGGTGCGGGCCTTGGCGAGAGTGGCTGATGGTTGATGTCCCCGGTGATCAGCATAGCTAAATGTGTTGAGAGGTCGCTGGCCGCGGCACTGAGCACTATGCCTGTGTGACCATGCGGTGTCCAGGAGACCCCAAAGGGAGACAGCAGAGGGCTGCTGCCTCGAGGGTGGGGGCAGAGCCAGACTCCGCAGGAAGCCCGAGCCGGAAGGCCTCGAGTGGGCACATAGGTGCCGCTGGGGGCAGGGACGGAAGGCACAGAGCTTGGAATTCATATGGGAACGTGTCCACGCTGGGAGCCTGTGGACACAGGGTGGATTCCGATCCCTGCTGCCCCAGGTGCCCTCCGCTGAGTGGCGGCGTCTGTGGGATTCTGTGGCGCTGGTTACAGGCCCGGCCCATCGACTACAGTGGGACCTGGACAGCGGTAGCTGTGTAGCTTGGTCAGCTCGAGCCGCCAGTGCCCGGCACCTGGTGGGTGCTTAATAAATATTAATGAGCGAGTACGAGTGAGAGAGGGCTCCGGGAGGCCGGTGTCTTGAAGATTTATTTTCTTCTCCAGAAAACGAGGCTCCTGCTGACACCACCTCTCGGGGTGACCTAGGCTGATGAAGTAATGTCAGGAGTGGACCCTGCGAATTCCTTTGTCTTATTGATTGATTGATTGATTTTTCTGCTCTAGGGCTTGAACCAAGGCCTTTGTATTGGGCTGCATCCCTGACTCAGCCCATTTTAATTTTAATTAATTTATTTTTTTGAGATAGGATCTTGCTAAGTTGCCCAGGCTGGGCTTGAACTTGCAGGGAGCTGGGATTGCAGGCCTGGGGTCCCGCCTGGGCTCCCCACATTCCGTGGTTGTAGGTAGTGAGGGCTCCCCTGGGGCTGGACGGGACCCACAAGGACAGATGCGGAGAGAGAAAGCAAGGTGAGGCCTCGAGGCAGGAGTTCCTAACAAACCCACGAGAAGCTGGGATTGGATTTCCAGCCTGACTTGGGAGCAGTTTCTCTAGAAACACAAGACAAATGGCATCGCCCAGGCCCCCGCCTCGGAACTCCCTGTGAACCCACCCGAATTGGCCGGGGTCAGGCTCTGGCCAGGGGGTTGGCTCATTAAACAAATGACCTAATTTAGTACTTAAGACACCCAAAATTTACTATACTAATTTGTCAAGTCATCCAGAACAACCAGCCCGTAAAGGGCTGGCCTCGTAGGTTTCAGTAGAATTATAGGCAAAATTCAGAGTGACCGCTCAGGAAGACGTTAAGTTAAAGCAGTGGTGGACCCTGTCTGCAGAGGGCCGCGGAGACTTTTATGGGCTGGAATAAATCTCCCGAGCAGCCCTTTCATCTGGACCTTTCCATTTTTAGCGCCTCCCGTGGAGCGCGGTCCATGGATGGGAGCCGGAAGCCGCAGAGAGGAAGCAGGAAGAGGAAAGCTGTGTTTCAGGCGGTGATAAGGCCCGGGCAGTGCTGCCCAGCTGGCTGGGGGTGGCCGGGACCCAGCGCTCAGACAGCCTCTGCGATGCCGGCGGAGAGCACGGTGTCACGGCTGGCCCTGGACACGGAAAGCACTCCGCGACATCCGAGAGACACCACCCTGTTCCGAGAACACCAATCTGTTCCGAGAATCCCTTTGCAGGATCTGAGCATCTCTAGTGGCATCGTGCTCCCGAACGGGCTCCGAGCGCAGCCTGGGGAGCCGCCTCAGCCTGCTGCTCCGAGGGCAGGCTACAAACTGCTGCCAGAGCGTGTTCTGGGGGCGGCCTCGCCCCCGTCATCTGGACGGCTGTCTGTTTACACGGCCGGGCTGTCAGGCTCCCAACTGCAGGCCCATCTGGTTCTCACATCAAGCTAAACTGTAACCTTAGGGCGCAAGCCCAAACACACCCGGGGAGCGCAAACCTAGGAACCAGCCTGTTTATACTGTATTTGCATTAATGCAGCCTAGAGTTTATTTTCAAAGCGCATAGAGAACAATGCATAGTAGTAATGAGTTTAAAGCCGGGGCATGCTCCTCCGAATAGTTCTCTCCTGTTCTGAAGGCCCCACTGGAGAAGGGGGGCCGGGACCGGGCGGGAGCGGTGGAGGGCTGCTCGGAATTCTCCCCGGGCTGGCCGCCCCTGCGGGCCACTGCTGCCCGTCATATGGAATGGATTAGGCCCTCTCTCACACTGTCAACTTGGGTGTTCCGCACACAGGCTGTTTTGCTGGGGTCTCGGTGTTGCTTTTTATAACGGCAGGAAGTGCCCCTCTCGGCCACATGTGAAATGGTGTGGGAACGGCGGGGAGGGAGCGGGTGCGGGGTGGAGAGCTGCCCCGCGCTGCCGGCCGCGTGGGTGGAGGTGGCGGGGGAGATGCGCCCTGGCCAGGCTCACTTTAGGGGGCCCGGTGGGCAGGGGCAGGGAGGGGACACTTCCTTGATGAAACCGGTCTGTCCTTAATAGATCTGGCCCTCGAATTTTATGACGCCGAGCAGGGCCGGGCGGACGCTAAGGCATGAGGGATTGCAGCTGCCGTTTAATTTGTTCTGAATTTCCTGCCGGCCTCGCCAGACGTGTACAGGAAATGGGCGGTAAATGTTTAATAGGTCGTACCTAACCTCATCGGCAGGTGCCGGCGCTCGGCTCCCTCCTGCCCCTGTGGGTGGGGCTGTGCGTGGGGTGTCCGCCCGGGACCCAGTGTGAGACCTGAGTGGCTTGCGCAGGCTGTCCCCAGAGTCTCCCCAAAGTCTCGTTCCTTGGTGGCCCTGGCCAGTGGCCACTTCCCTTCCCTGTGAGAGTGATGCTAGCAGCGTCTGAGCCTGGTGCATTAACAGCAAGCCAGGGGGCACCAGCGGGGTCCGTGCTGGGGTCACTCGGGCAGGACTGCCCGCCAACAGAGCTTCCTCTCTCCTCCCCACTGGGATGAGCCGGACTGATCAGAGAGGGCAACAGAGGTCCTCGGACAGCACAGCATCTCTCAGGAGAGGGACAGGAGGCCTGGTGCCTGAACAGAGCTAGAGAATGGGTCTGGGGATGGGGGTGCCCTGGTCACCCCCGTGAAGACCCCTGCTGCCCTCCCTCTCTGGCCCTCAGTGCCTGGAAAGCAGCAGGCTGGTGGTCTGAGGCCAGGAGGTCGGGCGTAGTGTGGTCCCCATTTTCACAGAATAGAGACTGAGGCACGTGCAGGCCCAGGACCTTTCCCAGCACCAGCAGGTGCGGCAGCCGGGAGTGACGGCAGCTGTGGCCTGCACAGCTGGGCTGGATCTGGGCACAGCTCCTCTCTCGCGGTTTTCTGCAGGGATTGAGGTGCTCTATTCCGCTCTGCCGCCCTGCGGCCTGTGCTTCTCTCCTGTGATGACCACTTTCCGTTCTTCCCCAGGAGGAAGGATCCGCCACGTCCCCAGGTGTGCGGTATCCCTGCCGACCTCCTCAGCCTCCGTGGGAACCCTCGGGCTGTCAGAGAGTGCGCCCGCGGACAGGACAGCCCCGGGGTTCCCCCAGGGCCTGGCCTCGCTTGGCATTGCACCTCTCATGCCCACGGCCACCTTGGGCAAGGAGAGTTTGCCCAGCGGTCTCGAATGGCAGGTCCGACACAGGCCACGGATAACTGGGAGAGACGCTGACGAAGCTGGACCGAGGTCACCTGGTCCGACCCATGCATGCTGGAAACACGGATTGAGAGACCACACAGCAGCCCTCCAACCTGTACGATTAAAGTAACAACTAACAGTGACCTCGGGAGCGGCCAGCAGGGTGACTGGCACTTTTCTTTGGACTGGGAGGGTCTCTGGGATGCTCCTGGAGCTCCCAGACCCCTCTATGATCCTCCGTGCCCCCAGCAGGGCGGCTTCCCCAGGACCCCGGGAGGCGGGAGGCCGTGTGGAGCCTGCTCCCCGCTCTCCCGACCCCCACGGCGCCAGCCGGGACAGTCCCGTGAACATCTGCCCAAGGCCCGCCGCCCTGGCTACCAGGTGACCCTGCGCGCCCACCCTTCCTGCAGCAACCTGCGCGGAGTTCAAGGCTAATGGAGTTCAAGAGAAGGTTTAAAACAGTGTCTGAGAAGTCTCCTAATAGTCCATGACTAATGGGCTGGCCAGGGCCGCCCAATAAATTGTCTGCTGCGAGAGCCGGTTTACAGTGAGGCTCCTCAGACATCCTTATCAGCACGTGGTGCTCGTGTAAACCACTCCCCGCAAGACGGACGGCCGCCCCATGCCTTTGAAGTCCAGCTGCTAAGGCCGCAGCTACTTAGGAAGAGCAGGCGGGCGGCAGCTGACAAAGGCATGTCCACTCTAAACAATGGATGACAGCTGTCCTGTCCGTCCGCAGGGCTGGCTTTCCCCGTGCAGCACTGAGCCTCTGCGCAGATGGCCAGGGACGCCGTGGCCTGAGAAGTCACCATCCTACGGCAGAGGGTGGGGACGGGAGGCTTGGGAGCTGACCCGGGCCTCAGAGGTGTTTACGTTTTAAAATGTTGACTCTGCTGGGCGTGGTGACGCATATCTGTCATCCCAGCACTCAGGAGGCTGAGGCAGGAGGGTGGCTGTGAGTTCCAGGCCAGCTTGGGCTACAAAATGAGTTCAAGGGCAGGCTGAACTCTTACTGGGCAGGACCCTGTCTCAAAAAACAAAAGGAAAGCTAAGCACCGTCTCTCAGCCATTCTGAGCAAGCGGTTTTGTTTTGAACTCCGGATGGTCAGCTCCTCTGGACGCGTGAAGAGCTCGGGGTAAAGTCAGACACTTCCTGTGGCGCCTGTTGGTGGGGTCCAGCGGCGGCTGTTCCCCTCGGCCTGGGTCCGAGCTTCCCCAGGTGCTGCCTTCCCACCGCTCTGTCCAGCCCGCTTGGCTTATTGAAACCATTCAGCCGGCCTGCCGAGGAGTTTCTCCTTTTATTCTTTAAATATCCAAAGAGCAGGGCAGAAAAGGCCACGTGGGTCCCAACTGTGTCTTTCATCTGATACATTTCCAAAGGTGTCATCAAGGCCCCCGAATATGGTCACCAATGAAAGATGGTGGCTCAATCCAGGTGTCCCGAAGCACACATCTGCCATCCCAGCCTCCCAGGAGGCTGAGGCAGGAGGATGGTGACTTTGTGGCCAGTCCGGGCCTATCTCAAAATAAAATGAAAAGGCAGGGCTGGAGCTCAGCGGCCACCTGTGATGGACAAGGCCTGGGGTTCAGAGCCGGTGCTGAGGGGAGGAGGGTGCTCTGCGAGGCTGCTGGGTTCGGAGGGGAGCCTGGGGCCCGGCACTCGGCAGCCAGTGGGCTCCAGACTCATCCGGGGCCTCTGACAATCCGCTCAGCTGTATTGCAATCCTCAACTCCCGTGGTCTGTCCTGTCCTCTGGGTTTCTCTGTCCCCTGTCCCCTGACTGACGTGGGGTGGGACAGAAGCCAGTCGGACACGGGGAAGGCAGACTCTCCCAAGGGGTCCAGGGTCCTGGGCTTCCCAGACCCAGACAGACCACTGGTCTGCACTGGGTGACCTCTAGGTCTTCTCCTTCTGATTCTGTGAGTGTTTAGGGACCTGGGGACACCCGTCCATCACGGACTCAGGCACCATGGGAACCAGGAAGTGGGGTGCAGTGGCCAGCCTCACACCAGCCTGGAATTGTGCGGGCAGCGAGCAGGGCATGGGGGGCGAGCTGGACAGAATCACTCCCTCCTCACTGGGGACCTTTCCACCTCTATGGTGCCTGGATTTGGCCTGTTCAGGGGCAGCAGTGATGCCAATCTTGTAAGATTTGGGGGTCCCGGATACTGGGATACAGGGTCCCGGACAAATGGAACTTTCTCTAGGGCACAAATAGCAGGTTTCCACCTGAAGCAGAAGTCCAGTTCTGTCCCTGTGACTTGACGGCCTTACAGTGGCCAAGTCAGGCGGAGCCTGTAGCTGGGGGGCCATGGCTCACATCGTGGGCTATAGCAGAGCCATCCATTCCCTGCTGTCCACACAGAGCTGCCCGGTCCTCCCTGGTCCATGAGGCTCCCCAGAGACCCTCTGGGAGCCTAGCACTGGGGACACAACCTTTTGTCCCTCAGAAAACAGTGCTAGGATGAGATCCTCTGGGTGCCAGGGACGGGGGGTGGCAGCTGAGGCTGGCGAGAGACAAGAGGAGGAGACCCTGGCACAGAGCTTCTGCCCCGGGGTCACTTTCTCCACCAAGATGCAGGAGGAGGGGTGGGAGGTCTTTGTGTGCTGGGGACCTCAGAGAAGGAGCCGCCTGGGTCCTGAGCTGTCCCCCAGCTGTGTGGAGAAGGGAGGATGAGACTGGACGGGCGGGCATGAAGGTCACCACAGCAACACTGAGAGCAGAGCGGGGACGGGAGGTCCTCTCCAGCACGGAGGCACGCAGCCTTCACTTGGGGTGGCAGGCTGCACCCCAGAAGGGCCAGGCCAGTGTCCAGCGGGACCCGGCCTTTCTTCCAACCCCCTGTTCTGTCCTCCAGCCCGCTCTGTCTTCCTGTTACGGCTGAGCAGTTTAGGAGTTTAACCAAGAGACTCCACAGGGAGCCAGGATCCTTTGTGAACATCCTCAGCCTGTGCAGGAGGAGGGCACAGAGGTGGTGTGGGTGCTGCACCCGCCCTGGGGGAGGGTGGCCTGCCTACAATATAAGGGGGGAGAAGAGGCTTGTTCACCCCATTTTGCTTGGCTGCTTTTAGGGCTGCTGCCTTGAAGCGTTGCCCCAGTGCCAGGCCACCCGGCCTTGGAGCCAGCTGGTTATGGACTGAAACCTCCACACACAGTGAGCTAAATAAAGCTTTCCTTCCTTCAATTTGGGTGAGGGAGAGAAAAATAACCAAGACTCCTGACATGGGACAGTGCTTGGTCTGGGGAGGGGAGTTTGGGGAGCTGACTCCCATCCAGGAGGGGAGGGGTGCACGTGCCCGGGTGCTGATGTTCCCTTAGGATCTGACAACTCGTAGCCAAGCTGATGACCGCTGGTCACCACAGCAACACTCAGACCCTGGAGGGAGTCGTGCTGCGGGGTGCTCCTAACTCAGGGCCAGATGGGCACTACTCGAGGGCCTCTGGGCCGTGTTCTGCCCGAGAACGGCCTGGGCCCTGCTCCTGCTGCCCTGGGACACTGGTGCCATTGGTCACTGAGGTCCTCCAGCCCCGCCACCGTGCTAGGCAGATACAGTCAGACGTGACCCGTCTCTAGGGACAACGTGGGGGTGGGCAGCCCAAAACACAGGCATTTCCAGTTAATTAAAGAAAGACATGGGTGGGTCTCAGAGGCTCCTTGGTAACCCCAAAGTGCAATGGTACTAGGAGCCATCAGCACCCCAGTTCCCTGGCCCGGGTTAGCTCGTGCTGGTGTAGAACCTGCCCAGCCTGTGCTGCCGCCCACCTTCCCTCTCTCCCTGCGCAGACTCTGCAGGCCAGTGCCTCCCAAGGAACTCTTTCATCAAGGAACAGAGCGCCGAGGGCCAAGGAAAAGGGGGTCCCATTCCTCGCTGCATCAGGACTCGCTCCCCGGTAACGGCACTCACCGAGGTCTTCCTGCCCCAGAGTCCCTGAGACGCTGCCACCTCCTCCCGAAGCTGCTTAGGAGCCCTGGGGTGGGGCTCGAGGGCCAGGTGTGGCTAAGCTGCTCCCCAGCCCCGGTGTAGGGCACCCAGCACCCCTCCACCCCAGAGCCTCCAGCAGCACTGGCCCACCCCTCACCCCTCACCTGGTGTGGTCAGTGTGGTGGACCCTAAACTTTACCAGGTTGCGCTGAGCTCTGCGTGGCTGGGCTGCACCACCTGCCTCCTCCTCTGGCCCGAGGTGCACCTGCCCGCTCCTCCATGCAGCCTCCTGGGCACCCCCTCCCAAGCTGCTCACACCCACCCTGTGTCTCCCGGGCCTGACCCTGAGAAGACCAGGGTCACTGTTGACAGGACGGATGCATGGTGGCCAGGCCTGTCCCTGTCACACTCAGGACAGAACTGAAGGAAAGAGACCAGCGGGCGGAGTCCGCCTCTGGGTCTGCTGCTCCATCTGCGCTGTGACTTCTGGGGACAAGCTGCTCCAGAGTTTCTCCTGGGGGGCCCTTTCTGAACCCCTCTTCCTGGGCGGGGATGCACAGTGGCCTGCCTCGGCCAGCACTGCCCTCCATGCTGATGGCACCTGGAACCGCTCACCGCTGCCAGCCCCCACTGCCAGAGACAGAGCCCAGGCCGGGCTCTTTGCGCTGCGGGGCTGCACTGACTGGCCCACATTGGTGGCCAGGCTCAGCCCGGTCCAACAGCCAGGCCGGGTGTGTGAGCACTGGACTCACCCAAGGAGCCCTGCAGCAGTGGCCACCGCCCTCTCTGTCCTCCTCTTGTGGCCTGGAGGATCTAGGCACAGGGCAGAGGAGCTGGCGTTGCCCAGACCAGGTGGCAGCGTCTCTGGACTGCGGCGTGGGTGAATGTCACCCCTGCTGGCCGAGCTCCGCCCTGGAACCTTTTGCACAGCCTCATCTCTGTGCCTTTCCTGCCCCTCGGTGGCTGCATCCCTCACCCAAGGGACTTGAGTTCGAGTCACCCCGTGAGACCCAGGACTGCAGAGACAGTGTGTGCTCTGGCCTGGCGCTGGGCGAGGGGCTTGGCTGCCTGCCTCCGGCCAGAAAGCCCCGAGTGCTCTGACAGCCTGCAGGGAGCGACCCAGGCGTGGGGACAAGGAAGCGAGGTCCTTGGTCCCCCTGAGCCGGGTCAGGGTTGGGCAGGAGGGAAGGGAAGGGGGCGGGGCCACTCCTGGGTCCCTGCCACAGTCTCTGAGTGTCACCCTCTCTAGTGGGGGCAGAAAGGAGCTTGGGACGAGGGAGAACGTGTGCATTGGGGAAGATGTGGGCCCAGGGGCGGTGGCTGTGGCCTGAGCACAGGCGGAGCCTTTGTGTCCATGTATTTTCTTTTTTGTTTGTTTGTTTTGGGACAGGCTCGCACTTTGTGGCCCAAACTGGGCTGGAATTTGCAGGGATCCTCCTGTCTCAGCCTCCTGAGTGCTGGGATTCCAGGTGTGGGACACCGCGCCTGAGTACTTCTGTGTATTTATAAGGTGCACCGCTGCAGGTCCTCAGAGCCGCCAGGAGGAGCCTGTGCCTCTGCCTCCCCGATCGGCTCCCCGGGGCGCCTCAGTCTCTCATTTTTGTGTAATTTCTGGCTGAGACTTGACTCTGACGACTGCTTGGTTCTACAAACAGCCACTGCCGTTGTACAAAAGCCAGGGCGTCTCCAGTGCGCCCTTGCTGGGCTTCGCTGGCTTAGGCATCAGGTGGCCTCTGAGGCAGGGTCCTCCCTCCTCCCTTCCGGCCCTGGGCTGCTCCCACCTCTTCCCGGGGAGAACATGTCTGTTTCCACCCAGGTCCATAGCGAGGGCTTTCCATGCCCTCTTTGGCCTCTCCCAGAACGAGTCCTCGGGTTTCGGGAATGTGGTTTGGACAGCTACGCTCTCTGATTCGGGCTCTGAGGGAGGCCGGTGGCCGCCTGTGCCATCCTGTCCTGTCCTGCAGGCCCAGGGCTGGGGGGCGCCCCCTCTGCTGACAGCTGTCCGTCAGAGCAGGTCTGGGTCGCACAGGGGGACCCTGGGCTGGCCGGGCTTATGATTTATTTCATGACACCCGTGGGGAAGGCGGGGCAGAAGCGAGGCTGCCAGCCTGCGTTTCCTCCTCCTGTGGTCTGCACGGGCCTTCGAGCTGGTGAGAACGGGCTGCACTCAGACCCTTCAGCGCTGTGGTGCTGCGGGCTTCTCGCGGGGAGATGCGGCTCCGTCGTGCACACAGGGCTCACTGAGAGCCGGCGCTGGTGTCCTGGTTCTGGCGCTGAGGTCTGCACGGGAGGCTCCTGTGCGCTGCCATCGGGAGGCTCCGGGGACTCTCCTGGTGGCCCCAGGCTGCAGCCTCACCTCCCCCACCGCCCTTCTGTGCAGCTGGTTCTGAGCCTCCTCTCTGAGAAGGACCTGGCCACGTCCCACCAGGGCCAGCCCAAGCCACACAGCTGTCACCTCCGCAGAGACCATGGCTGACGGCCGGCAGCACACTTGTCCAGGACCCAGCTGTGGCCCTGCTCCCGTGGCTGCGGTTTCCAATGGCAACACAGAGGGAGAGTCGCAGGCGAACGGTATCCCTCCCACCCCAGCTTCTTCTCAGAACCAAGTCTGCCCAGAGCGCAGCCTTTTAGGTTGGCAACACAGTCACAGCCAGCCGTGTCCTGGTCCTCTGCCTGGCTATGTGAGCTCTGTCCCCTGCCCCGAGTCAGCTGCTGCAGGGCCTGGGTATGCAGATCTGTGGTGCAGGCACTGGCTCTGTTCTGGCCTTGACTGTTTGCACCTACTTGATTTATTTTTATTTTGGAAAAATCTGGACCCAGGGAGAAATTTCCAGGTATTAAACACATGGCCACGCCTGTCTCCCAGTGTCCACCGCTCAGCCTTGAGCCCCGCATCATGGTGAGAGGTCCCTGAGGGCTGGGCCCTGTGTCCTGGGCTGGCTGGGCCCCTGACTCACCAGGTGACCCTGGGTGTGTCAGTCACACTGTGAGGTGTGCCGGATGGTAGCAGCAGGAATAGTGGACACAAGAGTAGTGGACACTGCAATAGTGGATGCAGAATAGTGGATGTGGAAATGGTGGACACAGGAACGTCTTTGAGCAACAGAGCCCGGATGTGGGATGCTCCCCTCTGCCTGCTGCTGGCCAGACGGGGCAGGAAAGGCATTGTCCTTGAGTAAGGCCAGCAGGTGGGCACGTGGCTTGTGCAGCTGCTGAGCTGCTAAGGACCACAGCCATCAGGTCTGAGCTATGCTGATCCTGGAGACTCTGGTCCCGACAGCCCTCGGTAGTGAGGAGGAGGAGGGCAATGCCCCGGGGCCGCTGTGGGGCTGGGCTGGCAGGAGCCACTCAGGGACAGGGTCGTGCACTATGCATGGGTATACAAGTGATGGAACAGATGCAAGCCGCTGTTGTGGCCATCTCTGCTGACTGCCTGGGCAGAAGTCACTGGGCTGCGAAGCACAGCTCCCCTCTCAAGGACACAGACACGCAGCTGACCCACACAGAGCCACAAAGGCCAAGTTCTCCTGACCCTCAGGAGCCATCTCTCTGGCCATAGACGCTGCTTCCTCAGGTTCCAGAATGTGAGGGACGGCATGTCCAGCATCTCTGCCCTCAGGGTTGTGATTTCCCAGCTCAAAAGCAGGGAGCTGCCCTGACCCCGGCCCAGGGTGAGCTCCCCGAGATGGTCTCACTGCGCCCAGCACCCTCCCGCTGGGTGAGGGTGCGCAGAGCCACACCCAGGGAGGGCAGGAGGGACAGTGGGCATCGCTGGAGAAGTCCTCAGATCCAAACCGCCGCAGGGGCGTCCCTTGGAGGGACGGCACAGATCCCGGGGAGCACGCCCTGTGCTGGCATCAGACTGTGTCCCGGGGGACAATTGCTGACACCAGGCAGTGCTGGCTGTGGTGGCCACGACACCGTGGGAGGGGTTTCCGCTGCTTTCCACGCAGTCACCGGGGCTGCCAGCTCCACAAAAGCGGAGACAGGGTGGCGGAGACAGGCTGGCGGGTTGGGATCAGCCAGCGCCGTGGCCCAGGGCGCTGTGAAAGCTTCTCCTTCTGTCCGGGCGTGTATGCAGTGCTCCGGCCAGCACGCCCATGGACACCTTTCCAGCCAGCCCTCAGCTCCGAGACCGGGCACCTGGTCCTGCAGGGCTTGCAGCCGGGTCCTCAGTGAGGAGCCCTCTGCCTGCATCTGCTGGGGAGCAGGGCCTGCCCTGAGAATAACCAAATTACACTAAGCCGACTCATTAAATGGAGAGCCCGCTCATTTAAAGATGGTTGAATGGGTTCGACATCACAGATGAAATACTCTGACCACAGCAATAAAATCTCCCACTGAGTTAAAATAAGTAAATAAAGGTGATGGAATGAATGACCCTGGGTTAATTTGTAAAACTGCAAATTTCAGGTTCCAGCATCAGGAAGGAAGGGGGGAAGGGGAGGGCAGAGGAGGGGAGAGCAGGAGAGGGGGCGGGGAGGAACCACCCTCCCTCCTAGCTCTTTGCACTGGCACTGGCACAGGAGCGTGGACGGGTACAGAACCCTCCTGCCCCCAGGACCTCCGCTCTGCCCACCCCTGCTGAGGGCAGCCAAGGCCCGGCAGGTGGGAGGAGGGGGGTTCACAGCCCAGCCCCTCGGTGGGGCGGTCAGATATGGGGGTGACTAGGCGGGATCCCTGCCGGGCAGAAGGTACAGACCCAAGGCGAGTGCTGGGGGTGGGGGGAGCAGCAGGTGGCAGCACCCTTGGGTCCCACAGCCCCTGTCCCACGCTTGGCCGGACACTCATGCCCATGTAGCTGAAGACGATCGAGCTCAGAGAGGTGACACCGCTGGACCCGAGTGGCCTCCAGGCTCTGTTCCACCATGGGGCAGCACAGCTGGCTCAGGAGGACAACACCAAGTCCAACATTGGAGTAGCCACACCTGGGCTGCCTGGAGCCACTGGCCACCCGCTCAGCCTTCATGGCAAGGGTCGTGAGCAGCTGTGTGTGCGGAGGTGCCAGGAGCAGCACCCTGGGCAGAACCAGGGTGTCACCGAGTAAAGGACGCCACAGGGGCCAGCGCCCCACGTTGGTGTCCAGGCTCAGGCAGCCACTCCAGGTCACGGCCACCACGTTGCTCACTGAACGAGCACGGCTGTCTCAAGGACGGGGCGATGGGGAGGGGCAGAGAGCGTGAAGTCTCACTGTGCTCCGCCCACGAGGACAGGGTGGACAGAGGAAAATCAGAATGAGGAAGCAATGGACACGGCCGCCCCGAACCTCGGCCTTGCGAGCTAGCGCTGGGTGGGAGCCCTCAGGGCTGCTCATGGCTGCTGGGTACGTGGAGTCGGTGGCCGAGGCCTTGAGCACTGTGGTCAGTGTACAGGAAGGAGCATTCCTGGTCCCTGTGGGGTTTTTGCAAGGACTTGGGCAGCTGCAGGGCAGAGAAGGGGCGCAGAGGCCCCTGAGGTCCACGACTCAGGCTGCAAGTGGTCCCTGTCTCGGTGACAGCCCAGACAGAGGGTGCCATGCCCTGGGGCACAGGTGGGGCTGGCGGTCATCACCGCCGGACCCCAGGCCGTCCATCCAGCCCCCACTCTTCACACCTGTCTCCCAGGGCCTGCCGCGCCCTGCACCCCACTCCCAGCCTTGGGAAAGCTCAGGGGAGGACGGGGACTGTCTGACGTGTGTCATGTCTCCCCCGTCAGCCTGGGAAACAGCGTCAATGAATCAGGAAGCGCCGACTCTCCTCCGCCCGGGGCTCTTGGTCGGCTGCCACGGACTTGTCAGCCTCTCTGTGAGCGTCTGTCTGCTGTGGACAGACGGCCACGGAAGCCATGGCACACACAGCACTGCGGCACCAAGGCCACCCGGCGGGCAGCGGCTGTCCCCAAAGGGAGCCCTGCCCACCCAGAGCCCCGTGGCCTGGCAGAGCAGGCGCAGTCTTTCCAGTTACCCCGGGAGGCCCTGCCCAGGCTGCGGAGAAGTCCCAACTGGCCAGCCGTGCATGTGTGCATGCGTCGCTGGGTTAATCCAGTTAGTCCCCCACAGCCCGCTGCCTGTCGGGGGGCCGCATTCCGCTGGAATTGCCTTCCCGCCTGCCCCGCTGCCCGACCTGGCTGGCTGCTGAGGCTGCCTCTGTGGGACATTCTCCTCCCTCCCTGGAAGAGGCTGTCACAGCCAGCAGACGACACGTGGGGCTCCTCGGTGAAAAGCTTCCTGCAGCCCACGGGCAAAATCAGGGAGGCCCCCCAGACACGCCCACATCAGGACACACACGCCCCAGGCTGCGTGGTGTCTGCACCTGGGGTGGCCACGGAAGCCTCGTCCTCAGACACGAGGATCCACAGAGGGACACGGAAAGCCTTGAGGAGATGTCGGTTCCCGTCCGTCTTCTAATTCACCCCTGAGATTCTACATCCGTGAGAACGTGGGCCAACGTGAGGGGTCAGGTGTGCAAACGTGCCCACTGCTGGGCAACGCCGGGGTCAGGTCAATGTCCGGGGAACAACCACGCGCCCTAGCAATGGGGATTGGCAGACTGCGTCTCCAAGGTCCCGAGAGGAAACATTCTCGGTTTTGTGGCCGAGTGCATGTGGTCTCTGCCGCCGTGACCTGGTTTTGCCCCGAAGCCCACGACCCCCTGCAACGCCCCTCCCCTGACCGATGCGGTCGGCTCCGGGCTGCTCGGCTGGCCACCCCTGGTGTGAGGCATGCTGGGAGCCCTGCACCGCCAGCGTTCTCCACGCTGCTGTGCCCAGCGGGCCTGTCAGGAGGACGGTGGGTGCGAACCACCGTGGGAGCGGAGCCGCAGGAATCCAGAGTTGGCCCGGCTCCCTGGAGGATGCCGGGCTGGGCCCCAACTCGCGTTACGAGGTGCGTCCATGTGGGCCCCTGGGCAGCGGGCAGGGAGGGGCGACCGGCAGCCACCAGCTCTTGCACCCCGGGAGAGCTCCAGGCTGGCTGGCGCTGAAGCTCCTCACCCAAGAGCAGCGGGGACCCACACTCTAGCACCAGGGTTCCACGTCAGAGGCCGCAGCCCTGGGCTCGTCGTGCTCCAGCTCACGGGGAGCAGGTGGCACCAGCTCGACCTCCACACACCAAAGCATAAGCCGTGGGGAGCGAGGTACCCAGCGCCCCGTGTCACCAAGAATCCAGAGCTCTTGTACCCCCACTGGGGTCTGATGCTGCAGAGAAGGGGTGACCGCCTCGGCCACCTTCTCAACCATGGAGAGGCCGGTCCACGCTGCTGGGCAGGTGCGGGGCACACCGCCCAGGCTCCCTGCCACCTGGTGGGCCCTGGCAATGTCCCATCCTTGGTTCCTGCCCTGGTGCCCACACGGTGCTGGGTGGACTGTGGGTTGGAGCAGTGGCACGGATGACTTGGGGGTACATGGGGGGCTGTCCCTGCCGGCTTCCACCCGACTCCTCTACTGTTCCTGGGTCTATGGAGCCCGGCAGGCAGGGGCAGAGTTACTTATGGGGGTGGCAGGAGCTGGACCCTGCTCAATGCTCGGCAATCAGGGTGAGTGACGCTCTCCAGGGCTCCCACTGGATGGTCAGCGCTGATGAAGGGGGACACAGAGGGGACGCTGTTCACTGGGAGACCTGGCCTGGCTGGCCTGGCGCTCAGGGGCACCAGCTGTGCAGGTGACAGGAAAGGAGCTGCAGGAAGACGGGAAGCGGATGTGGGCAAAGCAAGAAGGGCTTTCCAAGCTGAAGGGCAGCTTGTGCAAATGTCCTGGGGCAGGGAGATGAAGTAAGTGAGATGATGCATTGTTGGCAGGATGGCCAGGCAATCTGAGCACCTGGTGGCACTGGGTGAGTCTCACGCAATTTGACCTGGCAAACCATGAACTCCAAACAAATACCGAGCCCCACAAAACCTGTAGGCAGGAGCTAAAAGTACCAAGCTGTGATCATGTGGTCCTAGAAGCAAAGATAAACCCACCTGGGACACGTGGGCCTCCAGAAAGAAGGGAGAGTGAGGCGAGGCAGTGCCCCCCCGAGAAAGGGGCTCCCCAGGAGCTGGGGGAAACACAGTCCCCACTCTCCCCACAGCCTCGCCTCACCGCGGCCCTCACACCTCCCTTCCGAGCAGCCGTCCAGGGTCACCCTCGTCACCACCCAGGAGTGCGGACCACGCGGGCCAGGCGGGGTGTGCGATGTCTCCCGGGACCCGGGACAGCTGTGGATTTATGTCCCAGAGCTGCGGGCCTCGCCCTGCACGTGTTTCACGTGCGGTTTGGGAACTGGGAGCTGGAAGGGCCCTCACCCGCAGCACGGCCTGAAACGCGGCCCACACGTGTCTGGGAAGGAGTCAAATCCCTCCTGAGGGCTTTAGTTCACAATCTCGCTTCCATGCGGGCCTGGGTGTCACTTCCGTGGGGTGCCGGATGCGCCCCGGGGTGACCCTGAGGATGCTTCTCGGGGCACCTTGGGTTCCGCTTTGCCGGACGAGGCCAGCAGTCAAGCAGTGCCCGTGGCCCTGGCACCGGCCGCAGCACGGGGGACCTTGGCAGCCTTTCCAGAGCCCGCGAGGCGGATTCCCGAGAACTCGGGCCCCAGCACAGCCGTAAACCCGCCACGTTTAGAGGGGCGGCGGGCGGATTACACCGACCCTTGCCTGGGCCGGCGGGTGGGCACTGCCCTGCTCCTGGCCAGTCCGCCAGCCTCACTCCCTGCGGTGGGCCCAGACCCGAGACCTCATCTACATGCCCAGGAAACCCCGTCCCCAGGGAAGTCGCCCGACAAGTGTCACCGCTGTGGACGCTGCCTCCACGCGCCATCAGAACGGGACCATGACGTGTGTGTCGGCACAGGGCATCCACTGTGCGCGCCACTCGGGCCCCAAGGGTAGGAGCTGGGGTCTGGTGGGCGGAGGAGGCCAGCGGCCACGGTCACGCCTGGACCTCCCAGGGGGTGGCTGTGTGACCTCAGTGATTTACGTGGCCTCTGGAGTCTTTCCTTCTCCCCAACCTCCCCAAACCCTGCGAGGCTTTGTAACTCACACTCATGGCCTGGAGGGCCCGGGTCCTACGTCCACCCTGGATTCCCACTTGTGGGCCCTCTGCCGTCCCGCCAGCTTCTTGGCCGCAGGGCCTTTGCATTTGCTCTCCCAGGAAACGCCCCACCCCCTCTCTTTCACCCAGCTGCTCCCCTCTGCCTCCATGCTCTCGAAGCCCGGAGCTCCACGCCGTCTGGGGACAGTGTCCAGTCCTTGCCTTGTGACACTGGGGGTCACCCCAGGGCCTTTGCACTGAGTCCCAACCTCAGGTCTTTCTTAGTTTTTGACTTTGAGACCAGGTCTCGTTCCACTGCTGAGTTGCCCTGGCTGGGCTCAAACTTTCAGTCCTCCTGCCTCAGCCTCCCAGAGTGCTGGGATTACTGGTGCGCATCACCTGGATGGTGGACTCTGATTGGCCAGTGTGAGTCAGGCCCCAGGGGAGGGCCTCGGCAGGTTTATGAAGTGATTCCCCCGGGGACAGTAAGGGGCACAGAGGCTCCATGTGTCACTCAAGCTTATTTGTCCATCAAATATTCACTCAGTCTCTGCCCTGTGCCGGGCTCTGCTCTGGGGCACAGTGAGTGCTCCTCCAGCAGTCTGACCTCGTGGAGGACCAGTGCTCAGACCCTGGGCGGCAGAGAAGGCCCAGATGGTGGTAGAGCTCAGGGGCCCAGACTGAGGAGACCGAGCCAGGCAGTGCGCCAAGCAGGTGTGCAAAGGCCCTGTGGCTGGCGTATGTGTGTGAAGGCAGGAAGGTAGCCCTGCCTGGAGCAGTGGAGTGGAGGAGGGCCATGGACACCAAGTCTCAAGACCTTGCACCTACGTTCATCGGTGACCCTGCGCGGGAGCAGGGCAGCTGCCCGAGGAGGGGGGTGTGGGACCCCTGTGCTCAGCACCAAGTCCGTGAGCTCCGAGTCCAGGGCAGCTGCTCACAGCCTTGGCAGCCTGCACAGCAGCGTGACCCTTGAGCCTCAGTTTCCTCCTCTGTGGGTGCACGGGAGCTGCCCCAGCAAGGCTGCGCAGACCTGCCAAAGCCCGCGGGCTCTGGGGGGCGCGCCCAGGCGGCTTCGGCTCCAGAGCAGTGGTCCAGGCCCTGGCTTCTCTTCTACGGGGACCTGGGTGACTTCGGTGTCCAGCTTGGGAGCCCAGAGACCACACTTTCCCTGCCCGCGGGGCAGTGGATGGAGACACGGGCGGTCGGGCTGGGCCATGGGGGACGGGCTGTCTCACCATGGCCCTTCGCCGGCGTCCCGAGGAGGAGGCAGGGACTCTTGACAGGAAGGCTGAAGGATGGGTCCCCGCTGGACTGTCCGGATGAGCTGTGGGGGCCACGGGGCCGCGGCAAAGGCCCGGCCCTGACATGGGCCTCACCCCGCTCCCAGGGGCCCTGTCAATCAGGCTGCAGGGCGAGGGCCAGGCAGGCGGCTCGCAAGAAAGCCGGGCATTGTTTGGAGAGGTCCAGCGCCGCGGCTTGGGTTTCACCGGGAAGCCTGTGTGGTCAGCGGCGCGGCCGGGAGCTGCGAGGTGGCCCCGCGGGGTGACTTACGGGCGGCCGGGGAGGGGACGGCACATTTTTATCCCATATTTGGCAACGTGGTGGGCGTCCGGCCCTGCTCTCCCGCCCTGTGTCAGGGTCGTCATGAGAAACCCCGAAAGGATTTAGAAATTTCCCTTTCCCAAGGACAGGAAGCTGACGGGACCGTGCTAGGGAATCTGGGGAAAACCCACTGCGGTTGGAGACAGTGGACCGTTGTCTGTGAGAGCGTGCCCAGGCGCAAACGCGGGAGGGCGCGTGGGAGGCAGCGGGGGCACGGGCACCTGGGCTGGGCTGCTCGCTGGCCAGCGTTGGTGATGCAGCTTGGGCTCTCAGGCTCTGGACTCGGGGTACAGTTCACCTCCCTCTCCTCGGGTGCTGGGACGTGGCGTGAACGAACCCTCCTGCATGTGACGCCTGCCCCGTCTCCTCCTGTGCACCCCGAGACTGCAGGGTGCTGGAGCAGAGTCCCATCTGGAGCACTGGGACCTTGCCTGAGCCACATGCTTCGGCCTTTGGTTAATGAAAAGAAAAGCTGGGCACTGATGGACTCAGTGGCCCAGACTGGGACCCTGGCTGCTCCAGGAGGCTGAGGCAGGAGGGTTGTAGGTTCCAGCAAAGCCTGGACAGCATAGTAAGACCCTGCCTGGAAATACAAAGGAGAAGCCACAGGGGAGTGGAAGAGGAGGAGGAGGAGGAGGAGGAGGAGGAGGAGGAGGAGGAGGAGGAGCAGGAGTAGGAGGAGGAAGAGCAGGAGGAGGACGAGGAGCAGGAGGAGGAGGAGGAGGAGGAGCAGGAGGAGGAGGAGGAAGAGGAGGAGGAGGAGGAGGAGGCAGAGGAGGGGAGGGAAAGCTGCCAGCAGGTGACCTGGGAAACCAGCGTCGGCTCCTGGACAGGGCCCACAACCTCTGCTCTGCCTGCTGGCCATGTCCACCTCGCTGTGTCCCCTCTCCCCTGTGGTCTCCCCCCTGCCCAGGTGACTCCCCCATGTTCGTTTTGCAGCCCCAGCTCTCCCTGGCCTTGGCTTGTGGGGGACCTGGCAGATGCCCCAGGCCCGGTGTGGCAGGCAGTGGTGGCCCTGGTGGCCAGGGCTCCGTGGCTGAGGAAGCTCCCATGAGGTTGGAGTCTCTCATTTCATAACCAGGAAGCTGAGGCCCAGAAAGATCCAACAGGGACCGCACGGTGCCAAGAATGGCAGAAGCCACATGGCACCCAAGTGCCCTCACCCTGGGCCACCAGCTGGCCTTGAGTCCCTGCCCCCAGCCAAGGCGGCTAGGCAGCCGCGGCTCAGACCCCTTTTCTATAGGACAGATTTTCCGGGGTGTGGGCTGCGGGGGAAAGTGTGTCCAGGCCGCATCTGCGGCTCCTCACCTGCCGCCCCTCTTCAGCCCTGGAAAGGCCATGACAGGGATGCTCCACGCTGCAGGGACCAGCTTCACTGTCCTGGCCGTGGGCACTGCAAAATCTCAGGTGGCTGGCCTGGTGAGAGACAGCTCCCAGGGGGAGGAGGGCAGAGAAGGAGCCACAGCCCGGATCTGGGGGCCTGGACCCTGGGCTGGGCTCAGAGGAGCTGGCCCTGAGGCAGAGCGGCCTGGGCCTCCAGGCTGTCCCGTCCGGCAGCTGTGAGGGTGAGGGCTACTCTTTCAAGCAGGCGGCTGTGGAAGCATCGGTCACCCCCAGTGCTCGTCCTGCGGCAGGATCTTGGGGACCGTGGCTGCCAGCATTGGACACACAGGGAAGCCAGCTCGCCTGCTGACCAGGCGCTGACCCTGAGGGGACACTGTGCAGGGAGCCTTGAAGGGGACAGAAGTCTGCACAGGGCCACACACGGGGGCCGGGCTGGGACCTTAGGGCTGAACGCAGGGAGCCGAACTGGGTCATCTGTGGCTGCCAGGACCCCTGCAGGAAGGCGAGGGCCCAGGTGGGCATCTGCACCCCCCGCCCGGCTTGACATCTTCTGAGGGCGCACGGGGCTTCTCAGGCATCCCTGGAGCACGAGGACCTCGCTGCCCTTGCTGTCCTGCAAAGGCCGAGGCGGCCCTGGCGTGGTGAGGACGCACGCTGGGAAGCAGCTCAGAGATGCTCAGTGGCTTTGTGTTGCACATGCAGCTGTGTCCTGTGTGTGCAGGCATGGAGGACACACGTGTGGACATGTGTGCATCTCCTAGAGCCACTCAATCATGATCCTCAGAGGACAGTGGGTGACATTTCCTGCGCTGGACCCTTTCTCCTCCTCATCGGCTTCCTGGGGACGGGGAAGGGGCCAGGACCGGGGACGGGGGCAGAGCCTGATGCCTGACTCCGGCATCTTGGTCTCCCCAGCTTGGCCCCTCTTAGTGCTATGGGGAGGGGCAGCCTCGTGGGGCTGGGCTCCCTGCACTGGACACACTGCCCGAGTGGTGCTGATGTCAGAGCCCCCTGCCTCGGAGCTCAAGTGCCGGGCACCCCCGCCCCCGCAGCAGCTCTGCCCTCCTCTTCCCTGAGGGTCTTGCTGGACTGTCGTGGCCGCCTCGGCGTCCTGAATCTGTTCAAAACGTTTCCCTGTGGCGGTCCTTTGGGCTTCAGGGAGGAGCCGGGAGTCACACGGTGCCCAGCCACTCTAAAGAGGAAGAGGACCACAGACATCCCTGGGAGCAGGGTCGGGACACGGGACGGGCGGCCACGAGAAGGTCATGAGCAGGGCCAGGTCTGCGCGTGGGCCCTCGCCACAGCTCCCGAGGCTTCTCAGGGCCTCGTCCTGCAGGAGGAGCTGGGCCCTGACGGTCAAGCCCCACGCAGGCTCCTCCTGTCCTGTCGGGCACTGGGTTCCGGGTGCCACCATGTCCCAGCTGCTGGGAGCTGGGCGAGGAGGGTGATGCGTGGGGAATGCACGGTGCGGGTGCTGTCCCAGCGTGGGCTACAGCACACCCCCCACGTGAGTGTGGTGTTATTTCAAACAGCTTGGCTGCGGGGTGTGATGTCACTGCTGAGAGACGCCAGCTCCCTGCTCGCTTGAGGTACCCGGAGTCAAACCCAGAGCACCATGCCAGGCTGTTTTGTTCTCAGCCAGGGTCCCCCAGCACTGCTAAGGAGCCCCGGCTGGGCTTGAACTTGCGATCCTCCTGCCTCAGCCTCCGCGTGCTGGATTACAGGCTGTGTGTAGGTCCCTGCTGGCCCATTCTTGGTGACAGAAATTCATGTCTCACCCACTCCTTCCCTCGGTGATGGAAGGGGCCCAGACCTCCCTGTGTGGGAAATCCTGGTGATGTTCGCGGGTCTCCAAACATCCGGTGTCCCCTCTCCTCCTGGAGGTGCTGTATCCCATTGGGGGGCAGGGCCCAGGGCCAGCTGGGAGCCGGGAAGACATTCCAACTCCCGGCTCCGCTGCAGACTCCCAGACGGAAGCTCCGCTGGGTCTGGGTGCTCACGGTCCTCTGAGAGCACCTGCGCGCTGGACCCTGGGCTGCCCTGAGCCCAGGCACAAGCGGCTCAGAGACGCAGAACGGAGCTGGGATCCGGGGCCAGTGAGGGTGGTGGGTGGACCCACAGAGCCAGTGGGCTAAGGACAGGGCCGAGGAGCAGGACCCTGGGGACCATGGTGTGCAGGGGCTGGGGTTGGAAGCCCCATCCACAAGGGCACGAGAGAGGCAGGGGAGATGGGAGGACACCCTCACCCTGAGACCGTCCATGGCTCCCGTGCGCCTCTCCTGTCCCACGCCTGGCCAGCTCCTCCGGGTGTGACGGTTCCCCGAGCCCCAGTGCACCTTGACCTTGCCCCACACACCCGGGCGCCTCTGCCTGGGCCTAAGCTGGCTCCTTTGGTCAGAAAAACATTTTAATCCTGCCATCGAAGGGCCGGGTGGCAGGCTGTGTCAGCGGAGGTACCCAAGGTACCGGCCCCCCTCTGTCCCGCTCACCTCGGGCCCTCAAGACGACAGAGTTAAAAAAGCAAAGGCAGAATGGGCGGCTCCGTAGCCAGTGCCACCAGTGCTGGAAAAAACCAAATATGCACAAGCAGGCACTGATGGCATCTGTACCATCCGTGGGCACGGTGCCCGGGCGGGGAGCACAGGACCAGCCTGAGGCCGCAGGCAGGCTCGGCCCGGGCTCTGTGCCATGGCTGCAGCCCCCACAGAACCCTGCCCGGGCAGCGCCGCGATGCCCACTCCAGATCCCGCCCCTGCCTCGAGCCCCTGTGTGCACCCACCCCTACCCGGCACGGCCAGCCTCTGCGGGGTTCATGTTTCTTCCCCGCAAGTCTCGTCTGTTTTTTGTCTCATGTTTGCACTGTCTTTTCGGGGTGATAAACAAGGTACAAGCAGTAAACAGCATGAGGTTCACAGCGGTTTTGAGGTGCAGGGAGTGTTGTGGGCAGCGGGGCCCCAGCTCTGTGGCCGCCGTGATTCCGTTCTCCGGGCCCATGAGCACTGGAGAGGCACGGGACCTGTTCAGACTGGAACTCAAAGGGAGGCTTGGAAATTTAAAAATAAATACAGAAAGAAGGAAGAAAGAAAAAAGAGGGTCCAGAGGCCCTGTGAGCCCCAGCTTCCCACGAGCAAAGACCAGGTTTCCGTGTTTAAGGTTGGTGCTTCCAAAGGAGCAGAAGCTCTCCTTCCCTTCCCATTCCTGGCCTCTGCTCCAGGGAAAGCCTGCAAATCCTCTCTCATGAGGTTGGAGAAAGGGAGGCTTTGTGTTCCTTACCTGGGAAATGGGCACGATGATCATTTCTCACTTACAAAGTAGTGATCAAAAATAAATGCATTTTCACATGCAAAGGGCTTAGGACAGGGCGTCACAGCACGGTGAGTTCCAGAGAAGTGAAGGTCATCATCACCATCGCTGTAATCGCGGTCATCACCACCATCACTGTGCTCAGGAACCCAGAACTATCAGAGGCAGCAAAGTACCAACAAATCGGAATCAGAAGCCCAGCACTGATGACAGTTCAGGGCAGTCTCCGGTCACCCCGGGGCCCCCAGCTGCTGAATGCAGGCAGTCACGGTCCACAGCACCAGCCTCACGCCCTGAGCATGAGGCGGACGTTACCATTCCGTGCCACACCCAGGAGGCGCCCTGCCTACCGATGAAGCTGCTGGCGCCTGCTTGTTCTCTGGAAAGGCTCCTAGCAGCTGTTTACAGCGATTTTTACCGTATCATACTCTGTGCCTGACCTTGGTCTCCTTGTGGGCCCAGAAATGAAAGTGACCTCAGTTCCCACTGTGCAGAGCCCCAGTGACAGGCAGAACCTTCAGCCCAGCGCATCCCGCCTGGGGCCTCGGTCCCCGCTCTGCCAGGCCTCGCCCTCCACACTCCACACCACCGCGCTCATGCCCTGTGGACTGCGGCCCTGCACCATGACCGCACTCTGCACACCCTGAGGTGGCTGATTCCCCCAAGGGCAGTGTGACGAGGCACAGGGAGAGGTTTGCTGAGCAGTTTAGGATTTAATTTACACCCTTAGGTCACAGGCCTTGGGCTGGAGGAAGGTTGGGGGATTTGGCCGGACTTGGCCAGAAGGATGGGAGCCCCAGGCACTGCCGCTAACAGGCCGCCGCTGGGCATCGTGTCTGCAGGCATCGGAAGAACCCAGCACTGCCTGAAGTCAGATACGCTTGCAGGTTTCCAGTGGGGAAGGACAGAGTCCACACTAGCAGGAGCCTCGGGCACCGAGGGTCTGCCCTCACTCGGCCTCCCATGGCGGGAGCCCGGTCCCCCAGTCACTGCCATCTGGAAGACAGCCTGCGTCCACTGCAGAACCAACCAGAAGGCAGCAGCCGCAGTGGGCTCCTCCGTCCCCATCGTCCCATCGGTCCTGCCCACTGCGGGCTCCTCCGTGCTGTCATCCGGTGTCCCCTCTCCTCCCGGAGGCGCTGTATCCCATTGAGGGGCAGCTCCTCAATCGCTGTGGTTTTGAATGATTTCTATGTTCCTTCTCTGACCTCTATTTTCTCAGAGTCTGGTTAGGAAGTCTGGTAATAAGGAGCGTGACCATGTGCCAGCTCGGGCACCACTCTCCCCGGGCACAGGGCTGACCCCGGAATCCCCCGGGGCCCGGGGTCCCAGCACACGGCTAGTGCACAGGGCTGAGGAGGCAGTGGACATCCTTGGAGGGTCACCCATCTGCCTGCTGGGCTCACTCGCTCCTCGGAGGACCCGGCCTGCTCCACGGCCGACGCTTCCCTCCTGGAAGCCATCCACGCGGGCCAGCCCTGGCCTCCCCTCACCACTCCACGCCGTGTGGAGCCGTAACCCTCCCCACTGTTAGGCCAGCAATGCTTCATTCCACCTCTGAACCCCTTTAGGACAATCAAGCGCCTTCTTTTGGGCATCCGGTTCGAGGGCCAGAGACCCCTTCCAGGTCCCCTGCTGTGGGTGCCGTGGACAGTTGGAGCCGGTGAGCTCGGCCAACTCCCAGCGCTCTGCCTGAGAAGCCACCGCATCACAAGTAGGGGATTCATGCTACCGCGCATCCTCCCTGGATGCCAGCAGACCCTTGAGGGGTTTAAGGGGAGTGGAATAAGCTCCTGAGCCAGGAGACCCCCTTTTGTGATTCCGACCCTCAATCCAAGTTCTCTCCTGAAACCACCTTTGTCTCCTTCTGTGGAATCCACAGTGCCAGCCTGCGACCCGACTCCCTCGGGCCCTCCTAGGCCCTCCAGGGAGCCTCAGCAGGGTACCCTGAGCCCTGCCGGGAGCCAGGCACTGTCCACAGGCGGCCCACCTGGCAGAGCCTGCTGGGCTGCTCTGCTGCTGCCCTCTGGTCCCGGCTGAGTCTTTTCTGGGGACCCAGGGACAGGGGCGCCACCTTCCCGAGCCATCCCCAGTGCGACGGATGCTGGACTCTATGACCCCTGCCGCCTGCCAGCTTCTCTGAGACCAGGTGCAGGGCCCTGTGGGACAGGTAGGCCCTGACTCTCAGCAGCCTTAAAGAGGACCTGGAGACAGATGGCACACGTGCAGGGCTGCAATGAGGGGACCGAGGGGCGGACGCACTGGGCAGCTCTGTCCTGCAGGCCAGGGGCCCAGCAGACAGGAGTGTTGGGCAGCAGGCGGGGGCTCTGAAATCCACACCTTGCACCCCGTGGGGCTGAGTCAACCTCCGGTGGGACAAGATGCGTTCACAGGGACCCACAGGGCCTGTACACTCCTGCAGCCCCACACCACCCGCACGATTGCACACCCATCCTCAGGGGCATACCCAGGGCTCGGAGTTAGGCAGACTCACACACCCCCACGAGGCTTCTCACCGGTCTTCCTTTTGAATCTCAGAAAAGCTGCGTTTACCGAAATAAAATATGCGAGGTATGGAGCCGCCTTGTTGAAGGGCTGGGTTTCACGGGTCAGCCAGTAAATCCAAACTCATGGCAAGAGGCTGCAGTGGGAACACGCTGCGGTCACACCACCCTGTGGTACCAGCTGGCCCTAATCGGAGCCAGCTGCGGGGAGCCAGAGTCCATGGGATCCCTCCCTCTGCGGGGCGGCCGGTGGGAGCCGGAGCTGCCGAGCCCAGCGAAAACATAGCAGTGGACTCTCGAGGCCAGGCTCTGGGTGAGGCAGGGGACGGAGGGGCGCTGTGGCTGGTGCATGAGTGCTGGGCTTCGGGCCGCCTCTGACCCGGTGAAGAGGAGCCAGAGGGCGAGCGGCCTGCCACAGGCTCCTACATCTACGCAGCTGCCACTTCTCTGGGTGCTTTGAGGCCACGTGATCACTCTGAACTGCTGCCTGGGACATTAAGCCTGGGACTGAAGGTGGTGGTGACAGTGACGATGGTGGTGGTGGTGGCGGTGATGCTGATGACCATGACAGTAATGGACAGTAATGACCATGATGGTGACAACGATAATGATGGTAACAGTGATGACTGCATCAGTCAGAACCCCACGCAGGCTCCACAGAGCACAAAAGACGTCTGTACAGCAAAACCCTCGGCTATTAATACAGCGGCGAGACTTGTAACCCTGATAAAAACTCATCGGTGCTCATTTTCCTGGTGATTAACACCTCCCGCTCCCCCACCCCCACACACAAAGGACTCCAAACTCTGGGCGCACGCGTGCATCAGAGGACCCCTCGCACTGGGCCGCCAGCGGGGGCCGTCTGTGCCGCCGTGCTCCCTGTCCTGCAGAGGGGCTGTGAGCTGTGCATCTCTTGTGTGTGCAGCATTTTAATTAATTTTATAGCTGCGCAGTTCTGCTTTTGACCCTGAAACTCTTTGGAGACCCTTGAGCCCACGTGTGGCCCCCTGCCGGCCACCCCAGTCTGGTCCAGGGAGGGCAGCCTGGCGCTCTCCAGCCCAGAGTCCAGGCTCTCCAAGACATCGGGGTTGGCAACTGCACTGCAGCCACCACCCCTGGCAGTGGAGGTGACCAGGTCCACCGCACTGCCCGAGGAGGGCAACGAGACCAGCATGGCCTCCTCTTCACGTCCATTTCCTCCCGGGCCCACAGTGGAGGCCAGAGCTGGTACGTATCTGGATGCCACGGCCCCGTGTCTGTGTGGCCAGCGTCTGTGTGGCCAGCACCTGTGTGGCCAGCACTGGATGCCCTGTGTGTGGACGCAGCGGGGAAAATGCTGTTCACAGCCGTCCCTGCAGGCGGCACCCTGGGCACCAGGACAGTGAAGTCCAGGGGGAGAGGCCGGGAGGACTCAGTGCCCACCCCAGCCCCGAAGGAGGCGAGCTCCCACAGCGCAGGTCCCTCCCTGAGGCCTGGACTCTGCCAGGCTCACCCGAGACCTGGGGCAGGGTCGGACACAGGCGAGGGCTGATCTGAACACACGGGAAATGTCTGTGTTTTAACAATATATTACATTTCTAAAATTTATGAAACTTATTTATTGCCCTGGCTCCAAGCAGGCCAGTCCTGTCCTCTCCCCACTCTCTGGAGTTGTCCTTTGTGTCGTCTGTGATGGGGTTAAAAGCACGGTGAACGCTGCTGCCAGCGCCACCCAGCCATGAGGCCACCTGCCGGAGTCCACGCCCACCTCAGTCTGGATCCCGCACAGGCGCCTCCTGGCTGATCCCCAAAGTCTGAAGGAAGGGGAATGTGAACGGATTCAGTGCAGCTGGACCCGGGGAAGACGGACGGCAGGGCACAGCCATGCTGGACACGGAAGACCAGAGGGGTGAAGCCCCCACACGGTGACCTCCCCTCGTCCCCAGGCTGCGTGCAGAGTGATGGGCCAACTAGGAGGCCATCGGTGCCTGTCTACCTCGCCAGGACAGGCTCAGCACCCTCTCCATGGCCACCTTGCCAGTGTCCTGTAGCAGGGTGGGACAGGCACCTGTGGCCACCTTGGTGCAGAGATGAGCAGGAACTTTGTAGCCAGGGTGGCCACGGAGCCCGGTTCAAAGCCCAGCACAGCCCCGATGTGGGACCCGGGCATCCGTGCTTCACAGGGGAGGTGACGACAGGGCCTCTCCGCAGAGGGAGGACAGGGAGGGGGGCAGATCAGGCAGTGATGGAGACGGGGTGACAGTGACGATCACACGTGTGACCGTGGCCGTGGCCAGTAGCAGCCGAACAGACTCACCCCGCCCATGCCACAGAAGCCCTCGCCTCAAACTGGAAGACTCAGGAGAGGACCTCGTTGCCAGGGAGCGAAGCTCTCGCCCGGCTCCTTGATTTTCCGCAGAACCGGCCAAGGGAAGGCGAAGTGGAAAGCCAGGCACACTCCTCTCTCGGGGTGGGGGATGGACAGGTCCCCGCCGTCCCGTGTTTCCACCTCTGCAGCCTCCGGGCGGCAGCCAGAGCCCTGGGGGAGCGGGAGGCCGTGTCCAGCGTCCTCCATAATCCGCTGTGACCCTGACACCTAAGTCACTGAGAGGGGCCTGGAGACTCTGCTGGACGCGGACACGCTGTCCCGTGCCCCGTGGATGGTGCGGCCGATACAGAGAGAAGCCGGGGTTTGCAGTGGGATCTTTTTATGAGGTTTCCTGCAGATGGAAGGGATTTTCACTTTCAGGAGAAACAGCTGCCCACAGCTGCGGGCCGGGCCTGGCCAATCGCTGCCCTTGCCGGGTGCCCAGCCTCACCCTCCCGGGGCCTCTTGGACTTAGGAAGACACCAGGAGCAGTGGCGTGAGGCTCGGGCCACTCCAGGTGCCATGTCACTCCTCGCTGGCGCCCAGCTGTGTGCCCGTCCCCACCCGCCCGAGAGATGCACAGAGGAGGCTGGGGAGGAGGGACGGGCTGTGGGCTCCTCCTCCCCAGGGAGAGGCGAACAACCAAAGCGCAAGGCGGGCTGCGGGTCACTGGGAAGTGCCCTGGCCAGATGTGGTGCTGCACACCGGCACTCCCAGCACTTGGGAGGCTGAGGCAAGAAGGTCTCAGCGAGTTTGAGGCCAGCCTGGACTACACAGTGAGTTCAAGGCAGTCTGATCCTATCTCAAAAAAATAAAATAAAATAAAAATCATTGGGAGGCACCTGAGAGCCCCGGACCCAGGACCCGAACCCTGAAAACCTGAACCCAACCAAAGCCAGTTATCACCTGGCAGCAGCGCTACCGTGATATCCCAGAGCAGGTTCTTGCTGCGGCAGGGGCCTCGGGGCTCCGTGGAGGGGACACCCAGCTGCAGGCGGAGGACGGGCTGCAGTGGGCTGGACACCCATCTCCTCCCCTGGCGTGGCCTCCAGGCAGCGAGAGGTCACCTGCCAAACACCCCAGCAGATGAATCTACAAGGCCTGGGGGAGGCCATGCGCTGCTCCCCCAGCCCGAGGAGCTGTGGACAAGTCCCCTTGGCGGGTCTGGTCCCACGGAGCCTATTGTTAACGTTGCCATGGTTACTGCAAGGCTGAGGACCACAAGGATGATGATGAGAGGGAGAATCCCTGTGGTCCTGCTGACCTGGAACTCCTGGGCTCCCGGATCCTCCTGCCTCAGCCTCCTGAGCAGCCGGCATCTGGCTGTGTTATCGGGAGCACTTTGGGAAGTGACATGGAAAAAGGACCTGCGGACATTGCCAGGCACAACGGGAAGGGCCGCTTCACACTGCCGCTGTTTCCCAGCGGGACGCAGGCCCCAGTCAGGCCCCCCAGGAGGCTCGGGGTCTGACTGAACGCCACCTGGTGGGACCACAGATTCAGGGGCCCCTCGGCCCCAGGTGTCCCAGGGCGGGCAGAGCAGAGCTCCTGGGCTGCAGCCCTTCTGCGGGGAGTCTCTGCAGGCCGTGGTCAGGGTCCCCCCGCCTCCTTCCCACCCTCTGCCCTTCTTCAGATGCCCCCCAAAAGCTTCAGATGTGCGGTTCCGTTTCTATCCATGTCCGCTCACAGTGCTGCTGGCTGGAGGTCAGAGCGTGGCAGGAGGTGTGGGTTTTGTGGGACACACTGACACACCCCTTCCCGGACTCCCCAGGCCTGCATGTCGGCCTCGCCAGGCTGCACCCCAGCTCCCCAGCTGCGAGCTGGCCATTTGCACCTCCGTCTCAGCCCTTTGACCTCTCACCAGTCTGGAATTGCACGAGTCTGTCGGTGGCCACCACTGGCCAATCCACGGTTCGTGGGCTCAAACCCGGTGTGACTGGGCACCCACCTCCATCCCACATGGGGAGGCTGAGACGGGAGGAGGGCAAGTCCGGCCCAGCTCGGGTGCCTAGAGACTTAGGAGACCTCAGCTGGAGACGCAGCTTGGGGGTGAAGGCCACCTCCTGGGCATGTGATCCTGTCTGCAGTGAGTGACCATGCCCTGTGCGTCCTCGGGGCACTGGGTGGTGAAGCGCCCGCTCATTGGCTGGCGAGGAGGGGCAGAGGCCCTGTTTCCAGAGATATACTCGGGCTCCTACACAAGCCGCAGAGCCCAGCTGGGCGGGACCTGGAGAAGGGATAAGGCTGCCGCTGAGTTTGGGGAAACAGGCGCTGAATTTCCTTCCTGCCGGCTGCGGGATTTGGGGGTTTTCCAAAGTCTCTGGTACAATCAACAACATGGGGTGCTCTGGGGGCCAAGAATCACTGTCTTTGCGTCGGTGGTTTTACTGTTGGGTTTCGGGGTCTCTCTTGCTCTTCTGGAACTTGCACAAACTTCAGACCCCCACGGACTCCCTTCCCGAATTTGTTTTTCGGTTAATTCTCTGCTTCCGCCTCCTCTGGGCTCTGCGGCCCCGGAACCCAGATGTTTCTCCGTGTCTTGGTGTCGGGGTCTCCTCACCCTCGTCACGGGGTGGTGGAGGTGGTGGCAACCTTCCACCCGAACCTTCCAGCCAGGACAGCTCAGGAGCCTAACTCCTCGCTGCTCTTCCTGAAATGCTCCAAACCCCCCTCCAGTTCCAATCCTCACGCAAACTCCTACCACGTCTTCATCTTGTACAGGTCAAAAACTGCTGGGGCTGGGCCTCGGGCTTGTGTGCAGGTCCCAGGACAATTTCCTCCTGGGCACGTGCCCAGCAGAGAGCTCCTACTCAACCCACAATACCCACTACCTAGCCTGTACATAACCGAGTGTGGCACCCAGGTGAGGGAGGCTGGGCCGGGAAGCAGGGGCAGAGGCCTGTGGGTGTCAGCGGCGGGGCAGAGGTGGGGGAGTGGCAGGCTGGAGGGGTCCCAGACAGTGACGGGGGGGGGGCTGTCTAGACTCACATCGAGGTGCCCTGCTGTGAAACCCCTGGAGAGTGCACTGCTCACAGAACCACTTGCTGTTTGGTCCCTCTGGAGACGCCCTGCAGCAGGGACTCGGACGGGAAGCAGACGGCCTGGCCAGCCAGGAGCCGCCGTGCTTTCCTGGGGAGCCCATGCCAGGAACTGTTTTGGATTGTTTTCAGCCCCTGGAAGGGCTCAGATTTGTGCCCCAGAGAAGCACTCGGGCTCCTACACAGGCCACAGAGCCCAGGCTGCGTCTGCCTCCCTTGGCGGGTCCCCTCAGCACAGCTGCGACCCTGACTTGGCCTCACCAGAGGCGAGAGAGACCATGACTGCAGATGGCCCAGATGGACACCAGGACGGCACCTGCGGGGCTGCCCCTGCGGCTCCCCCCACACAGGTCTGCAGCGCGGCTCCCGCCTGCCCCCCATGTCTCATTCAGGGGCCCTGCGGAGCAGCGTGGGTGAGGCCGAGGCCCTGGAGGTCCCAAGGCTGAGCCGGGCCGGAGGAGCCCGGTTCTCCCCGCAGCCGCTCTGCCCACTGGGCTTCTCGTGTGCACAGCCGGCCGGGCTCACTCACCTCGCTGTGGCTCTGGCTGTCCAGCCCGGGTGCCCAAAGCGTCCTGAGCTGCCGCCCACGGCTCGTCCCCTCCCATCCTCACCAGCAGTCCCTGCCACCCCTGGGGCCGCCGTGACCCGCAGCCTCTGACCACAGCCATCGTCCAAACCCTGAATTCACACTAACACGGCACAGAGGACGCTGGCCGCTCCCCGAGGAAGTGGCACCTGTTTGTCCAGCAGCCGCGGCCTCCCTGCTCCGTGCTACAGGGCAGAAGCACTGGGCTGGGCGTGCGGCTCTGGGACGGGGCAGAGCCAGCTGTGCCCAGGCCACCACGGGGCGCCCTCAGAGGCTGCCCGGTGATTGCTTCCTGGAAGGCCTCGCTGGGAAAGGGACTTTCACTGCTTCCGGCCTCGGGGGCTCTGAGTCCAGCGTCTAGACTGCGCTCACGATGGCCAGGGCCTTCCGGATTCCAGGCCCCGGGTGCCGCCCGCTTCCACGGCCATTGATCTAAATCAGGGTTTCCTGCATGCTGGCCTTCGGGCTGCGATGCCAGGGCCGCTCCTCAGGGAAGGAGAGGAAGTCAAAGGTCACGAGCTGCAGCCAGGGGACAGTGGTCACACCACACAGCCCCTGCGCCCTGGGGAGGTGGGCACGGCCTCCCTCCTGGGACGCACGTTGGGCCGTGCTGGGTGCTGGTGCCCAGGGCTGCAGTGTCCTGCTTCTGTCCCCGTCCTTCCCACCCCAGTGAAGCGAACGCCATCCTCCGGATAACGACCAGGGTCGCCTGAGTCATCTGTCTCCTCTGCCCACCCACAGAGCCACCCGCAAGTGTGGGCATGGTCAGCAGCCCCCAGGGACCTTGGCTTTGGCAGCAGACGCGGGAGAGAGCCCATACTGACCATGTGCACAAGGCCACCAGCGTCTGTCCCTCACCCTCCGGCGACCTCTCTGACCCCTTCCCACCCTTCTTCTGCTTCAGCCCTCTGCCGCCTCCTGGCCCCTGCAGCACGGTCAGGCCCAGGCTGCCCCAGGGCCCTTGCACTTGTGGTTTCTCATTTGTCTCAGAACTTTGAGTGACTTGGTGCTTTACTGTGTGCAAGGTCTACCTTGGCAGACGTCCTTTCCCCAAACATTCCCTCTCCCTGTACTTCCCACCTGGAGGAGTCCCCAGACATATTAACATTCTGCTGACAGGACCACTTCGTATCTGTACCCTCGACCCCCTTCAGCAGCAGGGGGCAGAGGGGTTCAGTCCACCATGGCACCCACAGACATCGTAGTTGCTGGAGAAATGGCTCTCCGGGGACGAACTCCTGAGTGTGTTCACTGGACTCTGTTGGATTATTTTTCTATCTTACTTGCTATAATTTGTTGTTAAGCTTTTAATATCTGGTAGCCTTGGTTTATTGCTTGTTTCTACCCAAACATCTTGGCTAGTTATGAATCTTGGCTTTTTGGGAATGAATCTGTCCAGCACCATCTCAGATAATCCCCAGGATGGCTTATCCCCAGTGTAGACGGCCTGTGACAGAGGGGAATTGTATTCCGCTGACACCGAGGCTCCCGTCCGCCTCCTGGCGTCTTTTGGGCCCTGTAGGAGGCCTCAGCGCGGTCCCAGGGTTGGAATCAGCCATCGACAAGCTGTGACTGTGAGTGGACCGTGCGCCCCCTTGACGGCCGGACGGGGTGGGGGTCGATCCATCTTGGCTCACTGTCCTTCTGACGCCCGCTGGAGATCACTCATTCACTTCGGGAGGCGGCAGGTTCTCCTGGATTTTCACCTCGGACCATTTGGTCTCTACAGATGCTGGCAGTTCAGCCTCTCCTGTCCTAACCCGCACCTTGAGGTTCTCGAGGTGGTACAGGGCTGGGATGTCAGCAGGACATCCTTCCCCTGTGGCTGGCAGGTGCGGGAAGCCGTGAGAGGTCTCCACGATGTCAAAGATTGTGAAGTCTGTTAGATTATTTGCCAGTTTAAATGTATATTTGAAATTTTTCACAGTAAGAAACTTCAATAAGGCTGGGCATGGCGCGGCATATCTGTAATCCAGGGACTCTGGAGGCTGAGGCGGGAGGATCTCTGTGAGTTTGAGGATAGCCTTGTGTGTGGAGGGAGTCCAAAGCCAGTCTGCACTACATTAGCAAGACCCTGCTTCAAAAATCACAACCAACAAGCAAACAAACAACCCTGGGACACTTAATAAGATTAAATATGGACGAATTCCCAGACCCCGTGCTCGTAGCCCTCGAACTGGAAGCAATGGGTGCAGATGACCGACAAACGCCCATTTTCTGTTTTTAAAGATCATTTTTATTTTTGTGGCGCTGGGAACTGAACCCAGGACCTTCCCATGGAGCTACAGTCCAGTATTCTTTAGGTTCGGAGCTAGGGTCTTGCTAAGTTGCCAAGTCATCCAGGCTGGACTCGAACTGGGAATCCTCCTGCCTCGGCCTCCTAAGGCCTGAGAGCGCAGGGCTGTGGCCTACACTGGCTGAGGCCGCTTGACCCTTTGGGCCTCTCAGTCCTCTGCTGGTGGACGCAGCCCCTCCCTGCCGCTCTGCACAGTCTCTGTTTTCTGTGCCTCCCTGCTGGATGCTGCTCTGGACGGATTTCAAGAAACACAGGTTGGGCCGGGCTGACAGTGGGCATCCGGGGGGAAGACTTGGGGGCATTCGGCAGCACGGAACACTCACCCATCCCAACAAGGCTGGGCAGGGGAGGTGAGGATCACGTCCTGAGAGCCCACTCGGTGAGACCCAGATGGATCCCGGGAGTCCAGCAGGCCTGAGTCCAGGGCTAGGGCTGCCTTAGCGTCCCTGAGCACCCAGGCCTCAGCCCAGGCAGGCGGCAGTCCTGGCTCCGGGCACAGCAACAACCCTGAGGCTGAGTCCACCGGGCAGCAGCAGGCGACGGTGCCCATGCCCATCCCGATTCCTGTTACCAGCCGGGACCGGGCACGAGGCTGACCTCTGTGTCTCAGGGCAGCAGAGTCAGCCCCGCAGAGTCACTCTGGGCTGGGGCTTCTCACAGCACAATGAGCAAACACGAGGCAGGGAGGGCCTAGCAGAGACAGCCCAGTGGGCAATGCGTGCCCGGGCCACCTGGCTGGGCTCAGGAGCGCGCCTGCAGCCGCTCTGCCCCAAACGTGAGCCCCGGGGTGCAGGAGCGGCCAAGGTCCTCCCAGCACCTGCAGGCTGGTGCGGTTAGCTGAGCCCCTGGCCAGGGAAGTGAGGCAGGAAATGGTTGATACGGACAGAGCCCCTGCAGTCCCCGCTGCCCCTTCCCATCCACTGAGGCCAGCCCCGTCAAGGACAACCATCCCTTCCCCATTGTGAGACAGAGAGGTTTTCACCAAAACCACACCTCCGAGAGGGCTTGCTTTGTGTCCTTCCGGCCGCCGTGAAATACTAGTCAGGCTCAGCTCAGCCACAGGCTCTCACCTCCGCGTGTCCACATGTGGAGGGGCAGCAGCGTCTGGGCCCTGCTGGTCCCTTCACCTCCACCGCACCCCTCATCTTGGGAAGGAGGTGCGAGCTGGGGAGACCCACGCGCTGGTTTAGTGGCCTCTGCCTCAGTAGAAAATCACGGATTTTGTCCCTAACTAGATGAGTGAATGGCCTCACATGGAGAGAAGCCAGGAGGACCCTGGAACAGTCGTGGACGTGTGGGGAAAGAGCAGCGGCTCTGTTGGGAGAAGATGGCAACACCATCATAAAGGTGCCAGGAAACCAAGGTGCCCTCATGCGTCTTGCCTGGTTCACGGGGCAGAGCTGAATCCGTGGCACAGCACTCCAGCCCGAGAGCTCCTCTAGAGCTCCAGCCCGCATGTGTAGGGGGTGCTCCTGGGAGCCCCTGTCCATGCAGAGGCGGCGTTGGTGTGATTTCAGACAGACGTCACCCACAGCAAAGCACAAGGGCACTGTCTGTCACACCCGCCCAGCTTGGACGTGTTGCTTTATAAAAAAGGTCTGGCCCTGACCCCAACGCTTTGCCAAATCCAGTGTAGAGGCAGTGGTGGGGTTTTGACACCCTCTCCTGTGGCCACGTGGATGATAGAAAGGCTGCTTCCAAGCATGGGAGGGTAGGAAGCACTCGTCAGGGACATTAGTGTCATGGCTGTCACTATGATCACCAGGATCATCCTCAGGATCATCACCATGGTCCCTACTGCTGCCACCACCACCACCAGTCATACTCAGTATCATAACAGCCACCACCACCACCATCAATCTGTCATCACCGTCCCCACTGTTGCCCCAAACCCTGTTTCCTCCCCCTGGGATATACAAGGAAAACTGTGAAGGAGCCCTGGACACATCCCAGTACCACAGAGCAAAACCAGTCTGAGCACCCTCTCCACTAGAGTCCCGCCTTTATTAGTCCGTGCGGGGACCCTCTGAGAATAAAGGAAATAATTCACTGTCATTAATTCACTGACAGCTGGCCTCCGCCCCAGCCCCCGGGATGCGGGGTCCTCTCCCGAATACCCCGGCTGGGCCCTGATGCTTAGCAGGTTCTCACCAGCTGATGGAAGGGCTGCTGTAAGGGTGTCGCCGTTCTTTCCTGGGGCAGCACCCTCCTCCGTGACTGTGGCTTTCCCACCCTGCGTGTTAAGCTGTTCTTCCCAAAATAAACTCACTGGTCCTGGGGTGGAGGGCAGCACTGTTTTTGTTATTTGGTGGTTATTTCCGAAGCCTTTAAGTGACACAGAAAAGCTAAGGTGGTTTAGCCGACGCCCTGCCGCCCCTTCCTGGCACATCCTGGCCTCCAGTCTGGGCCTCTCCCTGGCTGGGGAGGGGTCCTCGCTCCCTTAGTGGGGAGCCCCTGCCCTGGCTCTTCCCGCTGTGCTGGTTATCAGGATTGTTATTGGTTTTTATTAGCTGGTAGCTAGAATCCCCACCTCCCCACCCCCAGCAAAGGTCCCAGATCACCAGTTCCCTTGGCTCTGGCCAGAGCTGCCCCTCCCCCAGGCCACCCCCACCCGGGGCATCAAGCTCCTCCATCATCCCAGACACTGGAATTTGTCGGGGGGCATCTGGTAAGCATCACTATGCAAATGAGTCCTCACCTGGGGAGCCACGGGGGACCCCACTATCTCCAGACCCCATGTGGGGCTGGTGTTATTTTTAAAGGCTGCTCATTCAGCCACTGCAGGGAACTAATTTCTTTTCAACACCAAGGCCTGGCCTCAGCAGCAGTCCTGGAGTTCGGGAAGCGGGAGGGAGGGGTGGGCAGTGTGATTAGCAGGATTTCCAGGATCAAAGTCCTTTACGACCCAAAGCTCTCAGCTCGGATTCTACAGTAGGGTTCAATTAGAGCCTCGTCCATCAACGCTGGCCCTGCTGCTTCGGGCAAATGGTCCTCTCCTAGGATGGAAAGCTTGAGCTGGGCGTCCCGCTGAGCAGAGACCCAGGTGGCAATGCTTTTCTTCTGCTGAACCCTTCTGCACCCTCCCTCTGTACGAGAGGGCAGGGTCCTGTCCGCCTGAGCAGAAGCAAAGCAGACCCCAGACACAGAAGCCTAAGCCTCCCGAAGCATTGGTAGAGACAGAAAGGCCTGAGACTTACGTCAACCCTGCCTGACTTGGAGTTCTAAGTTGATAAACGGGCTTTGCCTCTCTGGGCTCCTCATCTCCACAACGAGGCAGGGGTCGGCCACCTATGGTGTTGTCAAGAGCATTATCTTACTCAGGTAGCACCGAAGTTACAGGGTAACAGTTCTGTGACCGCGGTAGGCTCTGAGGCCCCGAGTCAAGAGCGCAAACAAAATCCCTGGGGCAGTGACACTCTGCAGGAGAGGAGAGCCAAGTGCAGCATGGGGAGAGTGGTGGGAGAGGGGACAGCCTGTGAGTCAGCAGATACATCACGTTGATGAAAGGACTGATCCCGGAGGGGACAACAAGGGTATGAGATTGCCATGATGATATAGTGATGGCAATGGTGGTGATGGTGATGGTGATGGCGGTGATGATGGTGGTGATGGTGGTGATGGTGGTGGTGGTGGTGGTGATGGTGGTGATGGTGGTGGTGGTGGTGATGGTGGTGATGGTGGTGGTGATGGTGGTGATGGTGATGGTGATGGTGGTGGTGATGGTGGTGGTGGTGGTGATGGTGATGGTGGTGGTGATGGTGGTGATGGTGGTGGTGGTGGTGATGGTGATGGTGGTGGTGATGGTGGTGGTAATGGTGATGGTGGTGATGGTGATGGTGGTGGTGATGGTGGTGATGGTGATGGTGGTGGTGAGGTGGTGGTGATGGTGATGGTGATGGTGATGGTGGTGGTGGTGATGGTGATGGTGGTGGTGATGGTGGTGGTGGTGATGGTGGTGATGGTGGTGGTGATGGTGGTGATGGTGGTGGTGATGGTGGTGATGGTGATGGTGGTGGTGATGGTGGTGGTGATGGTGATGATGGTGGTGGGGTGGTGATGGTGGTGATGGCTGTGGTGGTGATGGCAGTGATGGTGGTGATGGTGGTGGTGAGGTGGTGGTGGTGGTGATGGTGGTGATGGTGATGGTGATGGTGGTGATGGTGATGGTGATGGTGATGGTGGTGGTGATGGTGGTGGTGGTGGTGGTGGTGGTGATGGTGATGGTGATGGTGATGGTGTTGGTGGTGATGGTGATGGTGGTGGTGATGGTGGTGGTGGTGATGGTGATGGTGGTGGTGATGGTGATGATGGTGGTGGTGGTGATGGTGATGGTGGTGGTGGTGGTGGTGATGGTGATGGTGATGGTGATGGTGTTGGTGGTGATGGTGATGGTGGTGGTGATGGTGGTGGTGGTGATGGTGATGGTGGTGGTGATGGCAGTGATGGTGGTGATGGTGGTGGTGAGGTGGTGATGGTGGTGGTGGTGATGATGGTGGTGTAGTGATGGTGGTGATGGTGACGGTGGTGATGGCAGTGATGGTGGTGATGATGGTGGTGATGGTGGTGATGGTGATGGTGATGATGGTGGTGGTGGTGATGGTGGTGATGGTGGTGATGGTGATGGTGATGGTGGTGGTGATGGTGGTAGTGATGGTGGTGGTGGTGATGGTGGTGATGGTGATGGTGGTGGTGATGGTGATGGTGATGGTGATGGTGGTGATGGTGGTGGTGGTGATGGTCATGGTGGTGATGGTGGTGGTGATGGTGATGGTGATGGTGATGGTGTTGGTGGTGATGGTGATGGTGGTGGTGATGGTGGTGGTGGTGATGGTGGTAGTGGTGGTGGTGGTGGTGGTGATGGTGATGGTGGTGGTGATGGTGGTGATGGTGGTGGTGATGGTGGTGATGGTGATGGTGGTGGTGATGGTGGTGGTGGTGATGGTGGTGATGGTGGTGGTGGTGATGATGATGGCAGTGATGGTGGTGGTGAGGTGGTGGTGATGGTGCTGGTGGTGGTGATGGTGGTGGTGGTGATGGTGGTGATGGTGGTGGTGGTGATGATGATGGCAGTGATGGTGGTGGTGAGGTGGTGGTGATGGTGCTGGTGGTGGTGGTGGTGGTGGTGGTGTTGATGGTGGTGGTGGTGGTGGTGATGGTGATGGTGGTGATGGTGATGGTGGTGATGGTGGTGGTGATGGTGAGGTGGTGGTGATGGTGATGGTGGTGGTGGTGCTGGTGGTGGTGATGGTGATGGTGGTGGTGGTGATGGTGGTGATGGTGGTGGTGATGGTGAGGTGGTGGTGATGGTGGTGGTGGTGGTGTTGATGGTGGTGGTGGTGGTCACGCTGACGCACGTGCCTGTGCTTCTTACCACTGCTCTTGGAAGTAACAGCGAGTGAACATGGTCCGTTCTTGTTCCCGCACTGGCCCCTGTGAACGTTAGAGCTGAGGGGCACTTGGCAGTCTCTGGGTCCAGCCCACTTTTTTCACAGATGAGCAGCACTCAAAGGCTGGAGAAGGGAGGCTCTGGGTGTTCTGATTCGCTCCCCTGGCGGTGAGTACTTACTTGTTAGGAGGAGTGATTTGAACACACAAGGACGGCCGTGCTTGGCTTTAGCCCGCCGAGTGGCTCCGGTGGACTTGCTGTGCCTGGAGGCTCTAGGGCTCGGGGCATCTATCTGGGGTGAGCAAGGTCTCCCCTGTAACAGAGGCTGCTTCTGCCTCCTCAGCCCTAGGGCCACCTACTGTGAGCCCCAAGAGAGCGGGACGGGCTGGAGGTGCACGGCGGAGCCTGCACTTCCTCCGGGATGTCTGGGCTTACACGCCGAGGTTCACATTTCTGAGTGGCCAGATCTGGGTGAAAGCAAATACATTCTGGTGTGTGTTTCTTTCCTTTCGGGGGCTTATGGGAGAACTGGCCTTGAAGAGGCTGTCCAAGATACACACTGCCAAAACAATCAGAAGCCTTGCGAAGGAAACCTAGCAGCAGCCAAGATTTAGGGAGCTTAAAGACCACCCTGGCCTGCTTTAGAACCCTTTAGGCTGATATTTAATACATGGCTGCGTGGTGAGCGGCTTCTGTGTGGTGTTCAGGAAGATAGACGGGGACCGGGGTTTTGCTGACCTCATGGGTGCTTAGTGCACCCGAAGGAGCCCCAAGAGCTCAGCCTATGCCGCTCTGGCCCCCGCCCCACCCTCTCCACAGGCGTGGACGATCCAGCACCTGGCCCTGGGGGAAAGGGCTTGCTTTGGGTGAGAGGACCTGGCCCACCCAGCAAGGTCCATGCAGGCTGCAGAGTGGTCACTGGTCTCACACAGAAAGGCACAGACTCAGGGCAAGCCCGCAGAAAGGCAGCAAGGTGGAGAGGGGGAGATGGGCATTCTGGGTAGCTCTCAGGGTGCCCGCCATTTAAAACGGAATTCCCCAGGTGAAGAGCAGGTCCACCCACCACTGGAGCTGCCCAGGGAATGTGACAGCCCTTCGGCTGGACGTACTGTTGAAGGATTTCAAATGCCGGGGTAAGAGACTTAGTGGGCCATGTTAAATCTGAGGTCTGGGGGTCAGAAGGTCCCCCATTGCGAGGACACAGTCATTCACTTCTGTTTAAGAGTCTCTATTCCACAACAATGCCCGGGTAACCGGGATTTCAGGTGTCAGGTGCTCTTAACTAGCTGGAAAAGAGCAAGAATTGCCAGCCCGGTAGACAATGACTCTACGAACTTTGGATGGTGGCTGTCGTGTCCATACACATAATGTCCTATTGTCACACACAGGAGCCCCTCTGGTCGCCTTCCTGACCTTGGGACCCCTCCTCTACACCCAGTTCTGATAGACTTAGTCCCCCGATTCCTCGTCTGCAACCAATAAGAGAAAAACACACTTAGGAATGGGGAGGATATTACAATCTTTAATCCGTTGGGAACAGGGACCCCGTGGGGACAGCACACCGCCAAGAGTGAGCGGAGCCAGAACAGCGAGATGGGGAAAGTGCTCAGAAACCCGAGGCCACGTCACGTGCAGACAGACGGTCGCACAAATTCACCAGCGCGTGAGAAAGGGGGCCCGCTGGGGGCCAACGCTGCGAAGCCAGGTTTTATCTGGGGGTCTGAGCTCAAAAGGGAAAGTGTGCAATTTATTTTTTATTTTTTATTTTTTATTTAAGAGGAAAAAGAGGAAAACACAAAACAAACCAAAGCGGCGTAAGGGTACATGCAATACAGAACTACAAAACAAAACAAAACAAAACAAAACAAAAAACCATAACAGTAAGAAATTACCTGCTAGTAGATTACACACTATTTTCTTGAAAATAGTTCCTCAAATCACAGTATCAAAGAACACAAGGTGGACATTCAAACAGGGAGACTGCAAACAGCTGTGTTCAATGTTCCAAAAACATTGATAAAGTCAGCTATTTAACACCCCCAAACACACTTGCTGTTATATCCGTTAGAGCTCCTTTTCTTTTTTTTTTTTCCCTCTCTTTTTTACAACAAAATTTACACATCTTGGATTTTATTACTCCTTAGTGCTTATTACTTTCTTTGGGGGGGGGAAGAATACAGTCAAATATGGCAAAACAAAGCTGTCAGTCAATACCAAGGATAGACGTAGCACATGGTGTAGAACAGAGTACAAGTTTATCAACAATGGTTATCAACGTTGTCCCTTGTTTCCTTAAAAAGAATTGTCTATCTTATTAGATATTATAAAGTTGGACAAAACAGTAGAGAACAAGACCAATAAAACTTAGGCATTGTAAACATTACAGGACTTCCAAAGAAGACAATAGTCAAACCAGAATGGGTATCTTAGTGAATCTTATTGTCTTCAAAGTAGTTGCCTATGTCTTCAAACTTGATACTATCATATAGAATGGAACAGAGTCTAATCAGTCAAAACAAGATCGTGGGAGTACTACAGGACTTCAAAACAAGTTAATAGGAAATCGAAAAGAGTTACTATTTATATATCCTAATTTTTTTGAATTTTTTCTTTAATTAAGACAAACATAAAAAATGACTAAATAAGATTTGTAGTAAAGCCGAAAGGTGACCAGCAGCCTGGAGATCTGCACTTTATTCATGGAGAGGCCTCGCTGGGTGCAGAGGTCCCCAAAAGTGCTTGGCGATTGGTCACAGTCGAACACTAGAGACACGCAGGTGCCCGGTTCTGCCCAGTGCCAAGGAAGCACAGCCTTCCCAGGGGCACCTGGGTGGCACCAGGGCCTGGAATTGTGTGTCAGGTCAGGGCCATCACCCCGAGGAGTTGGGACCCTGAGGGCCTCTGCCCTGACCTCCCGAGCCGATGATCCTGGGTGCCCACAGGAAGGACGGGGCATCCTGAGCTCCAGGGCCCCAGTGAATGTCTTCCTGAGCTGCTCGGAGCTGCATTCACAGAGTGTCCACTCGCTGTGGACATCTGTCCTGCAGTCACGTGGGAGCATCGTCACATGTCCGACTTTTCTTGAGGTGGGACGTGGCCCCCTGGCAGGTACTGGTCAGATGGAGGTGCAGGGCTGGTGCTCACGGACCCGTCCAGCAGACACGGATGTTCTGCCCAGCACCAAAGGCCGTCCCTGAGGACAGAGGGCTTGGCCGAGGAGTGGACAGGAGTGGCGTCCTCCCTGTGGCCCAGGAGTCTTCAGCCCCTGCCAGTGTGTTCTGTGGGCCACGGTATTTTCACAACAGGGATGCTGGCCGTGTAAATCCACAAGCCCTGCTGCTGTCGGAAGCCCCAGAGCCCGAGCCACAGTGAGTCAGGGTTCCCGCCGGAGATGTACAAGTTGCCGCCTTGGGTGGGCAGCACTCTGGGTATCCTGTGGTCCCCTCCCCTCCTTGCTGGCCCCCCTCTCCCTGCTGTGGTGCTGTCACGGGTGAGCTCAGGCTGGGGAGGGGTGCTGGGCCTGCCTGGCCACAGTGCAGGAGAAGGTGCGTCTCCCTCCCCCTCCTCCCTCCCTTTCTCTCCCTTCCCCTTCCCCACCTCCTCCTCCCCTCCTCCCTCCTCCCCTCCTCCCTCCTCCCCTCCTCCCTCCTCCCCTCCCCCTCCTCCCCTCCCCCTCCTCCCCTTTTCCCTTCCCCCTCCTCCCCTTCCTCCCCGTCGTCCTCCGGGACTCACCAGTGTGTTGGGGTCCTCTGCCGTCAGAATCCCTCACAAGGAGCTCGGATCAGGTCATTGATGGGGGACGCCGATAGCCGCCAGGTTAACGAGGCCTCTGCTCCAGGGGGGATTAGAAACCCAGCCCAGGGGGCCTGAACTTTCCCCCCATCTGATCTGCCTCTAATTGTTACCAATTGGTGTCCCTTACCGGCTGCTTTGTAATGGAGCCGTGGTTCTCATTTTCAGTCCCCAGTGACCCTCTCTCTGAGTCTCAGCCGCAGGGGTCACCGGTTTCCTGGGATGAGAAAGTTTGTGGTTTTTCGGGGTTAAAACAACGTGTTTTCCTCCTCGCCTGTGCCGGCTCCAGGCACCTGGAGACCCTGGAAAGCTGCAGTCCCTGCATCCGTTTTGGGGACAAAGGCGCGAGGGTTTTTATCGGCCCCGTGTGTGCTCCCCTCGTATTTGTCGGAGCCCCAGAAGTGACACAGACTAGAAGGGCACTTGTGGTGATCGGGTTCTGGCCTTTCAGCCCACACGGCAGGTAATTATCTGTAAAATTGCGAGCTGGTGATTGGTTTAAGTCCAGTGCCGTGCCCTCTGACCCCTGACACGGGGAGGGCACCCTGGGCCGGTGAGTTAATCCCCAGGGGCTGCCGGGACGCACTGGATCAGGTGTCCGAAGCGTGACCCCATCCAGGGAGAGAGCCTGGGGGAGTCAGATGCTGGGGGGCCGATGCCAGGCGGGAGGGACCTGCTTGGCCACTAAATGTCCTTGGCTGCTGGGACGACTTTGGCCGCTTGCTGGGCAGTGGCAGGGTTTCCCTAGGAGCCTGGCTCAGGCAGCACGGGCACCTTAGATGTCCCAGCCGTTTCTGAGGCTGGGCACATGGGTCACCAGCCAGGAGGTCCAGCGCCAGCAGCCAGGGTCCACAGGAGAAACCCTCCCATGGGGTGCAGGGACCCCCCCAGGACACCCAGGTACGAGGTGAGGGTCACATGCGCACCCTGTGCATGAAGGCTTGAGGGTTTGCTTTGTTGCTAACAAAATTGTAAAACTTATGCTGTAGAGTATGGGTAATAAGTTGCATATCAGACTGAATCATGCAAATGAATTTAAATAGTGAAATGTCTACCCATAATCTTTAAAAAATCCTCTTAGACCACAGTCTCCTGCTCACCCCGTACACGTGGGTGGGGTGGCTTTTCAAGGCTGGGGGTTTAGTCCCTGGTCCCATCTTCCTCCCTGGTAGATGCTGGTAAGAGACCAGTCACAGACCCCAGGTTGTCACAGCCACAGACCCTGTGGCCAGTTGCCCCTGGACAGCAACATCGGCCTGCATTGGAAAAAACCCTCGTCCTGGACCCTGCCAGGCTGCACACTGTGACAGGACCGTGTGCCTCAGGCCCAGGGCCACCCTGACAGTGCCACCCGAACGCCCACGAGTGACATCAGATCATCGTCTGCATCCGGCTTTGCCTCCCCTGGGGGTGGGGACGCTGTCCTAAGATCCAAGTTGGCCACAGGCTTCTGGGGGATTCCTTGGGTAGTTTTCGATGCTAGATGGAGGAAAGGTTTATTTCTGCTGTTTGGGAATAAAATAGGTACGGGGGGAAAGTTCTGGGCAACGATCTCACCAAGTCTCTTGGTGTAGATTCTGAGGTGAGATTCAAACAGAAGCGCCTGCGTGCTCTGGGCAGACATGCGGCCACCGGGCACACAGGTACCGGACACCTGGGCACCGGACACACGGTGCTCTAGGAGTCCGACCCCCAGCAGCCCAGGCCTGCAGCGTGGCGGGGGAGAGTTCCCCAGCACCAGCCCAGCCTCGTACAGTGTGTGATCACAGAGCCAGGGTGGGGGTGCCGGGGACGAAGCGGGATGAGGCCAGGGCCGCGTGGCAGTGTGTGGTGGACGCCGTGGCCTTTCTGGTCGTGCTGACCCTGATTCTCGCAGGACGGGGCCTTTGGAATCTGAGAAGCCATCAGGGAAGGGCTCAGCCTGTGGGTCTGCAGGGCCTGTGAGATGCACCCCGAGCTCCGTAGGAAGCCCTGCACCCTTGAACCTCAAGCAATTTCAAGGGACGGTGAAAGGTACCAAGGAATTGCGGTGTTTGTGCTGGGCTGGAGTTTGTTCTCGGCAGCGTCTCCTGGCAGCGGGAGGCTGAAGAGACCCTGGTCACATCCTGGGGGGCAGAACAGCTCCGCACCGCCCCCTGAGACTCGGGACCTGGGCTGGGGTGCAGCTCACGGTAGGGTGCTTGCCTCGCGTGTGACTGGGTGCAGCGTCCAGAGGAGCCCACACATCTGCTCACTTTTTGTCACTGGCAAAGGAGAGGACCGAGGGAAGGACGGAGCGCTGGCGTCTGCACCAGATCACCATTCACCACGCGAGAGGTCAGTGCAGCTTAGGGGAAATGAGGCATCATTTCCAGGAGCGCTGCGGACTTCCCTGATGGCTGGGTACGAACGCGAGGGCCCAGAGTTCTTTTAAGACACAACTTCTGTGTTCACGGTGTAATTCACGGGAGCACAGATGTCGCGGAATGCTCAGTTCATGTTCTTCCAGAAGGTTAATCTGCATCTCCGTGTGGCTCCAGGGTTTTCTCTTAATGTCCCCGCTTTCCGGTGTTTACCAGCCATCACCGGAGCGTCAAGGCTGAGTTTGATAAACAAGACGCAACTCAATTACCGTTATGAAGAACTGGTGATGACATTGAACTCACTCTTTATAGTTTCGTTTCTAATGCAATGTGGGGCTTATAAGCCGGGTTTGGAGGTAACAATCTGTGACCTTAGCCCTCCAAGAGGCTGAGGCAGGAGGATCACAAGCCTAAGCTCAGCCCAGGCAATCAGGTGAGACCCTATCTCAAAATAAAATAAAATAAAATAAGCTACGTGAAAAGCAGTCAAAGCTGCATATTCGTACACACACACACACACACACACGTACACACACACACACACACACACACACACACACTTTTTTGTACAGGGCCTACAGCGTGTCTCCTCACCAAGCCAGCTTGTGCCTGAGCTCAGACCCCCTGATCGAGACCCAGGCCCAGGCTGCCTATGCTCGCCCCTTTCCTCTGGGCCCAGGCTCCTCTCTGGTTCTCCCTGACCCGGCACCCCAACACCAGGGCCCCAAACTTCATGCCACTCAGAAGAAAAGGGAGCCTGGTGTGGTGACGCAGGCCTGTGGTCCCGGCACTCTGGGAAGCTGAGGCAGGAGGCTCGGAGGTCCAAGCCCAGCCTGGACTGTTGAAGGATTCATGGAGACCCTGTGTCAAATAAAAAATAAACAGGGGTGGGCGGCAGCTCAGGGCGCAGGCCCAGCTTGGACCCTGGATGCTACAGAAGCAAACACGTTCTGTTTTCAAAGTCGAAGGAAGTGAGGTGCTGCCCGTGTTAGGAGGCGGCCTGGCTCTCCAGGGCCCTGGGGGTCCGGGTGGCTTGGTGGGTCGGGTTCATTCTGGCGGAGGGGGAGCTTTCTCTCCTCCCTGGGGTGGCCTGGACCCTTGCAGAGAGAACCCCACCCAGGACGCCTGGCCCTGCTCGAGATGAGGTCACTGCGGCTCCGACTGACCCAGAGCAGGGGCTCCAGACCCCCTCAGCCTGCACAGCGCAGGTGCCAGAGAAGCTCCCAGCTGTGGCCGTGTCTTTCCGTGGTGTCACCGAGCCACCCACTGCTGGAGTCTGGAACCAGGACTTGGTGCCCACTGCTCTGGAGGCTGATGGCTGGGACTCGAGTGTCCTTCAGAGTGGCCAGGCCGGGAGGCCAAGCTGATCACATCTGCATGACCCTCAGGGAGGGCCAGCTCCACAGGACGGGCAGGGACTTCAGTGCGTCTGTCTTGGAGACACGATTCACAGTCTCTGCAGGCTTGAGACCTTCCCCATTCTTCCCGGAACCCATGGTGATGCCAGAGCTCGCAGGGTCCTGTGGCCCCACCGTGGCCTCCCTGGACTTGCCCTGGCTTTCAGGCTTGGAACGAGTTTACCCCTGCAGTGTGGTTTTAATCAAGGCCCGAGGGGCCATGTTATGACATCAGCAATAGTCAACAAGATAAAAATTTCGCAGTGTGGCTCCAGTGGGGTCAGCCACAACTGCTGTGTAGTGAAGACTGCCTTTGACACTGCCGACAGGTTTGGTTGCCCAGTGCTGGACTTGGTGTTCAGGGAGCTCCATGGACGCTGCCTGCCTCCCACAGCGTGCCCAGCCCACGCCCAGCCGGCCATTGTGGGAGCTGCTCTGCTCCAAGGCGGGTTCACCTGAGTCAGGGCTTCGCTGAATCCATGTGCTAGGCTGGCCGCCCGCAGGGCTGTGGGGTGACGGCGTCTCCCGGGAACCTTAGAGGCTCCCTGGAGTGCCCACTGTGTCTCTGGCACCATCTGTGATGACCCTGGCGTTCTGGGTTGGGTGCCTGTAGGGCTCTGCACACAGGTGCGTTCATCACTTGGGGGGCCCTGTGACCCCACGCCTGCCTGGGCCCTCCCACCCCGTCCTGTCCGAGGACAGCAGCAGAGGGTGACGGAAGTGATTTCCAGCGTGCACAGGTTCGCTCAGCTGCCTGCCTTCACCTCCTCCGATTCTGGATGCCCTGGAGCAGCACCTAGAAGTCCCAGGTCACCATCCTGAACCGCAGCCACCTCGGTGAGGGCAAAGCAGAGCCTCCCAGGCCACCGCGGTGAGGTTGCCCACAGCAGTCCAGCGGCCCCGAGACCCCACGATGGACCCGAAGTTGTCGCCTCACGATGGCACTGAGCACCCCAAGCGAGACCAGTCCTGGGACTCCAAGCCCTAGCCATGAGGTGACCAGGAAGAGCGGCCCCAGGAGCTGTGCACCCCACGCCTTGCCCTGTGCCCCTTTTGTATGAACCCGAGGAGCTGGATCTGGACCGCTCATCTGTGCCCTGGGCACCGAGGCTGCGCTGAGCAAAGCTCCTGGCCTGCCCTCTGCTCTGCTGTCTTGGGAGGAGCCAGGGCTTTTGTCCTGCGGTGGCAACCATCATCCTGGGGAGTCACTTCTGTGCCTGGACTTTGTCATGTTTTCCCTCTGATTCGGGGTGTGGGAGGGGAGGAACCAGCCTACCCCGCCTTCTCCAAGTGTGGGGTGGAGAGGTGACAGAGGTGACATGCAGAGGTGACAGCTCCCCAGGCCTGGGCACCGCAGGACCCTTTCCTCCTCCTCCGTCCCCTGAGAACAGCCGCTCTTCTCAGGCTGAGCTACCGCTGGGGCTGCACAGGAGAGTGGGCCCCACTGATCCCTGGGAGGGGTCTAGGGGTGCAGATTCCCCCACTGCCGGCTCTGGGGTCCCCATGCTTACCCGGCCCCAGGGCCTGCTCCACCGGCAGCCCGCTGTTCCCTCCTGCTGGGGTCGGGAAGATCCCTAGGAAACCTGCAGAGAGGGAGTTCTAGTCCCCACATCTCTGGGTGTGTCGCAGCGACAGGTGTCACCCGCAGGGCTTCTCCCTGCGCCTCAGGCCAGCTGGAAGGCTCCCGAAGCCCTGCTGAGTGGGGAGTCCCCCGGGGTTTGGGCAGGGCCATCAGTAACTTGAGCCCCGAAGTCTGGCCTTGGGCTCTGGGCTCTGAGCCACTGTGCACTGTTTTGATTTGGCTTTGTAGTGGCCACACGGTCCCATCAGGTGGCCCCTGAGCACGGTGGTATTTAAATTTAGATGAATTAAAACCAAGCGGTGAGAGTTGGGCTCCTCGGCTCTGCTCTCTCCTCCCTTGACTTGGGCACTGGAATTCGAGGCAGGATTTTGCCCTGAGCGCATCGCCAGCCTGCTTTTCAGGCAGTTTTCTGAACAGGGTCCCACTCAGCCGCTAAGTGATCCGGCTGGGTTGGAACTGCAGTCGGCCTGCCTCAGCCTCCCAGCATGGTGGCCTGGCAGGCCTGTCGTGCCAGGTGCAGGGATTTGGGGGTGCAGGAGACCCGAGATGCCTGCACACCCTGAGCAAAGGGATGTGGAGGACAGACAGCCGGTGGGACTGAAAGGTCATAATCATCACATCGAATGCAAAACGCTCTTCGCACGCAGCCATTTGGGAAGAGACAAGTGTGAACTACGGGCTCCAGATGCTGTGTGTCTGAGTAAACGTTGCAGTCAGGGGGCGGATTTAAATCCGGGTTCTGCCACACTTCCCAGGTGCACGGCTGCGGCCAGTGGCATCACCTCCCCCATCTCCGCTTCTCTCCCCTTCGAAGCCGGGTCTCCAGCTCTCGAGAATGACACCGAGCCTGGCTGGGACCGCAGTGGCCCCGACCTCCTCCCCCTGCTGGGCCTGGTTCATGAGCCTGGCAGTTTTGTGCGGCTCCGGCCAGCGCGGAGATGCCCGGCCTTGGAGAGCTCTCACCAGGCTTCCCGCACATTCTTTTCGTGTCAGAGCTGCCCAGAAAGAATTCTCTCCTCCCCTCTTCAGGAGCTCGGCGTCCTTTGCTGCTCCCTCTAAAATTACCCTTTAACAGCCCGTGCTAAAATGAGCGGAGGCTTTACCAGGCCCGGCCTTGAGGAGAGAGGACATTTGCGGCGATTCTTAGGGGGATGGAGCGTGTGTCTCCTGCCAGCCGTGGGAGGAACCCGGGACCGGCAGCTCCCAGATCAGGCTCCTGGGAGGCAACTCCCTGAGCCCCGTGTCACCACGGCCATGTGGGGTTCCTTCCCTGCCCTCTGACAAATGCCCGGCTCTTGCCCAAGATGGGGGGAGGCCAGAGTGTCCATGGAGAAACTGCCACACGGCAGAGACCTGGGAGGAAGTCGCAGGGTGGCCGGGAGCTCGGTGACCTTGGTGGGATGGAATCAGAGTCCCCTGCACCTCGGAAGGCAGCTTCTACCACGCCCCCGCCGGGTGGGTCTCACCAAGAGACAGAAAGGAGTAAATTGTGGATCGTCATCCAGACTCAGTCGACAGGATCAGCGGATGGCTGAGCACACGGGGGAAAGCGACAGGTCCCCCACGGAGAAGGATCCCACAGGGACGAGGAACCTGGAGTGGGAGGTGGGGGGACAGCGCCGTGGCAGGACCCCAGTGCCCAGTGTGAAGTGGGAGGGCCCAGGCTCACAGGACAGCTGGGGAGCCTCGAGAGCCCCGCGTGGGGCGTGACCTTTGCTGCGCTGCCCTCAGAGCGGTGGCTCAGAATTGGCTGGACTCAGGGTCCCGCCTGAGTGGGTGGAGTCCAGGGCAGACAGGTAGGGACCCACAAATGGGGCCCTGATGACAGCCTTCTCTCCCTTCTGGACAGACAGACGTCCCCGCCTCCCTGAGAGCAGCCTGGGGCCTCGGCCAGGGGAGGGGACACAGCTCACAGCTCTGCCCACATTTCAAATCCCAGCTAAGTGACCACAGCCTGGTCCCTGGGCCAAGTCCGCCTCTGGGGGAGCCTGGGATGGCTCTGTGTGTGTTTTCTTTTAATCAGGGGCAGAGCCAGGGCTGTGAGGTCACCACTGTGGCATGTGTGGCCCTGTGGGTTAGAAAGGCGTGAGGAGTCTAATTAATGCTGGGGCAGGAGGAGGAGGGGCAGCGGCTGGTCAGTGCCTATGTGTGCGAGTCTGCGTGCAGGCACGCCTGTCTACACGTGTGCACATGTGTGTGTGTGTGTGTGTGTGCACGCGCACACAGCTGCTTCTCGGCAAGTGGGTGGAGCAGGAAACCTCACCCAAAGGTGTAGGCCCATGCCCGCTGCCTAGAGAGGCTGAGCCTATCTCCTCGTTCCCGGGGGGCAGGGGTGTCCAGAGCACCCCCAGGAGTCATTCTCTCACCCCAGTGTTTCCCTGGCTCCTTCTGCCCAGGGCTGGAGGGGAGCCCGATGCAGCCGTGGGGCCGGAAGCCCGGTCTCAGGACACTCAGGGCGCAGACAGCCCGAGAAGAGCCCTCAGGCCCCGTCCACACAGGCCGTCCGCTCTGGAAGGCAGCCCTGGTGACAGAGACCTCCATCCAGCTGTCCCATTCCTGCCTCACCTCCCAGCCACTCCACGTCCTGGCTCATCCATCAGGTGTGGCCTGGCACGGGAGCTGCCGGTGACGCTGGCCATGGCACTTAGGGCCACCCGGTGTCCTCTTTTTAATTTTTTTTCCTTTGAGACAGGATCTCACTATGCATCTCAGGCTCCCCTTGAGCTCACTTTGTAGCCCACATTGGTCGTGAATTTGCAAGGACCCTCCTGCCTCAGCCTCCCGAGTGCTAGGATTACAGTTGTATGCCACCACACCCTACTGGCTTCCTCTTATTGGTTGAAGCACTGAACCAACCTCTGGGTCAAGTCTGTGTCGCGCTGGGCCAGCACCCTTGGGTGCCGGGGAAGCTTACAGAACCTGTTGGCACCAACCTTTCCCCTGTGCCATGTACACCCTGGAACAGCCTGCCACTTGGAAATGTGCGGATGTCACGGAACCCTCTTCTCCTGGGCTCTAGCTCCAAGGGACAGCCAAGGCCTGGGAGGGCGCAGCTGGAACATGACAGGGACACAGGTGGTCGCAGGCAGGAGCTGTGTGGACCCCGACCCTGCCGGAGGACAGGGGTAGCACAGGGTCGCTATCCTCATCCTGGCTTGTGTCCGTGCCCTCACTTCCCGGGTGCAGGGGGCGGGTCATGAATTCCAGGTGACGGGGTGGGGGCTGGGTCCCCAGACCACTCGGTGGGTGGAGGCGGATCCGCCCGCAGCCCATGGAGCTGGTCCCTCTGCCCTGCCTGCCCCAAGCAGCCGGTGGGCAGCGAGAGAGCCACGGCTGAAATCTGAACCAAACCCAACCTTGGCCGGATTTTAAGGGCAGCCCGGCAGCCAGCGCTCCGGATTCCAGATGCATTCCTGTGACAGTCACTGGGTCTCAGGGGAAAAGCAAGGGCATTGCATTAATATTTCCCAAGGCATGAAATCGCTGGAGAGGGCCCCGCGCCATCCAGACGGCGAGCACGCGCTCCTCTCCAGTCCGGAATCCTCGTTCTCCGTGGTGTCGCTGGAATGTTTCGGAGTACAGTAGGGAAAGGGGGAGCTGAGCCCCAGGAGCGTTAGGTGACTTCAGACAGAAACCAGAGAGCCCCCGCTCGGAGTCTGAGAGCAGGAAATCACCTGGTGGACTCGTGAGGGGACGAGAAGCAGGTGTCAGAACCTGTGTGACCCGGGAAGGGAACTGCCAGACCCGGAGCCAGGAGTCCAGGCACAGGGTGGGCTGCAGCCTGGCCTCTCCAGGGCTGTCTTGCCTCAGAATGAGGTCCCCAGGGCGGGTGGGTGGGGAGCAGCAGCACCAGGGGTCCCCCAAAGTCCCGAGGCTTGCTCTGATCAGACCCGCTGACATTTTAACCTCGGCTTTGAATCATGACAGCGTCAGAGGTGACAGAGCAGGTGACGGCCCCAGACACCCTAGGGTCACACTGGCCACCAAAGAGGTTTGGATCCCTACTGGGGCCCCAGGGCTGTGGGCGGCGGATGCTGAGAAGGGAGCAAGTGGCCAGGATGGCCTGCGCCCCTAAAAGAGAAAGAGGAAGGAGGGAACGGAGGAAGAGGAAGAGGGGGTGGAGGGAGGGGAGGAAGGTCTGTGGGGACAGCAGAGTCCCTGTGAGAGCCGCCTGCCCGCCCACCTGTGGGCAGCACCACACCCCTGCCCACACAGCCCCGCAGGGCGGCAGCGCCAACCCCACTGCGGGATGAGCTGACTCAGGCTGGGGCTGCATCTAGGTCCAGTTCCCAGCCAGCACCTGGCCCACGGACACCGGCTGACACCCATACCCTGCGGCTTTGGGGGAGCCCTGCCCATCCTCCACTCCCAGCTGGGGCAAGGGCTCCTCCGTGCTGGAGTTCGGGCCCAGGGACTCAGCAGCATGGGGGCGGCATAGCGTCGCACAGAAGTGGTGGGTGGCACTTGAGGACATGTGGGGCAGCAGCCAGGGATGCGGGGTGTCCGGTCCCCCACTAGAGTCCGTCCGTCCACTTCACCTTCCCGAGGATCCAGCTCAGACTCAGGGGGGCAGCTCATCCCAGCAGGGGCCTCGTCACCCTCTGTTGCTGGGGGCTTCATGAGGAGCCCCTCCAAGTGCAGCAGGGGAAACTGGGGCTCACTGCCTGGGGAGTCGGGGGCCTGTGCAGCAGGATCCAACAAGTTGGCCCAATCTTTGGAGGAGGTCCCACGGTGCTAAAGGTCCGAAGCAGCCACGGTGCCCACGGGGACGTGACACAGCTCTCCGTCCCTCCACCTCATTTTTTTTTTTTTTATTTCTTTGGTTTTTGAGGCAGTCTGGCTGTTGCCCAGGCTGGCTGCACCTCCTGGGGATCCTCCTGCCTCAGCCTCCCTAGTGCTGGGAAGATAGGCGTGCGCTACCACGCCCAGCTTCTTGAAAAATTATTGCGGCTGGTGGTTTGTTGCATAGTCATCAAAAGTCACTGCGGAGCTGTGCACACTGGTCAGCTACCTACAGCCCCGGGCCAGCCACAGCTCTGGACACACTGCCCTAACCCGACCCCGCCCAGCCTGTCCTGCCCTATGCCCCACACCCCACATCCTACCTTCCGCCAGGAGCCCTGCAGAGCCTCAGCAGCCCTCTGCCTGGCTGCGTGCAGACCTGGCTCTCCTAGAGGACACAGGAGGGGACAGAGCTGGCCGCCTCTGTGCTCCTCAGCACCCCGGAAGATGGAGGGAGCAGAGGAGGCATCTGTATTGATGACCAGCGTCCTGGGATCTGGTCACTCAGTACACAGCTGGGGAGCGATGGGCTTAGTAAACCCGGCAGAAGATGCCACAGGGCAGCAGTCCTGGCCAGGCGAGTGTCCAAGGACAGGAGCAGAGGGCAGTGCGCGGTCCCAGGACCCTGTTCCCTCCACACCTGCATCCCAGGGCCTGAGCTGGGCCAGCTCTGGGTGGGACCCGCACCTGGGACAGCCCAGAGCAGGCAGAGGAGCTGGTCGGCTTCCTGGTGCACAGTGACACACCTATGGGCGGCCCTCACGTGTCCTTCCACCCCACCCGTGTGTCCTGGGGTCCTCTTCTCCAGGGGACACTTCTGAGGCCCTGAAGAAGACAGCCACAAATCCCCAGAAACAGGGAATCAGAGGCCAGGAGCTGGAAGCGGACCCCAGCAACCCCTGGGCCATGCCTGGGCTGCTTCCAGGGACGCTGTCCTAGGCTGCTGCCCACGTCCATGACCCTGAGGTGTCAGAGGTCTGGACTGCACAGCGCAGCCTCGAGATTCAGGGTGCTGGGTCTCTTCCTGGCTTTGCCCCCCAGGCTCTGCGACTCTTCCTTTCCAGAGGGGGAGCTGAGGTCTGCAGGGTCACCCGGCACCTGTTGCCATGGGAGCTGTCCGGGTGCTGCTGTTATCACGGTCACGAAGCTGGCGTCTCCTTGAAGTGCACGTTGTGCCCAGTCCTAGGTGGAGTGCACATCATCCTCCTGATACAGAGAGGTAGTGAAGTTCCCCCAGAACACACAGCAAGGGAGGCTGGGGCCGGACACAGGCCCAGGTTGCCTGCTCTTGGGGTCAGTCTCCAGGCAGCAGCCCTGTAGGGACCAGCAGAACTGATGCTGAGAAGCAGAGACAGCTGGCCATGGCCGCCCTCCTCGGCCCTTCCCTATGAATGCCCTCGGCTGTGCAGCGCCCACGTCCCCCTCCACGGGTGGCCAGGTCTCCCTGGGGAGCTGTCAGATGCCAGCCACATGGGCCAAACCTCCTGGGGTCCAGTAAATTTCCCCCGAGTTCCCAGTCTGCCCTGGACAGAAACCCTGGAGTGAGCCAAGGCTACATCCCTGTGGCGCCCATGAAAACCTAGCCCAGAGCTGGGCACAGGAGCCTGGGTTCCAGCCCCAGGGCAGCAGGATAAAAAAATAAAAAGCCAGCGTCCTGCCGGCCTGCTGGACTGGTGCTCGTGGTCTGCGGGAGACCTGTGGAGAGTCTCCACCCCAGGGTCAAGGTCACAGCCTGACCCACACCCTCCACGCCTCCGGGGAGCATCCTGGAGGGGGCAGTGTGGCCACTGTGTGCCCAGCATTCTGCAGTGAGCGGACGCCACTTGGTGCTGTTCCAGGGGACAGGTCCAGGGGGATCCGCACAGGGCTCCAGCCTGCCCACCCCTCCCCGCGAATCTGCCCCTCGGCCGGCAGCTGGACTTCATCCTGGCCACTATCGTCTTTATTAACAGCATTTTTTAATAAAACGAGTCCATTTTGAACCACCAGGTGTTTTGAATTTTTATCTTGTTCCCTTGCTTACTCGGGGAAAGCCAAACAGAGGCAGGGTATTAATAAAAACCCCGTGGGAAGAAAGCGCAGCTCTCCCCTGGGGTCCCCTGCCCTCCCGGGCACCCCGAAGCAGCTGCAGTTCCACACTCGGCCACTGGGAGGTGCTCCCGGCAGCTGTGTCTCGGAGGAGGAGTCCTCCCTGGAGTCGTCCTCCCTGGACACCCAGCCAGCCTGCTGAGTGGGACCCAGCTCAGTCTCCGAGGATGGGGACAGCAGTGATGGCCTCCCGGGACAGCAAGTCCCAGCCCCTCCCCAGACTCAGCCCTTTGACAGCCACCAAGCTCCAGCTGTTGCTCAGGCAGGAGGCTGATGGGGCCTGAAGGAGCAGAGGTGACCGACCCAGGACGTCACCTCCCAGGGCGATCAACCCAGGGACCCAGGGGCCACGGCCAAATTGGCACGGGGCCACCTCCAGCCTGTGATGGGCCAGGGCTGACCTGTGACTGTGAGGTTCCATGCCATGCATCAGACATGCCTTGACTCAGTTTCCCTCGCTGCACAGCAGGAAACCACATCAGCTCATCTTTCTGGTCCACTTCCTGGCTGGCGCCTTCGGGGATCGTGGCAGAGCCCAGGGGTGGCTCCGTGGCCCCATCTTCCTGCCCTCCAAGACAGAAGTAAGGGGGGAACTGGGGTCTGCGGGGCCCCAGATCCTGTAGGCGAGGAGGCAGACAGCGGCTTGCGCTTGTTTATGTGTAATTTCTTGTTCTTGGCCAGCATCTATCACTACCCCAAAGCAGATCCTATCTCCTCAGAAAACTGTAAAACAGAAGCCAAGGAAAATCCCAGGACACACGAGCTCCGAGCCCCGCAGACAGTGATTCAGGAACAATAAAAAGAAATCGCAAGAGGAAGGGAGGTGAGGCTGAGCCTCGGTGAGGGAGAGTCCTCAGGAGGATTTATTTTGTCTGGGGAAAGAGGACGGGGCGGGAGGGACCTGAGCGGGAAGGGAAATCTTAGCTGAGAGGAAGATGAAGAGGGCGAGGCGGGTTTCTGTCATTGCAGGCCCTGTTTTTCAGCGCCCGATGGATGCCGGATTAGCTTCCATGATTGCATTATTCTGAGATTTAGTGGATACAGTGACCCGGTGAGCGGCGACAATCAGTAGCAGTTGTAACAACAACGGTGAAGCGGCTGCCCCGCGCCCGCCTCCCTCTGGCTCCCTGTGCGGACCCCAACTGACTCCCGGACCGGGTGTCAGACCATCCGTACCTTCGTGTAGCGGGTTGGACACGGGAGCCCAGAGAGCGTCAGTGGCTGACCCAGCAGCACAGGCCTGGATCGGCCACTGCCGGACGGCAGATTTACCCAGCTACTTGCAGACGCCAAGTGAAGGGGAGCGGGCTGGGCTCCCGTCCATCCATGTCTGCACCTGGGGTTCGGAGAACGCAGACACAGCTCCGGGGTCCTGGCAGCATCCCCCCAGCAGGCGCCTTCCAAGGCTCCCAAACCCATCTACAAATGCCAGGGACGCTGAGTGTCACATGAGATGAGACTCGGAACACAGGAACTCCGGGGAGGGTGGGACGCGCTCCGGCTCCTGGCAGAGGCGGCAGCCGCTGGGCTTCTCTGGGCAGAAGGACCTAAAGCAAACCCAAAGGGGAGGGAGACCCCGGGCCCCTGCTGGACACCACTGCCTGGGGGAGGAGGAGGGACGCGCCTACCCTCTCCTCATGCACCGGACTTTAGAGATGAACTGACTGCGAAACAGAAACATTGCACGGGGCAACAGCAACGCCCGGGTGCGTCTGCGGCCCGGGCTCCTCTGCGTCCAGCCTGGCGTTCGGTGGAGTGGGCAACGCCGTGGGTCCACCTGTGTCCCTTCGCGGCTGGACCTCCTGCTGGAGACATCGCCTTCTGCGTGTTAATTTTCTATCGGTGTGTGTCTGCAGCATCGTGCCCGTGTTCACGCTCATCTCCGGGACTCGGCCCCCGTGCCCGCTGCCCCTGGCCTTCGGCCTGGCCTCCCCGCTGCCCTCCCCGTCTCGCGATGCCTCTTCTCAGCTCCTTACGTTAGTGACGCATCGGGATTTTACAGGAGACAAATGGATGACCCAGCCTTGGTTCTGAGTCACTTCACTAAACATCGCGGGGTCCGGCTGCATCGTCCTCCTGCCCATGACCCCAGCGTGCTGTCCTTTGTGGTGGGGGACTCCTGCACTGCGTGTGACCCCGCACCATCCTTACCCTCATCCCTGGACGCACTCTCAGGCCCCTTCTGGAATTTAACCAGCATGAACGCTGTTATAGCCGCGGACAGGCATGAGTCACTGGTGTGATGGCCTCAGCCGTCCAGGAGAGGCCTGCAGGGGAAGAGCTGGGTCCGGTGGGGTCCTGGCTGCAGCCTTTTGAGGGGGCTCCGCGCCGATTTCCATCGGGTCCCCCTGGTTCACCTTCCCACCCACACTGCAGCTGGGCCCCTTCTCCACACGGTGTTACCAGATTCCTTGATGCTGGCGCTCTCCTCAGAGGACCTTGGATCTCAGTGCAGCGAGGTGCACTCTCCGACATCCCATGACACAGATCATTCTCCAAGGCACTTGGGCGCCGTACATGGCCACCCTGCGTTCACTGGCTGGGGCCGCGAGGGGTATAGTGGGGGCCTGTTCTCTGTGTGATTTGTCACTGTTCACACGGGAAGCTCAGGCCTGCAGCCGGGAAACGGGAGGCTGAGCTCTGCCAGGCCCCGGGCTGAGCCTGCATGACCTCCTGCAGGCCTGACAGGGGCTCTCCCAGGTGCAGATGCCTGGCAGATCCCGCCTGAGGCTCCGGCTCCCTGTGTGCCCTCCTGGGCCGAGGCCCCACAGGTGGAGATGTGTCCCCTCTCTCCCTGGCTCCTCCTTCGCAGATGGGCACAGAGGACTCGTGCCATTCAGGCGAGTCTGTCCCTGCCAGCTGGCATCGGGGCGGGCATGCCCTCTCCCTTCAGACGAATCTGTAGCTGCCATAAACACCTTGGCCGTTTAGGGATAAAACAGAACCTGGCCCACCCAGGGCCCTCACATGAGAAGCATCGAGGGAAATTATGGAGTGAAAGGCCAGTTTTCTTTTACCTGATTTTCTTTTTTTGAGATAGGGTCCCCCTAGGTAGTTCAGGCTGTGCAGCCCAAGGTAATCTCAAACTCATGGGGATCCTCCCGCCTTAGCCTCCCTGGTGCTGGGGTTACAGGTATGCACCACCATGTCTGCAGAGAACTAACTTTCCAAACTACAAAGGGTTATACAAACACAGAGGAAGGAGGTCCTTGGAATCTCCGGGTGCAGACACCCCGATTTCACACCCAGTGCTGGCAGTGGTGCTTCCCTGTGCTGCCCGACACCTGTGGACTGTGGCCGTGGAGGACGGCCCCGGGCTCTGGGAGGGGACACACACACCTGACTGGGCTGGGTGTCTGTGTGGCAGGTCCCAGAGGACGCTGAGTCCCTAGACCCTGCCTGGGGGAGCCACGTAGCCAAGGTCCCCGTCCAAGCCTATCTCGATGGCTCTGGGTGCGAGGAAGGAGCCCAGCACCCGCCCACAGCCCCTCCCCAACGCCACAGCTGCCTCCACACCACCTTCAGCCCCAGGGGCAGGAGGAGCATTCGAACTCAGGGCCCTGGCACAGATGTGTGCAAACATCTGTGACGCGTGTGTGCACAGCCTTCTCCAGGGAGCTGTGAGGTGCAGTGCTGCCCACTGCCAGCCCCCGCCCGGAACCGTAGCCCCATTGCTTGTTTATGGTAGCGTGCAAATGACTGACTTCGGCTTGCAGTTCGTTTGTGTTCATGAGTTTGGGTCGTGCAGGGAGCTGAGAGCGTGCAGGATCGGGGTGAGCGGCTGGGGAGAGGGGCAGGGAGAGAGGGTGCAAGAAAATGAAGAGAACAGGGTGGGGCTTTAGCTCAGCGGCAGGCGCGCCTGCCTTGCAAGTGCACGGTCGTGAGTTCGATCCCCGGTACCAATAAAAAAGAAAAAGAAAATCAAGAGAACAGTATAGAGGGGAGACACAGGACGACCGAAGGTCCTCACAGCAGGCGCCTGCCAGGTGCGGCCTCGGGGCTCACGGCACTGTGGTCTGAACCCTCACTGATCGTAGGCCACCTCCTGGCTGGGCTCCGGCCCCCCGAGTTGGCCTTTTGGTTTCATTGTCCCTCTGAAAACGCCCTCAGCACACCTGAGTGACTCCTCCAGGTCCTCCTCTGCAGAGGACTGGCCTCTGCTTCCAGAGCAGGCACCGCTCCCGGACGGGTTGTTTAAATGAAAACCGCTTCTGTGCCTGACCTGGAGAGAGGCGCACATCCAGGGCTGAGTCCTGCCAGAAGGGACGCTGGCCACCAGCCTCAGAGGCCAGTCATTTACACACTAGCATAAACAAGCATGGAAGGGTCCAGTTCCACTGACAGTGACCAGAGGTTCCGATGGCAGCTGTGGTCAGGCAGACACCATCAGCCTGCAGGGCGCAGTCCCAGCAACTGTCCCCTGGGCCAGGCTGGAGTCATGAGGCAGGATGACCCCGACAGCTGCCCCTGCCGGCCCCGCCCAGGACCCTGAGTGACAGCTGGTGATGGGGTGCAGCCCACGGGCGCTGCCAGGACCACCACGCAGGCGGGCGAGTCCTTGTCACAGAGTTGGGACCCACGCAGAGACAAGAATCCAAGGAGGGGATGATGGAGAAGTCCAGGCCTGCAGTGGGACAAAGCCCAGCTGGACGAGGAGACGAAGGCCCTTGGTGGTCAGGAGGGAAGGCTCCACCACCTTCCATCCATCACAGCCTCGTAAACCTGGGTCCCACCAGTCCCCATGCAGGACCTGCGGGAGACAGGAGCGGGGGTCACAGCTCAGCCCCCTTCCAGCGGCTGCACCGCGGCTCCCGAGGCTCCTTGAGCAGAGCAGGACACCGTGAGCAGTGTGGGGTCACAGCATCCATCGGGACCGTGGTGACGGTGGCAGGAGCTCTGCTTCTCCACCTTCCTGTGGCATCTGCTCCAGGGACTCCCGCCTTCACCCAGGACGGCGTCACGGTCAGCAGAGCGGTCACTGAAAAGTGAATTGGACAGAAAGTGGCCGCTGGCTTTGTTCTGGGCACTAAGATACCGCAGTGAAAACACCCTTCAAACTACGCCTGGTGGAGCATGCCTACAACCCCAGCAGTCCGGGGGGCTGAGGTGCGAGGGTAGAAGGCTCAAGCCTAGCCTGGGTGACTGAGCCACTTAGTGAGACCCTGCCTCGGGATGAAAAACAGAAAATTAAAAAGGACATGGTCTGGTTAGCACGCCTGGGGGTTTCACTCCGGGCACAAATAAAAGCCTGTTCGAGCCCCTTTTCTTTGCTTTAGGAGCCAACAGCCCAGTGGGGCTGGGAGAGATACAGGGACCATCTATCCCCTGCTGTAAACCAGCCCTGTGCGGGCCATGGGAATAAACCCGTGCAGTCCATGGGCTCTGCTGGGCCTGGGGGAGAGAGCTATGCCTATGAGCAGAAAGATCAGCGGAGATCAGGACCAGGACAGGGGACAGGAGGGACGGGGGGAGGGCAGTGGTACTTCCCAGCAAGCTTGGGCCAGATGGCACAAAGTGGGGGGCCCTGGCACCCACAAACTCAAGCTGCCTGGGCCAGATGTGCCCTTGGCTGCTGCCATGGGCTTCAGAGTTGAACCAGGCTCCTGGCGCAGACAGGTGCCAGTGACCCCAGGGCTTCTGCACCTTCGGCCTCCAGCAGGGGCTGCACCCTGGGCCCCTCCTGCTGTGGCTTCCAGTGCTTTGGACCGAGCGGCCATTGGGTCCCCCAACTGTCAGCGAGGACACAGCTACGTTGGGTCGTCCAGCCTCAGATGCTGTCGGAGTCACTCTCCTCATCTCTGGGACACAAAACCTGGTGCCTGCCACTTCCAGACGAGGCTCAGTTTATAGAGGTTTCAGTCCATAGTCGGCCAGCTCCGAGGCAGAGACAGCAGGGCAGAGGGGCCTGGTGGAGAAGAGCTGCCCGTGGCATGGGGGACAGGAAGCAGAGAGCCCAGGGAGGACCTTCCAGGTCACACTCACAGTGACCACAGACCTCACCTCCTGACGCCAAGTCAGCGATGAGCCCCGTGATGCAGTCACCTTCCTATGAGTGCATGAGGCTTTGGGGGACGTCTAGACAGAACCTGAACATGGCGCAAGCCCATCTAATAAGTCCAGGCAGGTTCTAGTACTTCTGTTCCCCTGGAGAGCCAGCCTCATGGAGCCACCCCCCCCACACATGATGATGGTGACGTGGTTGGGGCCTTCGGGGTGCAGGGGTTGGGTGGTGCTGGCTGGGCTGCTCACGGAACCAAGCATCGGGCTGGAGACCCAGGCAGCAGGCCCTGGGGGGGCGAGTCCTCCCTGGACAGCAGGGTCAGGGCTGAGCGGTCATCATTCTAGGCAAGGCTATAGCCCAAGGGTAACTCGGAAGAAGGGGAGGCGGGTAGCATCCGGGTCGGTAGCAGCTTGCGACCTCCTTTCTGAGCCAGCAAAGTGATGGGAGATTTTTGTTCTCATCACACAGGAGGTGGGCTGCTGGTGTGCAAATATCCGTGCATGGTGGCGATGACGTCTCTGCAGGAGGGGCCATTACGTCGTGCAGAACGGGCTGCTCTTTTCCCCAGCAAGTCAGGCACGAGGGCCATATTTTTATTTTTAGGCTTATTGCTTACGGCACCATGGACTACAATGAACGGCCTCTGTGTTTTCCTACTAGCAAGTGGGCTGCACTGCAGCGGGCAAGGCAGGGAAGCTTCCCTGTGTTTACGGCAATCCCGTCCTGCCACACCTGAGCGCCTGCAGCCACGCTGGACTGTCAGTGTGAACAGACGGTGAGCTGTGTGTACAAGCGATCTGGGCTGTGTGCTTTGATGCGAATCTAATGCCTGATGGCTTACAGTGGAGCTGAGGCAGTGACGCTAGCCCTGGGGAGCGGCTACAAATACAGGTGGATGTTAGCAGAGAGGCCGACTGCCAGAGACAGTCACGATTAATCACTGCAGACTCCTATCAAACCCTGTCATCGAGTGGCCAGGGACAAGCAGGCTGCAGCCGCTGTCTGGTGGCAAGTGAGTGGGCGCTTTGACTCTACAGCTGCATCTGCAGCAGCGTCACGTCAGAATCGGATGCTTATTTTGGTCCATACATGCCCTGCCCATTATATCATTAATGGCTGCCATTCACATATCATCTCTCATGAACTGCACTCTTTTGGTTCCTGTTTCGGTAGCTGACAGCTAACCCTTGCCAACGTGAATGAAAATCAAACACCAGTGGACAGCTTTGAGGAGGGGGAAGACCCACAGACAAGACAGAAGACCCCAAGATGCTGGGGATGTAGCTCAGTGGTACAGCGCCTGCCTGGCAAGCACAAGTCCTGGTACAAGAAAAAGAAGGAGCAGGAGGAAGAGGAGGAGGAGGAGGAGGAGGAGGAGGAGGAGGAGGAGGAGGAGGAGGAGGAGGAGGAGGAGGAGGGATAGGCTGTGTTGAGAAGAAAACACCAAGGCTCCTACTTGGTGCAGCTCGCCACAGCAGGCGGGTCACACTCTCCAGCCCTTCTCTGTTTAATCCGAGGTGACAGCTGTCCAGCGGAGCCTTCCAGCCTGCTTCCCGACGTGGAGACAAGCTGTGCACTAAAGCCAGGGCTCTGGGATTTGCAAAAGGGAAAAGCATGAACAGAAGCAGAGGCAGCCACTGAAGGCCGCACCTCCATCCCACGCATCTGCACCAAGGACGTCATCTCAGGGCGGCCCCTTGAGCAGGGTGAGGAGCAGATCCTGCCCTTGCTGAGCATCTTTTAGGAGATCTTTTAGTCCTCAGCTTTTAGGAGAGGCCGCAGCTCCAGAGGCAGCCGGGGCTTCCCTTCCTTCTGGCATCAAGCTCCCCCCTTGGATGAACCAGCTGCGCACACTGAGGCCCGGCGGTGAGAGAGGAGGGATGAGCTGTGGTTGGCAATCCAGGCTGACAAGGCTACCTTGGACAGTAGGTGACCCTGCTTGGGTTTGTGCGATGTATTTTCCAGGAGGATGTGCAGGAGGGTCTGTCTTGTGCACACGTGTTGCCGTCCACGCCTTTCTGCAGAGCTGTCCCAGTGTCCGGGAAGCTACAAACCCGGAAACCCAAGCTGGCCGTTTTGTGGGCACACGGGCAGACAGCGGCTGCCCTGACTGGGGGGTTTCTAGTGAAGGAGGCTGCTTCTGAAGGGGAGTCCCGGCACTGTGTCGTCCATAGAGCAAAGCTGACCCTGGAAAATGTCCCCTGAGCGGGAAGTCTTGCAGGGCGTGATGGAAATCATCAACCACATTAAGGTTTGTGCCGTCACCTCAGTCCGCCACTGTCTGCTCGCAGAGCACACAGATCGCTGGCCCCGGATTTTGAGTAATGAGAATTAATCCAGAGATTTCTTTTAGAAAAAGTCACTGTTGGCAGCACATTGTGGAGACGTAGAGTGGGTGACAAAGCTCGCTTTCCCGTGTGACCCATTCCAGCTGTGCAGTGGGCTTGGACTGTCACTGGGGCAGAGAACCGCGGCCGTGTTCAAGTTGTCAGATGCATCAGATGCTTCGGGGCCAAGCTGGATGGTGGGCAGCGGGGACACTGCGATGTCTGATGCTTCCAATGCCAGCGGAGATTTTGGAAGAGACTCAGCCCGGGGTGTCTCTGTCCCAGCCATGCGTGGCCACAGCCTCAAGCCCTACCCTGCAAAGCGTCCCCTCCCCTGCATGGGCCAGGTCAGGTGCACAGCCTCACTGTGAAGTGGAGTGGACTCATCTGTGGCGGCAGAGGCACCACAGCTTGAAATGCAGATGCTGGTGGCCTCAGCAGTGCGTTTGAGCCAACTTCAGATCTCTGTGGCATCCGGTTAAAGTCAAAGCCACGAAAGCACCATTCAGTTGTGGCCACGCCCAATGTCCTTCCTTTGTGCACACCTCCCCCGAGAGCCACCAAATGAGGCTGTGGGCTTTCAGAGCAGGCGGCTTGGAAGTGATACCCTGCGTGGTCTCTGCGCCCCCAGATGGGATCACAAGGCCAGCCTGGGGTTCCCTGGCTCTGTAGAATGGCAAGCTGCAGTTACCCCATTCCATGTCCCGGGGTGATCACGAGAGACAGGAGGTACCCAAGGAGTTCCAAGCCACTCCCTGCCCCGCTGCGTGGGTCATGTGTCTTCCTGACACCCGCCCCGCTGCCCCCACACTGGATTGCTGTTCAAATATTATTCATATTCACTTTGTAAAGAATGAACCCGCAATTCCTAACAATTGCTCCAAATCGTTTCTCTGAAATAATGTCGATGGCTTTTTAAAATCATCCTCCTTGAAGAGGAAACGGAAGAGCCAAGCGAATGTGGGTTAATTCCACCAGGGGTCGGGTCGCTGTAGGATTAAACCGTGGTCCCCAAAGCAGAAAAGGACACCAAGGAAACTGCGGAAATAATCCCACGTGGTATGAAACTTGGTGTCTCAGTCTCCCAGGAGGGCGCCGGAACCGTCCGGCCCCACCCCGAGCCGTCACCCCGAGGCCACCCCCTCAGGACCCTGGGGCTGCTGCCTGCGCGGAGGAGTCCAGGCATGAAGCCCTCAGTTGTACCCGCTGTGTGTCCGTCGCTGTGGTCACCGCCTTCATGGATCACGTCCCCCCGGTGCTCTGGGATCTGGGCACCCGCCTTGTTTCTGTGAATCCTCCTCTGCCATCTTTGTCCCTGAAAGGGGGGAGCTGGCCTGGACGTGGTCCTTGGTGACACTTTCTCTCCTCAGGACACTGGGTAAGTGGCCCATCACCCCTGACGCCAGACTTCCGCCTCCTCCTCCTCCTCCTCCTCCTCCTCCTCCTCCTCCTCCTCCCCGGGGCGAGGCTGTCCTCCCCCACCCCACCACGGGTGTGTGTGTGGTCATTTGCTGACTCTAAATTGGGGTGACCCCAGGACACATGCTGTGACCCACGAGCACTTGTCTTCAGAGTCCGGCAGCTGTCACATCTGATCCATCACCAGCGCAATGTCCCTGCCAGTGACCGACAGTCGCCACTGGTCACCTCTGCCTGCCACGGCCACCTGCCCGGCCCAGGGCGCCTCTGTCCCCGTCCTTCCCTTCTGTCACACGGTGTCGCCCACAGGGACACGGCTCCTCAGCACTTGGGAGTGAGGCGGGCGGGCAGGATGGAGGAGACCTTGTTTCCAAGCGACTTCCTCCCCAGGCCGGGCTTCCGGTCCTGGCTGTGTGGTGCCCACTTCTCGGATGCCACCCTGAATGCCCCCCACCCTCTGGGCACGGGGGCATCCGCTGGCCAGGGTTTGGACTCCAGCTCTCCCTGAGGCCACCGTCGCCTGACCCACCATCCCCACTTACCTTGAGTTTTGAGTGTCTTCGGACAGGATGGTCTGAGCGCCGGTCCTTTCCAGGACAGGGTCCAGGTGAGCTGGACGTGCTGAAGATTTGTTCTGCCAGAACCTGAAGGTCTGAGAGACTGAGAGGTGCGACCTGGGACACCGGCAGACACGGGGACACTCATGCAGTCCACGCTGCTGCCCTTCATTCTCCTGGACATCCTACCCCTCCTCCCATGGCAGCCTGCATTTCAAGGACAGTGGTGCGGTTCCCTCCCTGGGACAGGGGCATCTCTGCCCTACACACCGACCTTCCTCTGAGCTCAGGCCAGAAGTAAAAGGCTCACTCCATTGCAGCTGAACAGCGTGACCATGGGGCGGCCTCCCCTGGTTTCCAGAGTTCAGAGACCAGAGGTCATGCCAAAAACCCGGATGCCTGGAACTCAGGCCCAGGCACTGCTGCGTGCTAAGCCTGTGGCACAACAACACTGGTCCTGCCCCTGCCCCAGGACCTTTGCACCTGCCATCCCCATGACTACAGCACTGTTCCCTCTGATATTGCAGCCTTCACTTCCAAAATGTTATCTCATCAGAAAGAGCTCTTCTGGCCTTGTACACACAGACGCACGTGCACACACACACACACGCACATATGTGTGTAGCCAGGTGTGCACACACATGGGGACCCCCACCCACCATTCTTTCACTTTGCCCTTGTGTGTTTTCTGTCAAGTCTCCTCAGCACCTGCAAATGGGTGGGAAGCGTGTTGTGCTGGCTGCCTGAGGCTGTTTGGAGGCCTCTGCCGGGCCCCTCCACAGTGAGTGGGCTGTCAGGTGCCCCTGCACGGCCACCTGTGTGTCACCAGCTCCCACCAGTGCTGGTTGGTGCTCTGTGGAGCGAGGGGGACTATGACCCCCTCCCTGATACTTTGCACAGCTTGAGATCTCCGAACAGGGGCCAAAACTCCCCAGCGAGGCCTCCCGCCCTGCCAGCCCCCCAGCAAGATGTGGCAGCGGGTGTGGAGGTGGTCTCCTCTGCACCCCCGGTGGCAGTCGTTAGAGACCCCGCCTCCCCCAGCTCTGGCTCCACCAGACCCTCCTCAGACACCTGGATGCTGCCCCCTCCCCGCAGCTGTCGGGCTGGGAGAAGAGGTAGGCCCTGAGCTCCTGCAGCAGCCCACCGCGTGGGGACTCGGGGAGGGGCCTTGTCACATCTAATGGTCCAGTGATTAGGAGACCACCCACCGCCACCCACGGCCTAAATTGCCTTGGATGTGCTGGGGCAGCCCCAGCTTCTCTGCCATGGGACTCGGGGTCCCAAAGGAGGAGGATGCAGAGGCTCAGGACAACCTGGGCCCCAACTCTGCAGACCTCCTGGGGCCCGAGCAGTCACCGGCCCCACCCTCCGAGTGTGCTGGGGCCAGGGTCAGCGCCTCTGTGTCCAGGGCTGAGTCACCTTGACCACACCGAGGTGCTTTGGTGCACGCTGCTCTGAGCCCCCTCACATCTGTGAGATGGGACGATGGCTGTGTCCCCATCAGAGGATGGGGGTGGGGTCCTCCTGGCCTGGCCATAGGTGGCCCACGTCCGCAGCCATCCCTGGAGACGGGAGCTGCATCCCTCTGAGCAGGAGCAGAGCAGGAGCCGGACGGGGCCTCCCTGGGACCCCCACACTCTCCAGCGGGAGTTTAAAGCTGTCACCGGACTCCACCCGCTGTGCCCCGTGACAGATCGCAGGCTCTGAGATGCCGGCCGCAGGCTGCTGTGCATGCCCACCTCTGTCACCCCACGACAGCGCTGTCTCCCGAGTGCGGGGCCCCCACATGCTGCGAACGGATCTGCGCGGCCCAGCAGGTGTCTCTGGGCCCCGACAGCCATGCATGCCCTGAGGTGGGCAGGCGGCCGGCTGCTGTGTCCAGCCCGCTCTGTGTCCACCCTTGGGGCTCGGGCGGCCTGCAGGATGGCGGGGCCTGTAGAACAAGAGGCTTTTGAAGCCTCAGGTGGGGCGGCCTGGATGTGGTTTACATTCCTCACCTCAATTTTCACAAGTATCGCCGCCCCCTTGGAAATTGCTTCTCTACAATAATAAACAGCGCATTGAGGCAGGCCAGCGGGCGGGGGGCGGGGGCCGCTGCGACGGTAGCCAGGCTCAGGCCGCTGCCCGCATTTGGGGTACACAGGTCCGGTGGCAGCCGAGGTTTTGGGTTACAGGGAAGCAAGCAAAATGGCAGGTAAACGGCGGCGGTGGAGAGTTACAGCGGCGGCTGCCGGTCTGCTCTGCTGTTCGTCACGATACGGGGCCCTCGACGCCCCCTCCCCTGAGCTCCCACACTGTAGACGGCATGGAGTGAGGCCCCGGGCTCCGTGGGCTCCCTGTGTGTCTCTCAGCAGGGGCTGCTGCACTCGGGGCTCTGTCACAGGCCTCGGGACCCTCAGCCGGAGGAGACGCTGGTGGAGCTCGCTGCTGCTCACATTCTGGGCTCCTCCCCTCCCACCTTCCCAGAATCAGAGCTCATGGGTCCCCCAACAGCTTCCCTGGCCTGCTGCTCCATCCCCGGCCCCTGCCAGCTGAAGTCTCTGCCTGGGCCCCGGAACACAACCTACCCTCCGAGCTGCCTGCCATCCCAGCGCTCCTGGAGGCTGAGGCAGGTGGATTGCAGGTTCAAGCCTGGTCCGGGAAACTTAAGAAATTTGTGAAACACCATCTCTAAACAAAAAATGAAAAAGGGCTGGGAATGTAGCTCAGCACGGAGACCCTGGGTTCGGTCTCCAGCACCACAAGCAAAAGAAAATCCTTGCCTTGGCTGAGGAGTCCTTCCCGAGTCACCCCTCTGCCCCTCACGCTCAGCACCGTGATCTGTCGATTACATCCCCAAAATGTCTGCGGAGGGGGCCCAGCCGCACCCCATCCCCACCACCCTGCTCCTGGCCAGGACCCTGCCTGGCCCCTGCAGGTCCCATCCCTGACCTCTGTCTGCAGCGCCCGCCCTGCAGCCTCAGCCAGGGTCACTCTTCCTGCTGGCTTCCTCATTTCTCCAAATCAGACTCCCACTCCTGAACACCAGCGTTTCCACCGGGAGTGAACCAGCGGAGGAGCTCCCCCGCCGGGGGTCGGAGCCACCAGCTGCGCGTGAGGTCGCAGGGCAGCGTGGCAGAGGGCATCACTGGAGATGCACACAGTCCACGCGGGGCGGGCGGAGGCAGGAAGCAGCGAGCCTGCCTTTCCTCTCTGCCTCTTTCCATCCAAAGCTGTAAGCCTGTTGGCTGGTGCCGCCCACACCCAAAGTGGGGTTTCCTCCATCACACTCAGAGCTACGCTAAACTGATCAGCAGACTAATGATCACACACGCACACTTAATCTGTATTTCCACACGGTCACGATACAGCCAGCACTGGAAAGGCACAACCATGACTGTGGGGGACATCCAGGCACAAGCCACGACAGTGAGGTTTGGGGCTGGGCTCGGTGTGTGACAGATGCCATCACATTCGCCCTCGGGAGCAGCCTGGAGCATCACAGCACAAAACAGGAGTGGACAGGAGCGGACAGCAATGCCCAGCCACGGGCTACATGGAACACACAGAAGTGGGGGCAGTGAGAGATGCTGGGGACGGGTCTGCACGCACCCCTGGCCACCCGCCCGTTCTCGCCAACAGCCTCCTGTCCCCTGCATCACACACGCATGCACAGGTGCACACCAGTGCCCCAGCAGGTGGCAACTAACAACCTTCACTCTCAGCTGGAAAAACTAAGGCTCTGGGAAGGAAAGGGGCTCACCCAGGAACCGAGTGAGCTCATAATTATTCTTGTTTTAATTAACACATGACCCTCATACACATGTCTAAGCCCCGCGGGAGGTTTCCACACATGTATGCAGGGTTCGTGGGTTGGACCGGGGTGACGAGCATTTCTAGCTCCTTGTCAGGTCTCTTCCCATCCTCAGAAATTATGCGGCAGATCATGACTCGTATCAGTTACGTTTCTCTCCTTGTTGAGACAAAATACTTGAGGCCCAAAATTAAGGAAGAAAAGGTTTATTTAGCTCACAGTTTGTGGAGGTTTCAGTCCATAACCTGCTGGGTCCAAGGCAGGGCAGCTCATGGCAGGGAAGACATGGTGACAGAAGACAGTAAATTAAGCAAGCAAAGAGAGGAGCACAGAGAGACTTTCTGTCCCTTATGTCGCATAAGGGACCGCACCCCAGGGTGGGTGTAAGCACTCACACACATAATTCTAGCATTGGACCACGAATCAATCACAGATCCTAGAAACTCGCCCCCATGATTGCATGAGGCTTTGGGGGGCGGTCCATACCCAAACCATAACACAACGCACAGAAGCGAGACTGAGCCATGTGACTCCCCACAATCCGTGACCTCAGGTGCACCCACGACCGCTGGCCTTGCATGGCTGGGAAGCTGCCACTGCACCATCTGCCACTGCCCAGGTATCTGGCGGTGGCAGCAGTCACCGTGACATGCCACAGAACTGAGGCACTCGAGCTGCGGGGTCTCCGAAGCTCTTTGCACTCTGAGAACTCATGGAAAATCACACAAGCTTTTGCCCATGCAGCTGCAATCCACGCAGTTACAGAATTTGTTGTTCAAAGTGGTAAAAGTTTCCAGATATTTTATCCGGCGAGAGAGAGAACGAGCGTAGACTCATCACTTTAACACGAGCCCCGTATTTTAGGAAACTGAAGTATGCTTTGCAAAACTCTTTAGAAAGTGGTGAGAAGATTGGCCTTGCTTCACTATTTTACAAATCCCTTTCATCTCTGGCGTAAGAGGAAGCAGCTGCTCACTCTTATTTACTTCTGCTTTCAATCTGGTACAACATGCTGAGTTGTTGAAGTTTTAAAGAAATCCTGCCCACACAAGGACACGCGGCTGGAACGGGCAGGGGCCAGCGGCCTCTTTGGAACCTGGTGGCCTTTCAACGTTGGCCCGAAAGCCCCTAGGAGAGAGCTTCTGGGCTCGCTGCTCTGGGAGTCTGGAGCCAGCCCAGCAGGGCTTTGCTGTCCATCCAGCACCACGAGTATCTCTTGGTCTCTCTCGTCATGCAGAGGGTTTGCCCCTGGGTCATTTGGAAAACACCGGTTCCCCGGCCTAAGGGAGCCTCCCAAGCATTAGTGAGGGTGCCGGGATGGTCTGAAAAATGGCATGTGTTTTCCATGAGAAAAATGCTCATAAAACGATGTGCTGGGAAGTGGTCAGGCCCACCGCGGTGCACACAAGCTGCTCCAAGTTCTGATGCTGCCTGAAAGCTTAAATCTTCCCTGGACGTGACCTGCCCGCTTTGTTCTTCTCAAACAGCTGTCTGCTCAGGATGCAGCCGAGCCACCCTGGCCAGTCGGCCAGTCGGGCTTTCCCGTGAAAAGCCGGGGAGAGCAGGGCGGCCTGGCTCACGCCGCAGCGACTGCAGGGGGTCAGATGGGGCGCGGGAGAGGTGCTGCTTGAGCCTCTCTCAGTTCATCTCGGGGACACTGGGGTTGAGATGAAATAGTGTCAGTAATGTCACTGCGTCATCGAGGACGTTTCTAAATGACCTTCTTTTAGCTGCAAACACGTAGTGGTGACATCCAGGACTCGGAGCACACACTGGTCCCACAGCCCCGTCCACGCTCTGACATCGTGTTGCCTCTGACTCCGGGCAGCCCAGGTGAACAGCAGCTCTGGGGACAAGGCAAATGGCTCCTGACAATCAGCTGACTGCGTGGGTCCCTTGAAGGAGTCCTGGTGCCCCCCCAGTGAGGTCCAATGCCCACAAGTTATCGCCACTGTACTGGGTTCTGTATGCCTGAAGAATGTGTCTGTTTTCTTTGCCTGTGAAAATGGAAGATGTGAGGAGCGGGGAGATGGAAACGAGGTGATTAGTAACACAGAAGAGGCTGGACTCACCGTTAAGCCTCATGCGAGCTCCACGACCTCAGAAACCCTCGAGTCTGGGGGCAGTGTGGGGAGGGAGTCCCTGCAGGGGGCTTCTGGGGACCTGGCCATGGCTACAGCCCTGCTCTCATCCTTCATCCTACAAGATTCACTCCACTTTTTGTTAGGAGACCTGGGCTGGATTTGAGAACTGTATGTGATGCACAGATCTCAGTACTCCCGTGGTCTGACCCCCACTCCTGCCTTGGTCAGGGGCTCACCCTCATGCAACACATCTCCCAGAAGTAGCGGGAGAGGATGTCACCAAGGGAGTATTTACAGGTCCAGGGGAGAGTTTCGGGAACCAACAAAGGGTGAGAAGCATTCAGGGCCTAACAGAGAGCCTTCACCGCCTGGGCTGGAGTGGGCAGGGGTGAGCTGGGGAGGGCTGCAGCAGAAGGAGGGGCAGACAGGAAACTCTCCAGCCTCTTTCCCACCCTCCAACCTATTTTTAGCATCCATATCTACTACTAGGTTATCCAAACAGGAAGTAGGAAGCCCCAAACAGGAAACAGGAAGCATAAAACAGGAAATAGGAAGCTCAAAACAGGAAATAGGGAACCCAAAATAGGAATCAAGAACCAGGAAGCATTAGTGCTCCTGTTTTAGGCAGCTTTCTGTCATTGTGCCAAAATGCCTGGGAAAATCGGCTTAAGGGAGGAAAGATTGATTCTGGATCATGGTTTCAGGGGCTTCTGCCCATGGCGATTTGGCCCGTGGTGTCTGCTCTGTGTGAGGCAGAGCGCCATGATGGTGAGGGTGTGGTGCAGCAGAGCTGCTTACCTCGTGGTGGCCAGGAAGAAGGGAGGGCCAGGGTTCCCATCTCGCCTTCCAGGAGTACCGCTGTCACCTAACCCTCTGACTATATTTCACCTACGGACAATAGTTCCCCTGCAGGGAACCATCAGCCTTTGGGGGACATTCTAGATGCAGCTCTAGGAGCCCCATCGATGGACCAAGAGGGCAGTGATGGAGAGCTTCTCCTCCTGTTCCTCCTCCCTCCTCCTCCTTCTCTTCCTGTTCCTCCTGCTCCTGCTCCTCCTCCTCCTGCCCCTTTTAAAGCTGTCCATATGAGGAGCAGACTCCCTGGTGTGAAGACTCATCTGTTCTTGTGGAAGGTGCTGGCTCGTGGGTCCTGCACACCTGAGTCCAGCAGGCTCCTCCCTCTGCTAGAGGCCATGGCTTCCTGGTGCCCCTGCGATACCTGACCCTGACTGGCCCATGTCCTGACCTTGCCCACCCCAGGGATGAGACAGCATCTGACCGTCTGGAAAGGGCTCCTCCTCCCTGTGGGCACTGAGCCCACTGTGGCTGGTCTGATTCCAGGCTGGGGTGTACAGATCAGGGAGCTCTGTCCCCTGAGTGAGGTAACAGTCCCCACTGCAGAGCTCCTGTGGCATGCCTGGTTTCCCAAGAGGCCGGCTTTGGAGATGGGCTTTCACGTCCACCTTGTTTTACTATAGAGGAAGCTTGGACAAGTGCATCAGGCTCTGTGTGGCCCAGGAAGGGGCTGACCTGAGCTGTGCGACTTCCAGAGCTGTCCGAGCTCTCTCTAGGATCTGAGGTTCAACTTATGCAGCTCCTAAGTCAAATAAGAGGCCTGAGTTTTAACCCAGAGCCACTGCTGTCAGTGCAGAAACTCACATCTCTCAAGTGGGGAGAACAGAGACCCACGGACCCTGCACCAGCCAGGCAGGCTGCGGGGCATCGTGGTTGCTAAGGGCAACCGACCTGTGATGCTCCCACACTGGGGGGAGATGAGGGCACCGTGGGAAGGCGACCAGGGGACTGAGGTGCAGGTGGACGCTTCTTGTCTGGATTCTGATCCACATTGCAGCCCTGAGAAACAGCGATGAGGGCATGGGAACCCGAGGCTCAGCACAACTGTCCCCTGGGTCCTGGTCCCCAGAAGGCCTGGGTCATCCCTGGGCTCTCAGAAACCTGGGCCCCAGAGCTGCTGGGCTGGAACCCAGTCCTCCTCTGCAGACTGAGCCGGGTGAGGCAGGCGGAGGGGCGCCGGGGTCCGAGCCCCCACTGAGCACACAGAGGGACCTCGTCCCATTCCTGTCTCTGTTGTGGGTCCCCGGAGTGGGGAAGGTTGTGCAGCTGGCCACACCTGGCCAAGTACAACGGGGCCTCGGGCTCCTTCATGCCCCGCTAGTGACCAACAGGCACCGCAGTTCTCGGATCCACCTCAGACCAAGCAGTACAAGCCAAGGCCTCCCCCGCCACCCATGAGCTTGGTGCTACCGTCCTCGGTGCCACGGGGAGCCTACATGATCTGCATGAAGGAGGACAGAGTGTGTGGTGCCCAGTGCTGGCCCCTGAGGGGAGGGATTGGGCCCAGATCATGGCCACAAGGTCAGCATCCTCTTCCTGTCCTTTATTTCCGAGCACCTGCTCCAGTGCCCCTGCTTCTACTGGTGAAGAGGGACAGGGGGTGATGGCCTGGGGAAGCTGGGGATGGAGCTTGGCTCCCCCCACCCCCACCGCTGTGTGACCCTGACACGTGGCTGACCCTCTCCCAGCCACAGGTCGGCCATCGGTAACACCAGCCAGGAGCTGCTGTGAGCGTGGAGGGGTTGGCTGGGGGAGCCCGAGGCGGCAGGTGTGTGTGGGTGCCTGTGGCCCTGCGGTGCCACCACGCTGGTGTCCCCAAGCTGGCTCTCAGGGATGTCCACGGAACCGGGCCCTGTCCCTGTGGCCTCTGGGTGTGGCCTGCGGATTCACAGTGGGCTCCACACCTTCTGCCCTCGTGGGCCCACAGCCTAGGGCAGAGACAGCACAGCACACAGGAAATTAGAAAGACAGAAAACAGGCAGATAGCAGGAAACAGGACGGGGCTGGGGGACAATAAAAGCACTACGATGTGTCACGGGCACCCAGCCCTTCCCATGAGGGGTGTGATCATTACGTCCTGCACATGTGTGATAATAAAAATAAATAAAAGCTGGCCGTGGTGGACGTGGGAGACTCTGGGGAGCCGTCTTGGTCACCTTCCTCCTCTCTGTGACGCAATCCCTGGGGCACCCACCTTTTAAGGAGGAGAGGCTGGCTTCAGCTCACAGTCTTAGAGGGTTCAGTCCATGGTCGGCCAGCTCCAAGACAGGGCAACAGGTGGGGGGTCTGGCGGAGGAAGCGGCTCCCGATGTGGTGGACAGGACGAAGACAGGACAGAGGAGCTGGGAGGGAGATGGACCCCCCAGGCCACACCCCTGGACCTGTCCCTTCCCACAGGCCCCGCCCCCTAGCAACAGGTCAGCTGGGATCCCCATAAATCCAACTAGCCCTCCCTGAGCCCACCTATGGGCACCACAAGCTCCTGGGGAGGCCGAGTGTCCACCACAGCAGGAGCGGCCATCCCTGCGTCAGGAAAGGATCCCGACCACGCGTCACCTGAGACCTGCAGGCCATGACAGGAGAAGGGACCATGTGGCGTTCCCAGGGAGAGCACCCTGCTGCCCAGACTTGAGATCCAGCACTGGGGCAGGACATCGTGGGCACAGAAGCTGCCATCCTGGCCCCACCTCCCTCGGGGACGGAGACGGTCTCACTAGGTGGCAACAGTCAGGCGTGGGAGCCCACAGTTCCCACGCTGGAGCCCAGCCCCACCCAAAGCCCGAGCCCGGCCCGGCTGAGATGGACACGGCCACCATGGGGGGGGCACCGCAGGAGCGCCAGCCGGCTCCTTGCCCTGCTCATGAGTGGCCGCCTTGCTGCCTTTAAAAACGCTTCCTTGCAGTGTGGTGACAAAACACCCCCCGCCCCACCCTGGGGTTTCCGGGGTCCAGCCAGGGCTGGAAGTGGGGGCAGCAGTGGGGACAGGGGCTCTGCCAGGGACCCGGGACCTCGGTGCCCCGGCCTCCTCTCGCTGACAGCTCTCAGCGCCACGGAGCGAGTTTGGGGCCCCACCCCTTGCTCGGCTGGGATTTGGGGGTTTTTCCAGCCACCCCGCACCTCTGGGGGCATCTTCCCATGCTCTGTGCAGGGACTCGGGTGTGGGTCGGGGGCCCTCGGCTAGGGGAGCAGGCGGGGTAGTGGCCGAGGGCCCGGCCCCTGCCCACGGGGTCCTCCGGGAAGTCTCATTCCTGCAGGCGTTCCATCCCTAGAGCAAGATTTTCAGCAGACTCCAGTGGCTGCACCCTGGGGACCCAGGCGAGGGCGGAGGACACGGTGGGGACTGGGGTCGGGGGAGGTGGGGTAGGAGTCCTGACCCTGAAGGACAGCGTGGGGACCCCCTCAGGTCCTCTCCTCAGGCGCAGCCCACCCGGCTTTGCCCCCTAGTGTGCCCCCGCCAAGGCTCCATCTGCAGCACTGCTGTCCCGCCCACAACTTCTCTGAAGATTTCACCACTTCTGTCCCTCATTTTCCAGGCCAGGTGACTTCTGTGTCACTCTCTCCCGCTGGGTGATGAGACCGGGATCCCGGGGACATCTGTCCCTTGTCACTGTGTAAAACTGAGCATTCCATCCTCCCAGAGCTTGCCTCATTGTTGCACTATGGCTGCCACCTCTCCAAGCATCACATCTTCTTCTAGCTGTATCTACATTAGGAAGGGAAGAAAGAGACTCCCTCACTTTGATCCCGCTGTCCTCTCAGAGACAGGAGTTGTGCCCAGTTCCCCCGGCCTCAGAGAAAGGAGCTGGTCACTTAGCTCCTGGATGTGTTCAGGCGGCCTTCAGTGGTCACTGGCTTCCTTGTGGGCTTGGGAGCAGCGTCAGCCCCACACAGCTGAGCCCCCCTCGGGTGTCCCAGGCAGATCAATTAGCATGCGGGGAGCCCTGGGGTTCGGGACTTCGCCCCCCACACTCGGGGCAGACTGAGGCAAGAGTCGGTCCCTTTGTCCCCTCAGAGCTCAGGGGACACAGGCGGGGAGGAGGGAGCCTGGGCCCGTCCTCCCTGGAGGACAGGAGCTCGGACAGTGCCCACCTGGCTCCCACTCCACCCTCAGCCCCGCCACGGCCGCCACCTGCTCCCTGCTCCCTCCAGGCCCTGTCCACACACACACCCCACTTGCACTGAGCAGAACCACTGAGGGGAGCTGCAGGGGCTGGAGAACCCCACCTCGACCCGTGTGGGGGCGCCCACTTTTCTCTCCTAAGAGAGCAGCCTGGCTCTCACTACCACTCTGGGCACAGCCTGTTGCCTTGGGGCTGACCCAACAACAGAGAAGTACTTTGGGGGTGACTCATTCACCTCTCCCTGGCCTGCCCCTCTGTGGACCCCAATCTGTGCCTCCATCCCAGCCTCCTGGGTCTCCCCAATCCCTGCCCCACCGGGGATCCTGCAAGGCGTGACCCACACCAAACACTCAGACCTTAAAGCCTCTCAGGGGCTCTCAAAGTCTCAAGTGAGACCTCAGGAACTTGGGTGACCAATGACCATTCCTGACCACCCTGCCCCTGCCTACCACCCCCGTCCCCAACCACTTTGGGCTGCTCTTTAACTCATTATGTAGCCCAGACTGGCTTTGAACTCACCAAGAGCCTCCTGCCTCCGCCTCCCGTGTGCTGGGACTCCAGGAGTGTGCCACCTCTCTCACCTCCCCACTTGACGTGCCACCCCAAGAGACACAGCTGCCTGCTGTCCCCACCCCCAGCCCGCACTGTACCCCAACTCCACAGGAATCCCTGGGCTGCTCTGAAGGAAGGTCCCTGGTTCCCAGCCCCTCAGGGCAGCATCGGGTTTGCCCCGACTCCCTGTACCCCAGCTTCCTGATGCGCCCATAGGTCCCTGGCTGGGTGGCAAAGGCACCCAGCAGATGTGCTGTGGCCGAGACCCTGTCCCCTCCACCCCTGGCAGGAGGTGGGAGCTGGCTGGACGGGTGCTCGGGGACAGGAGGAGTCACCAAGGCCCAGGGGCCCGGCCTGCCTCCTTTCTTCTTGCAGAACACGGAGGCCCTGGGCGGGCTCTGCCTGGCCCCTGTGTCTCCAGCCTGGCCCCTGCATCCCCGCTGCAGCTGCCGGAGGCCACGTGCCCCTGCCCACCCATCGGGCTACAGGGCTCTATTCTGGGCCTTGTGGGAGCCCCTGGGAGAAGTGAGGTGGGGGTCACCTGTCTGGCGCAACCCGCAACCCGATCTGTGCTGCCCTGACTCCCTGGCCTCGCCTTTGAAGTGCGGCTGAGGCTGCTGCCTGGTGGCTCCCCGTGACACCCAAGTCACACCTCTTCGGCATTCCTAGCTCCCCGGCAGTCTTTGAGCAGTGACAGCTTGGCAGCTGATGGCCTCCTGCCAGGAGCCTGTCCCCTGGGTGACCTCCTGGGCTGGGAAGATGGCACCTGGCCCCCAGACGGCGGGAGAGCGGAGGCGACACCTGTCCCTCCCTTTGCCTCCTCCCTGGGGGCCTGCAGTGGGCACTCGGGCGTCATCCGCACAGTGCTCTCACCTTCCCTGACCGAAACTCAGGGGCTCTCAGACGCTGACCTCCAGCCCAGCACCCGCCATCCCGCTCCTTCTGCATGAATAGGCTGTGTGGGGACCTCAGGTAGTGGCGTCTCGCAGGATTCGTCCTTCTGCCCAGTGATTGCAGCGAGCGTGGTGTCCACACTGGCCTCCAGGTCGGTCACATGTGTGAGCAGCGACAGAGACAGCTGGAAAACGTCACAGCCCAGAGAAGCCTGAGGTGACCGCTGCCCTGTGGGGACCTGTGCAGAGAAGTGACATCAGGAGAAAACCAGGGAAATGCAAGGAAGAGGGGGTTTGGGTCACCAGTGGGTCCGTGTCCGTGGGTCCTGGCAAAGGGAGTAACGGAGAGAACGGGGTGGGAGGTAGACGGCAGCTTTCTGTGCTTTTCACATCGTCTCTGCCAGTCTAAGCCTATTCTAAAACTTAAAATCACTTTTTCATAAAGCATTATTACACCAGAAAAGCTGTGGACTTCACAGCAAAGCAAAGCCCAAAGCCAAATTGCTTAGAATCCTGGGAGCGGGCTGGGCCCTCCGCTCCTCTCACTGAGCTTGGTCATTTCTGGGGGGGGGGCGCATTCACATCTAGGGAGACAACATCCGTTCCAGCTCCACTTTGCTCAGTCACCCAGTCACCCGCAGTGTCAGCTGGGTGGGCACTTCCGGGAGCTGGCGGGAGAGTCCAGCTGTGGACACTCAGGGACCCACTCGAGGGCTGTCCAGCCAGCAAGAGCCAGAGCAAGGCTGTGATTCAGGTTAACAGCTGCCAGAGAGGATGCACTCCGGGGCATGTGGTCCCCAGAAAGCCTGAAGGCCAATCTTAATGGATAGATGATGAGTGGGTGGATGGATGGATGGGTGGATGGATGGGTGGATGGATGGATGGATGAATGGATGGGTGGATGGATGAGTGGATGGATGGGTGGGTGGGTGGATGAGTGGATGGATGGGTGGGTGGGTGGGTGGATGGATGATGGGTGGGTGGATGGGTGGATGGGTGGATGGATGGGTGGATGGGTGGATGGATGGGTAGATGAGTAGATGGATGATGGGTGGGTAGATGGATGGGTAGATGAGTGGATGGATGGGTGGATGGATGGGTGGATGGATAGGTGGATGGATAGATGGGTGGATGGATGGGTGGATGGTTGGATGGATGGTGGATGAATGGGTGGATGGGTGGATAAGTGGATGGGTGGGTGGATGGATGGGTAGATGGATAGATGGGTGGATGGATGGGTGGAGGGATGAGTGGATGGGTGGATGGATGGGTGGATGATGGATGGATGGATGATGGATGGGTGGATGATGGATGAATTGATGATGGATGGATGATGGGTGGATGGATGGGTGGATGGATGGATGGGTGAGTGGATGGAAGATGGATGGATGGGTGCATGGATGGCTGGATGGATGGATGAATGGGTGGGTGGATGGGTGGATGGATAGGCAGGTAGATGGATGGATGGTGGATGGATGGGTGGGTGGATGGATGGATGGATGGATGATGGATGAATGGGTGGGTGGATGGATGGGTGGATGGATGGGTGGGTGGGTGGGTGGATGGATGGGTGGATGGATGATGGGTGGGTGGATGGGTGGGTGGATGGGTGGATGGATGGATGGATTATGGATGGATGGGTGGATAATGGGTGGATGGGTGGATGGATGGGTGGATGGGTGGATGGATGGGTAGATGAGTGGATGGATGATGGATGGGTAGATGAGTGGATGGATGGGTGGATGGATGGGTGGATGGATAGGTGGATGGATAGATGGGTGGATGGATGGATGGATGGTTAGATGGATGGTGGATGAATGGGTGGATGGGTGGATGGGTGGATGAGTGGATAGATGGGTGGATGGATGGATGGGTGGATGGATGGGTGGATGGATGGGTGGATGGATAGGTGGATGGATAGATGGATGGATGGATGGATGGATGGATGGATGGTGGATGAATGGGTGGATGGGTGGATGGGTGGATGAGTGGATGGATGGGTGGATGGATGGATGGTTGGATGGATGGGTGGGTGGATGGATGGGTTAATGGATGGATGGGTAGATGGGTGGATGATGGATGGGTGGCTGGATTGATGAGTGGATGGATGGGTGGATGGATGGGTGGATGGATGGGTGGGGTGGATGGATGGATGGGTGGATGGATGGGTGGGTGGATGGATGGGTGAATGGATGGATGGGTAGATGGGTGGATGATGGATGGGTGGCTGGATTGATGAGTGGATGGATGGGTGGATGGATGGGTGGATGGATGGGTGGGATGGATGGATGGATGGGTGGATGGATGGGTGGGTGGATGGATGGGTGAATGGATGGATGGGTAGATGGGTGGATGATGGATGGGTGGCTGGATTGATGAGTGGATGGATGGGTGGATGGATGGGTGTATGGATGGATGGGTGGATGATGGATGGGTGGATGGATGGATGGATGGTGGAAGGATGGTTGGATGGATGCATAGATGATGGATCAATGGATGGATGAGTGAATGGATGAACATGTATGTGGGAGGACAGATGGGCAGGTGGATGTGTAGGGGACAGATGGGTGGGTGCATGAGAGCATAGGTGGATAGATACCTGATGGCTGGACATATCTGTGAGTGAATGCACAGAGCATTAAATGAGTTGAGAGTGAATCTGACAACCTTGCAAGGTATAGACCATTGCCAGAGTTTTGTGAGAGGCTTTCAGCAAAAACTGAGGGCTGACTTCCGGGAGAACATGGCGGACAGATAGCAGCAGCTACAGAGGCTCTCTGAAACACCCAGCTTAGAATTCAGGAATGGTGCTGAGTAAGGAATCATAAGCAAGAGGAGATACGCCCCGGTGAACCAAGAATGAACTGGGCTGAGAGAAACCAACTGGGAATGCAATCCTGGTGCTATAACAGGAACAGATAAAGCCTCAGCGTGGAAGCTGGAGCCCGCACCATTGGAAGCCGCGATTTGGGTTTCCCACCGCCGCCCTGCGTCTGCATTGGCTCGGCAGGGAGAGAGACGTGCAGAAGCTCTGAGAATGGGAATCAGTGAACGGAGTTGAAAGCAGGATGGGCGGGGAGCTGTGCATTGACCTGCGGTGAGTGAGAGAAACTGGGACTCTTCCATGGTCTAGGAGACTCCAACAGAGGACATTCTGGGACCAGGCAGACTTGCGGGAACAGGGCGCTGCAGTGACTTCAGTCACATATCCCCCTCTCAAGCGGGATTAGTGAGCAGTGCCTAGCCTACGTGATGCTGCTGGCTGAGACCCAGTAGGCTAGCACAACCCAGGTCCCAGCACCTGAAGGTAGATTGACCTGGAGGGGCGGGCCCCGCATAGGCTGCCTGGTCTGCAACTTCCTGGTGCACTGCGGTGGGTGGGAACACCTAGCCGGCACAATTCAATCAGACTGTGGCTGACAGGGAAGGAAGCTGGGCCTCCTATATATGCTTGCATATATAAGGAACAAAGAATATGGGAAGAGGCAGCAAGAAGAAAGGGTCCTCGGTCCCCAATCCTGAGAAAGAGGCAACAGCAGACCCAGCACCAATAGATATAAAGCACTATCTCCAGAGCCTCATAGACAAGTTCAGGAATGAAGTTATTAATAACCTGAAGCTAGACATAAGCAGAATAGTTAGAGAAATGCTAAGCACCACCCAAGAAAAAACAGATGGTGGAATGGAAGAACAGAGAAAGAGGGGAGAATTGTTTAATGGAGAAAATAGAGAAAGCATAGAATTTGTGAAGCAGGTTCAAAGAGAATACCAAGAAACTAAAAAGTCTATCGAAAACTGGCATAACAGCTTGAAAGAAACTAAGGACAGATTATCTGAACTGGAGGGCATATTTGTAATATGGGAGCATGAAATGAAAAACTTCTTAAAAATAACAAAGAAACAAACAGCACTAATACAAAGACTAGAAGATGATAAGAGGGTCTATAACTTAAGAATTAAGAACATAAAAGAAGAAGTAGGTACACAAACAAATGAACTACAAAAGCTATTCACAGAAATAATCCAGGAGAATTTTCCTAATTTAGCAAAAGGTAAAGATACTCAGTTGTATGAAGCATACAGGACCCCAGCCACCTACAACCCAAACAGAGCTACACCCAGGCATATAATAATTAAAATTCCAGAAATCCAATACAAGAACAGAATACTAAAAGCCGTCAGAGACAAGAAACAGATCACTTACAAGTGAACACCCATCAGAATTACAGCAGACTTCTCAGCACAAACCATCAAATCACGAAGCGCATGGGGGGAAATAATTCAAGCTTTGAAAGATAATAATCTCCAGCCAAGATTGATATATCCTGCACAACTATCCCTGGAAATTGATAGAAAAACAAGGTGCTTCCAGGATAAAGAGGAACTGGGGGAATTTGCAACCACCAATTCAACTCTACAGAGAACACTGCAGGATATTCTAAAAAAGAAAAATACAAAGAATCCAGAAGTAGCGGCAGAGAGGCCACAATGATGGAGCAGAAAACAAAATGAAGAAGACAAACTGACAACTAATGACAGAAAAAGAGCTCAACAGAAATGAGGCAGAGAAGATTGGATGGTAGGAACAGCTATTTTGGAGAAAATGATGTCTTAAGAGGTAATACTGATTTAGTATCATCTTGTTTTGAAGTCTCATCAGGCTTTTGTTCTTCTGTCTCCATTGGTCTAAACAGGTGGTAACTTATTGGATTTTATTATATATGATAGTATAAGCAAAACCTTTTATAGACAAGGAGATTATACAGAAACTATTGTTTATTTTCTGTTAGTTGATTCTAAATACCCTGTAATACTGTCATTCTCTTAAATGGTTTTACATTGTTTTGATATATTTGATGCTACAGTATACGAAGTTATACTCAAAGATTTCAAGGAAAGAGACAATATGGTAACTACTTTTATGTCAGGATAATCTTGTGGTGAAACACTATTTTGCTTAAATGGTTATGTTTTGATCTGTGCTGATTTGCTGTTATGCCCTCTTTTATCTCAATCTCCATTTTATTATTTACTTTTTTATCCTTTTAATTAAGGGAAAAATAAATTTAAAAATAGCAGGATATATTATAGTAACCCACTTTGACTTTCCATTATCTTGATTTAAAGCCCTGTATTACTCTCACCATCTTGTTTTTGACTGATGTTCCTCTATTCTGTTTTGCTTGATAGTACCAGGTTCGAAAGTTTAGGCAACAGCTGTGAAGATAGTGGAATTCATTATGACGCCCATTCTGGTTGACTATTATCTACTTTTGAAGACCTATAATGTCTCCAATGTTTTGGTTTTGTCGGTTTTGTTCTTTACTGTTTTGTTCAATTTTATTATAACTGATGATATAGGCAATTCTATTAGAGATAGCGGGAGGCATCATGGTAACCATTGTTGATCACCTTGTATTATGCTTTTACATTATCTATTATGTCCACCCTTTTGATTTGACTGACTCTGTTCTGTTATGTCACATTTGGTTCTACTCTCTTCCAAAAAAGTAATAAGAACTGTGGGAGCAACAAAACCCAAAATGTGTAATTGTCATTGTACAAAAGAGAGGAAAAGAAAGTGCTCTAAATGATATAACTGTATGTATATTTAAGTGTATTAGATAGATAATGATATTACTGAGTTTTGTTGGATCATTGAACAGAACTGTTTGCAGTCTCACTGTTGGAATGTCCACTTTATAAGCTTTAATTTTGTAACTTGAACAATTGTTTCTGAGATGACAAAATGTAATCCATTAACTAGTGATTTCCTACTGTTTATTTTTTTCTGTAAATCTGTATAAGTTGTACCCTTTCTCTGCTTTTTTTTTTCTCCTTAAATAAAATTAAAAAAAAAAAAAAACTGAGATTTGCCCTGGATCATAGTAAAGGAAGGAGCTCATCTGGCCTTGAGGGAGCCTTTTCATCATAGTTATCAAGGTGACATTGATCATATCTCGGTGTCTCTGACAGCTGCTATATAAAACATTTTAAGTCATGACACTGCCTTCTTAAGATAGTTGCATATTTAATACATTTTTTTTTGTCTTTTTCTTTTTTATCGGTACCGGGGATCGAACTCATGACTGCCTGCTTGCAAGGCAGGCACTTATGCCGCTGAGCTAAATCCCCAGCCCCCATATTTAATACATTTAAAAAATCTTAAGAGAGCATCAATCTCAATTTTACCGTAGTATTTCCTCACTTGACACTAATGATATTTTTGTAAAACATGAGTTGATTTGGATTCGATTTAAAGAAAACTGTTAAACCAGAACAAAGCAACGTTTTCAGTGGGTAACAGGGTGGGGGAGTTTAAGGGGTGACTCAGAAAGCTTTGCCAGGACTGACGGAAGCAGGAAGGAAGTCCTCTGGCTGTTCACCGTGGGAGCGGCTGCCCAGGGGAGAGGTGGACCCAGCTCCCCAGTGATTCCCTGCCCCCAAGCTGAGATCCAAGGAGGCACGGAGCACATCCTCGGGGGGTTCATGCGAAGAGCACCTCCTGGTCCCAGGATGGCCCTGGGTGTTGTCACTGGCGGTGGGGGGAGGGGGCAGCGGGCGCCCTCTGGAACAGCAGGCAGCTTCGGGGCCACCTTTCCTGGTGTCAAGCACCTTGACAACACCCTGCTGTGCACACATGCACACACAGACCCTTCCAGGACACTCCAGGAGTGACCTCCACTCCGGACTGAAGGAGCATCTTTACGCTATCAGACGTCGTCAGTAACCAGCAGTGCCCAGAATCCAGGAACACACAGCAAAGCCTGTCTGGCCGGTGTCTCTCCGTGGACCCTGTCCCTCTGTGGACACTGTCCCTCAAGTTAAAGCCAGCCATCCAGCTGTGGTGAGAGGTCCTGAGAAGGGCACAGCAAGTGAGCACAGTGTAACCCAGCACCACAGAGAGACGCTCTGTCCGCGTGAGCAGTGTGTGTGTACGTGTGCGTGTGTGTGAGTGTGTCTGCTCCCAGGCACACACAAGCGTCATGTGTATGGATGGGTATAAACGTGTATGTACAGGTGTCTACAGATGCATGCGTGTGTGCAGACCAATAGGTGTGTGTACCGCTGTGTGTGCACAGACTGTGGATGCGTGTATAAACATGTACATGTGTATACGTCTGTATAGGTGTTGACACGTATGACTATGTATATATGAATACACACAAGTATGTTCATGTGTAGAAGCAACACGTTTATAGGTGTGTGTGTACAGGTGTGAGTACATGCATATGTCACGGGCTTGTGCATGTGCAGATGTGTGTATATGGGCTTGCACAGTGTGTGTATGCATCAGAGCTGCACTTACAGATGCGTGTGCGGATGTATCTGTACGTGTGCTGATGTGTGCACAAATGTATGTGTGTGCACACGCTGTCCCCTACTTCAGTGCCTTTTCTCTGGCCACAAAGCCCCCCAAGCCTTCTGCCCAGCAGGGTCACAGCTGGAGACCCCTCCTGGCCAGCGCCGTCCTGGTGCCCTGGTGCTACCCTCTGCTGCTCAATGGCGCATTCATCCTGCACTCTGGGGTTCGGCCAGGAAGGGGCGGGGTGGGGAGGGGCGGCCAGGGGAGGAGAGGAAGAAAGGGCCGAGTGTGCAGCAGGAGGCAGGTGTGCTGCGCGGCCAGGGAGCCCACAGCGGTGCCTGGCGGCTGGCGTGCATGAGAAGGCGCCAAATATTTGGACTCCCTGAGACCCAGCTGCAGGAGCCCGGCGGGCAGAGCGCTTAAGGGTGCATAAAATGTGGATTTTTTCATAATTATTTAAATATGTGTTAATGATGCTCAAACCCAGTCGGAGCGTCTCTATCAGAGGATTAAAGTGGGAGGGAACTGGAGGAGGCGCTTGGGCCCGGAGCAAAGCGTGCATTTGGGGTCTAAATTTCCATTTTGGCTCTAATCCTACTGCCTGGGGCAGGTCACCAGGCAGGTTGCCCACCTGGCATCAGCTCGGGGTCTCATCTGAAGACAGCTGGGGCAGGACAGGGTGGGGCTGGTCAAGGCCCCCACCGCAGACGCCTGTGCTCAGCAAAACCTGCGCGCCCAGGACGGAAACAGAGCAGGTGGGGTGGGGGCGGCTCGCTGCCCACTTCGTCTGAGTGCGGGAGGAGCCGCTGCCTTCCACCGAAGGAGCCAGGGAAGCCCGTGCCCACTGACAGAACCAAAACCCCTTCGTGGAGAGCGACTCCGGTAGCTGTGCCCTGCGCCCACCCGAGGGTTCCGTCTGCACCCAAGGGTCCCTCTGTGACCAGCCCAATCAAGGGGTGGCTTTGCCCGAGCCTCTGTCCAAGAAGGGAGGATTTGCACATTTTGCCAAATATAGGAATGACATTCACATGATTTTTCTTCCCCAAGAAAGAAAAAGGAGAGAGAGAGAGAGAGAAAGAGAGAGAGAGAGAGATCCCTAGCCCAAGCTTTGCTACATACCGTGCCTTTGACACCTAGCCTCTTATTGGACTTGCTACTTCCAAAATAAAGAAAGCAGTGATTGATTTCGGGGTATTTCTGCCGCGCTTTTGAGGATGTTTGGGCCTTTCATCTCCTCTGCAGGCGTGTCACCTAATTATGCCCCTTTCATCCTGTACCCGGGTGGACACACCAGTCCCCTCGACAGCAATCGATTTTGACGGAGGGTTTCCACATTCCAGCTGGTCCGGAGAGCCCGGGTATTTGTGAATACCTGAATAAACTCCTTTAATCCAAAAACAAACTCCTCCTGAAAGAAATGGCCTGAAAAGGCCTTTCATGGAGTGTTTTCCCATCGGCGGCTCACAGCTTCTCTGGATTTCACTCGCTTCCTGCGCTAATGGTCTCCGAACGCCCGTCCGGCTGCGGCTCACTGGTCCACCCAGTCCCCACCATGAAAGGGGTGCAGGGAAAAAGCAACACAGCCTGCTTGTGGGCACTGCCAGGACCGGCTGGGTTGAAACTGAAAGGAAATACATGTGGGTGACACTGATACGTTCTTTCTACAATTTTGTAAAGAAATGCCTCTCTAGGTAATGTTTTAAAAACAAAGTCAGAGCTATACGGAGCCCACGTGGGGGGCGGGTGTGCGGCCTCCATCCGATGGAAAGCAGATTGCTCCAATTAGCTCCAATTTGCTTTTGGACTTGAACTGAGACCTTCGTGGATCCTAGAAGAACAGCCCTGGACCTGGGGGCCTGGCGGAGCAGGGCACACTGACATCTGAGCTGTAGGCTAGCAGTTGGCACCTCCAGGGTGACCTCCCTGTTTACCAGAAGGCGTCAGCACTGAAGCCAGTTGTTATGGTTTGTGTCTGGATGTCCCCCAAAGCCTCATGTGGTCGGTGCCGGGGGAGGAAGCTTTGCAGGCAGCTGAGTCTAAGGTTTGTGATTGGCTTATTGTCCAGGGCTGGGATTGGTGATGTGTGAGCTGTACCCGCCCAGGGGCGGAGCCTGCATACATTATAAGGGAGGGCAGGAGGCATGCTTTCCCCATTTTGCCTTTTTTGGTCTCGTCCCTCCTGGCTGCCATGGACAGTCGCCCCTGTGCCACAGCACCCTGCCTTGGAACCAGCTGAGTACGGGCTGAAACCTCCACAAACCTTAAGCTAAACAAACCTTTCCTTCCTTCATTTTGGGCATCAATTATTTTGTCTCAACAACAAGAAAAAAGTAGCCAAGACTCCAGTCTCTTCCTTGTGTGCCCGTGTCCTTGCCCCCCAGGGGGAGGGAGTGCACCAGACACAACGTTTCCTTCCCAAAGTCCAGGTTGTCCTGGACATCAGCAGAGGTGACCGCTCCCTGCCACTCCTTGGTCCCCAACAAGCCTGATCTGCTCACAACTGCTGCAGAACAAAGTACCCAGAAATTGGTGGTGTAAGGCAGAAGCCCTCGTGTGTGTTCATAGTTCGTGGTCTGGACCTTGGGAAGGAGCCTGTCAGCTGGGAGGTGGTCAGTGGCTCTCTCCAGAGAGTCTAGTCAGGGGCTGGGGGACTGCTCACAGCTGGAGTCGGACAGGGCTGGACATCCATGGCATGGCCCTCATGTGGCTGTGGCAGTGGTGGCTGGCAGCCGGGATCTCGACTGGGACTGTCAGCCGGAGCAGCTCACATGGCTTCCCCCGCATGGTGGTCTCGGGGTGGTCAGCGTTCCTAACTGGTGACCCGCTTCCTCATCCAGAGCAAGCATGTCCAGGGAACAGGATACGAAGCGGCCTGTGGTGAGCTAGTCACAGAGATCCCACTGTGCGTTCTGCTGCACCTGTTGAAGACCACAAGCCACCAGGCTCAAGGGCTGGGAGGGAGAGGGGCCATTGTGCAAGGAAGTCACGCTGTGGCCGCGTGCACAGATACAGGGCGGGGTGGGACGTGTGCAAATCACAGCCCACCGCTCCCTCCTGGATGCCAGTTCAGAAGATCTCCAGTGTCCCTTCTGTCAGGATAGGGAAACCATTCCAGAAGCACAATAGCCATTTGTTCAGAATCTTCAAAACTTCTGTCTTCAAAACTTGTCTTCAAAACTTCGTTGAGATATAACTGGTGAACAGTAAGCGGGATGCACCTCAAGCACAGCACTGAATAAGCGGGAACACATTTAGGTGCTGTGACATCATCAGCACAGTGAGGACAGGGTGCACACGCATCACCCCCAAAGTCTCCTCCTGGTCCTTTCTCATCTCTCTTTCCTGCTCCCTAGCCATCAAGACTCACCCCAGTCTGCTCTCTGTCACAGTGAATTTCCAGATTTTTGTGCCTAGGAGGTCCTAAAGTGTGGATTCTTATTCATCTGGCTTCCTGCAGCTAGCATAATAGTTTTGAGATTCATCTATTTTGAAGCCTGGATCAATAATCAATTCCTTTCTCATGGCTGAGTTGTATTCCATTACATAGACATACCGCAATTTCCTCACCCCTTCACGTATCAGTGGATGCTTGTTCTGTTCCCAGTTTGAGCTATTGTACGTAAGACTTCTCCAAAGGTGCTTTTTTTCTGTTTGTTGGCTCTCTAGGAATACGGGGGCTGGATCACACAGCAAGGATCTGTTTAAGTTTTTGAAAAATTGCCAAGCTACTCTTCACAGTGGTTGTCCTAAAAAGTGGTTGTTCATAAAAGCTTGGAAGGTACTCCCATCCTTACGAGAAAATCCTGGACAACTTGAAAGTCAACAACACTTCATGGCCTGGCCAGGAAGTCACCCAGGACAGTCACAGCCTGGGACGGAAGCCCACGAACACGCGAGATTCAGTAAGAAGAATCCGCACACAGCCCCTGTCTTGGAGGTAGATGCTGCTGAGCGAGGCCGAGGTACAGACTCTGTCCGAGGAGGACACTTGCGGTCAGCCCTGCGGACAAAAGCAAGGACACCTGTGGATGGGAAGCCTCCGGCAGCTGCCGGGTGCTTGGCCTTTGGAGTTGACCTTGTCTGTAGCACAAAGTGGGTCTCGAGGAGCACCCAGTTGTTCAAATTCTCTTTCTAGACAGGATCGGCCCGCCCTGCCCCTCATCAGGTGCCTGTCATGCACGTGTGAGTGCGTGCGTGCGTGCCTGGACTCTGTTCCGTTCAGCTGACCTGCTGTGTGTCACGACACCAGTGACGCTGAGGGTCCCCGTTGACTTATAAGCCTTAAAATCAGGCGTCTTTTGCCCCCCACCTCCACCGTCTTTCTGTTTCCGCAGGACCTCTCTGGGGCCTTTGCCTTCCTGTGATACACTTAGGGCCAATTTTGTGCCGTTTTATCACAAGCATGGCTTCACACAACCGTGTGTCCACGAAGATGCAGAAACCAAAGCTGTCTCCCGGCCAGCCCTGTGTGCTCACCTCCTCCCGCCCCCCACCTGCCGGCAACGAATACACCATTCATCGCTTGAGTTTGGCTGCTTTCACAACCCAGTGTAAATAATACACTGACCGCTAGAGACTGGCCGTTGTCATCCGACCTAAAGACAGCGAATCTCTCATGGTGGCCCACGTAACCACGGTTCATTCATTCTGTGTGTTACTCCGTGACGCGGGCGCACCACAGTGTAGTTAAGAAGTTTGAAGGTCACCTGGATTGTTTTCCATGTTTGCTGCAAATAAAACTTCTATAACGTTTTGTACACAGGTTGTGTGTGTGTGTATGTGTGTGTGTGAACGTGAGTATCTGCCTTAGTTACTTTCACAATACCCGACACCCCTAATTAGAGGGGAGGGTTCTTCGAGCTCCCAGAATGTGGAGGTTTCGGTGCAGTCTGGCTCCAGGCGGGCCAGCACTGCAGAGCAGAAACAGCCAGGGCTCAGCCAGCGGGAAGCTGCAGGGTCAGGGGAGGAGGGCTGTGCATCTGCACCCCCCCAGGCCACGCCCAGGCCCACCCCCAGCACCACACCCGGCCATGAACCTCACTGTCCCGGGGGAGACCCAGCCGCTCCCCAAAGCCCAGCTGCAGGCCGTGAGGCCTTGATTTCTAAGTACCTAGAGAGAAGCGGGTATAAGTGCATTTTCTCCAGGACGGAGGCTGAAGTGCCAGCCGGCTCAATCACCTGGTGTTTGAATGTCTGCTGCTAACAGGGCACCCACCGGTTTGCAGGGTGGCGGCTGCAGCCAGGACAGCCATGCTGTCTTTTCTCAGGTTATCTGTTCCAGCGTGCGGGGCGTCTCACGGTGTTTTGGTGTTCACGTCCCTGATGACGAGTGGCTTTGAGCACCTTTTCACGTCTCTGTTTGCCACGCAGTGAAATGTGCTTTGCATCCTGCCCATGTTTGGTTGGGTTGCTTTGTTTCATTTTAACAGTTGGCTTTGAGACTTCTCTATGTAGTCCTGAGTACCAGGCTCTTGTTAAACATGTGGTTTGCAAGTATTTTCTTCCATTCTGTGGATCATCTTTCTGTTCTCATAAAAATGTCTTTCAGGCTAAAAACATTTGTTTTTGGCTTTTCAAGGCAGGCTTTCACAGTGCAGGCTGGACTTGTACCACTTTGTAGCCCAGCCTGGCCTTGAACTCACAGCGATCCTCCTGCCTTGGCCTCCTGAGTGCTGGGGTCACAGGCGTGTACCACCATCCCTGGCCTCAAGTTTTTAATAAAGTTGAATCTATCGGCTTTTTCATTTCTGGATTTGCTTCTAGTGTCCAGTCTAAGAGCTTTCCTGGACCAACATCCCTATCACTTTTTCTACGTTTTTCCTTAAAGTGTGATATTTTTCCATCTCAACCCATCATCCATTTGAGCTAATTTTTGGATAAGATGTGACAGTTACGTTGAACTTTTTTTGGCTTATGGATGTCCGATTTTTCCAGGCCATTTGTTGAAGAGGCCACTTTTCCTCTACGGAGTCGCTTTTGCACCTTTGAGCACACCGATGTGGGTCTCCCAGATGTGATCAGAATATATGATCAATGTTCCAAAAACGTGAGGCAGTCAGAGCCCTTGCCGCCGAGCGTCACGTCAACGCGCTCGTCCCGCGGTCCTGGCCTCTTTCGGGAACCGTTCCGGCAGCCTCTTCCATGAGTGTTTTTACAAGATGAAGAGTTATGGTCACTGATACTGCCGCGCCCATCCTGGAAAGGCAGCTGGGTAGCAGTACAGCGCTGCTCTTCCTCCCACTCCCTGGCTCCTCCCTAAAGTGGACAGTGAGGGGGAAACAATGGAGTCCTTTCAGCAGCTGAAGACCCCCAGGAAAGAGGGCCCCAGAGCTGCTGCGGGAAGCAGCAAGAAACGGGATGGACCGGTTCAGAGTGGAGCGGGGCCCTGCGGGGTGTTCACGGCAGTTCAGTCTCCCATTTCGACACGGTTTCCTTGGCTCACACAGGCGCTGTATTCTCCTGCCGCGCCTCGTATTTCGGGGTTCTCTCGGGTCTCATCCACCCGTGCCACCTCCTCCACCAACATGACAGCCGTGATTACTGCAGCTGCATAACAGCTCGTGAAATCACGGAGACTAATTATTATTTTTCTAATTATTATTTCTGCAAAGGTATTTTGACTACAGTTCCTCTCCTTCTCCAAATAACTTTTGGATGATCTTGGCCATGCCTCCAGAATGTGCCACAGGGGCTTTAACAGGGGTCGTTTTAAATGTCCACCAGCCTGAAGGGAGTTTGTATCTTGCCGAGTCTCCCAGCCATGGGGGGCATGGTGCCCACCCTCAGACCTCCTCCCATTCCCTCCATCCAAATCATGTTATTTTTGGCACACGAGTCAAGTGCATGCTTCGGCATTGACACCTCCTTTTTTGAGAGCTTATAAGTGATACTGTATATTTAGTTTTATTTGTTTTGTTGTTCAGTGTTAGACTTAGTTGTTGGCTTTTATCCTGGACCTTACAGTCTGCTGAATCCCCTTATTTGTCCTAGGAGGTCGGTGTGGGCTGTAGGTGTTATGACTTGTGTCTAGATGGCCCCCAAAGCCTCCTGCGGCCACAGGTGGGGAGGTGGCTGGCACCAGGGTGCGTGCTGCTCGGTGGAGGATGTGAGGCTGGGCATGATTCACCGTGCGATGCCAGGACTGTAGATGCTCACACACGCTACATCTGGTTTCTCCTCTATTCCTGTTTCTGAAATCACTAATGGATGAAGCTAGGCATGGTGGTGCACACCTATAATCCCAGTGCTTGGGAGGCTGAGGCAGGAGGATCACCGCAAGTCTGATGCCAGCATGGGCTACAACAAAGTATCACTAGATGTTAAATATATCAAATCTCCCTCATCAATTACTGTGGCCACACGATTTTTCTTCTGTCACGGATTATAATTTGTTTGATTCTTGAGCCAGACCGGCCTGTTTACAACCAACCCCACACAGCCATGTGTCTAATTCTTTTGGGGTATTTCTAAGTTCTAGGTGCTGATGCATGTCTGAAGATTTTTGTGTCTGTATCCGCGGCGGCAATCGAGCTGTGTTTTTCTTTTCACCCACCCACTTCTCACAAGAGGTCATGGAGAATTGGTGACAGTGCTCCTTTAAACATCGGGGAGAACTCTCCAGTGAATACATCAGCACCTGAAGTTCTACAACTACTCATTTAACTTCTCGGAGACTTGTAAGGCTTCCCAGACGCACGCTTCCACCGAGTGAGCTGTTAAAGGACGCTCGCTCTCGTTCTCTGAGATGTTTGCAGAAGCCAGAGTTGAGAGCTGGTTTGCCCGATGTCCGCACCGTCTCTGCTGAGTGATCAGGCTTGTGTTGCTGACTTGAGCTTTTCCTCGTTTTCCTGACGTGACCCAGTCAGGAATTTATTTATTTTATCAGTCTTGGTTCCTTGAAGCTTCCTGTGCAGAAGGCAACCGTGTGAAAGGCAGGGATCCTCGTTCGGCCCTCTGGTGTGTCCCTGGTCTGCGGCTGAGACCTGAAACCAAGACGCCCACCAGCCCCGTGTCCTGATGGCCCGGGTCAGTACCCACAAGTCTCACGTCGTGGCTCGCCCTTTCAAAGGTGCTGCGCTCCCATCACTGAGGGCCTGACCACCTGGGAACGTCCTGCTCCCACAGCACAGCTGTGGCAACCAGGATGCCTGGCTGCCACTCATTCGGGCACAGGGGCACCTTCACCTGGCTCTGCCTTGTGCTACACTGTAAACGTGAGGAGAGCAGCAGCCTAGGCCTCTTGCGGGGCTCTAAAGGAGGACAGCTCTGGTTGAGTGCTGAGTCCTGAGTGCTGAGTGCTGAGTCCTGAGTGCTGAGGGCCAAGTACTGAGTGCTGAGGGCTGCCCCAGCAGTTGCTACTGAAACGGGGCAGCCACCTGCCGCACCCCGCTCCCCTCACCACCGGGAGGGAAGGAGGATTTACGGTCTTCCTTTCCTTGTGTTGATATTGGAACCAACGTTTATTGGTTGTAAATGTTAAAAATATAAATCTGCGGTAAAAACCCACAGACGGTGCGTTTTGCCCCATTTTAGATGGGCCGATGGTCTCACCTGGCTGAGCTGGACGTTTGTTTCCAGCCCCCGAGGACACCTGGGTTTGAAGAGGCTGGTCTCCAGGTGCTTGACCACCCGCCCCATGTCTAGGGAGCCCGAGTGCTGGTGTCTGCCTGGAGCTCTCTGGGGAGCCACTGTGCTGTGGCAGAGAAGCCTGGGGTGCAGACGTCAGGGGTCACACTGTGGGGGGCCCGAGCCCAGGTCAGCACCCACTGCTTGCTGCACCCCAAGAAGCTGCCTGGGGTCCTAGTAGGAGCCTGGGATCCAGAGATTGGAAGCCAGGCAGACTGCCAGGGAAGCTCTTACCCAGGCCAGGCAGATGCCACGCACCTTCTGTGACGCCCTCTGGGATGGCCCGGCCACCTCGGGGGCCTCAGGGGCCACGTGCTGCATGAGGCGGACTTTAGCTGTGGGACCCCCACCTCTGTGACCTGTAAGGTGAACACTCCTGTCCAGGAAGACGGACAGAGGCGGGGATGGAGACAGAGAGAGAGAGAGACAGAGAGAGAGACAGAGAGAGAGACAGAGAGAGAGAGAGAAAGCACCTGTCCCACTGCCCCGGCCCCAGGGAGTCCACGGGAGCCAACCCAGGCCACACTGAGAGCCCCCGGTGACAGTCGCCAACTGAGTCCAGTCAGCCCAAGGCCTGGGGCCAGAATTGCTGGCTGGTTGGCCATTGTCACTGTTTGGGGCCACTTGTCACGCAGCAGGAGGCAATTGCCACAGCTTGTGGCCTTGAGGCTGCTGCTTAACTTCTCAGGGCCTGGGATTTCTGTTAGCAAAATGAGAATCTCCACACAGACTTCTGGGAACTGTGGGGCTCCAAGGAGAACACAGGGTTGCACCTGCCTGCAGGCCCACGGATCCGAACCTGGAGTACAAGACGCTCAGTAATGACCTCCTGATGAGCGAGGACCAGCTTTCGGCACCAGGCTGAACCACTGTTCCCGGGGTGTGTGAGGGAGAGGAGGCAGGGCCGCTTCAGGAAGGAGCACGGGATGCCAGCGGAGCACCAAGGGCCAACCTGGAGCCGGGGCCGCTCTTTACCAGCAGGTGTGACAAAGAAGGCAGAGGCAGGAGGGTTTCCCGGGCGCACGGCATGGGCCATGGTGACAGAGAGTAGCGGTGGTTCCCTGGCTGTCCTGGAGGCCAGGGCTCCCAAGCCCAGAGTAGGCAGGGTAATACCCTCAGGACCTAGAGGAAGAGGGCGCGTGCGCCCTCTGCAGACCCTTGGCTCCTCGCTGCCCCTGGGACGTGGCCGTCCCATCTCTCCTCCTCCTCCCTCTCCACGAGGCCTCTCCTGTCTCTGTGTCTGCCCCTGTTTGTAGGCCTACAGGGACTTTGTGCTTCCATTCGGGGTCCACTCTGCACCCCAGCTGCCCTCCTCTTCACAGGGGACCGCCGCAGAGACCCAGGTTTCAAACACGCTCGTGCTGGTGTGCATCACAATGCAGACGTGGACAAGTCTGGAGGCGGGGGTCACACTGCACCCCCACAGCAGTTTCCCCTCGCACACAGCCCGCTCTGCTCAAATCCTGCTTGGCTCCTCTGGGCTGGGTGAACTTTACTGTCCGGAGCCTCAGTTTCCCCATCTGCAAATGGCTGGGGACACACGGACCCCGAGGCAGTGCATAGACAGCCCTTGTCCTGAGCAGGACACTCGGTGAGCAGAACAACGTCCACCTCCACATTCTGCCACCCCCGGAGGCGACAATCCCGTAGGGGGACTGAGGTGGCCTCACTAGAAGGCACAGCACTGATCCTCTTCCAGGCCAGGTCCAGGTGGACAGGAGGGCAGGGCAGCGGCTTCCAGGATCGTTGACTACTGACCCTAGGACTCCAGGTGGGGGCCCCAAGGACACCAGGGGCGGTTCCCAGTGTGTCAGCCAAGTCTGTGTCCTGAAAAACTGGCCAGGGCTCTGGGGACAGGGATGAGGACTCTGCCCTCTGCCCAGCTCCTGGCCCTGCAGAGCCCACCCTGTGGCCCACTCCAGTTCTGATGCTACCAGTGCTGGCGCCAACCCCGGCC